>NC_089874.1:95345000-95676250 GCF_040182565.1 Anser cygnoides | reverse complement strand
TTCAGTCTTGCATGTAGGGGTGACTGATAGCAACACGGGTTGGTTCTCGGGCCCTGCTGCAGTGCCTGCTGCGGGGGCTGGCGTAGCCGTGGGGCCCATCACAGGGGTTGGAGTGGCTTCAGGGGCTGTTGTGGGAGTGGCCACAGTGCCTGTCATTTTGTTGTTGGATCCAGAAACCTTCTCTTCCCCTTGAGGGTGCTGAATAGGGTGGTAAACAGGGCTTGGCAGGCATGGGCCAGGACCCAGCAGTGATTCATGTCTCTCTGGAACTGCAAAGGTGACGGCATTTTTTATTTTTTAATATTTTTATTTTTTTCCAGGATTTTGCACTTATCCAGGGGCGAAGTTCCAAAATATTGGAGGCGCCCACTGTCCCAGGTACTTGCCCATATCCTCCGTCACACCCTGCTACTCATAACTATCCTGCCTTGGGGCAGATACATGGGTAGTTTTCTTAAATAGTTGTTTAACTATGAATGAAACCTGAAACACATTCAGGAAGTATAGCAACAGGAAAACGCAGGTTTGAACATCCAAAGGATATTCAAAATTCCCCAGGGCTATTGTGGCAAGCGTGAAAGAGGAACATGAAGGAGAAAGGAAAGGTGAAGGAGAGGGGGACAGTATCCCCCCCTTATCACCCCTATAGCTTGGCTCCCTGAGGACAAAAGGTAGACAGTGTAGTTATTAATGGAAAGATGGTTCCTGAAGTACGGAGATGACAGTAATGCGGAATACAAACACCGCATTAGTCTCACGACTGGTCATTCTATCGTATCATAGGCCAGCATTGCACAGTACAGGAAAATGATAACTGTTAACCAGCCCACAGAAGCGATCAACAGCATGACAGGGAACATAGTCAGCAACTAAGGATTCTATCACACCACTCTGAAAACACACACAACAGCGCCTAAAGAAAATAAATCAACATTGTGACCAGCAATATTAAACTAACGTAATGCTTTTAACAAACTTGGCCAGAACTCTCATTAGAACAACTCTTTGTGCCCAGTCTTGGGAAACAAAAAGCAGTGTTGGGGTAGAACTGGGCAGGCAGCTACGCACTGAGTAGCTGTTCACTCAATCCATTGCCACCCAGCTCCAACAGTGGGATGGGAGAGAGTAAAAAAAGTAAAATTTTGTGGGTCGAGATACAGACAGTTTGATAGGACAGAAAAGGAAGGGAGAATAATATTAACAATGAAAAAAAAAAATACAAAGCAAGCGATGCCCAATGCAATGGTTCAACTCCTGCTGACCGACGCCCAGCCAGACCCCAAGCAGCGGCCCCACCTCCCTGGCCAACTCCCCCCATATTTATTACTCAGCACGATGCCATATGGTCTGGAATATCCCCTTGGCCAGTCTGGGTCACCTGTGCGGGCTCTGTCCCCTCCCAGCTCCTGCTGCACCCCCAGCCTCCTCGCTGGCAGGGCAGCACGAGAAGCTGAAAAGCCCTTGGCTCTGGGTATGCGCTGCCCTGCCACAACTAAACCATCGGGGTGGGATCAGCAATGTTGTCACCCCAAATCCAAAACACAGCACTGCACCAGCCACTGTGAAGAAAATTACCTCTATCCCAGCCAAAACCAGGACAAGCTGCCACTCCTTTATGAGGGCTGGGGGATGGCACAGCAGGGCTCAAACAACCAGAAGGGGAGACGAGCCCGCACGCAGTCCCCAAAGTGCCAAATAGGAGAGGAGAGCACTTTATCAGATGGTGGTGGTGGTGGTGGTGGTGTTCTTGTTTCCTTGTTTATTGCCCCGTCTTGGGAAGAGCTCCTCATGAAGCATCTCAAAGGGACCTCAACGCTGAACCTCAGCACTCCCTTCCTGGCAGACCTGAAGCCTTTCGCTTCTCCAGAGGAACTGCTGCCCCTCTCACTTCTTTGCTCAGTCTGCTGCTATGCTTTGGGCACTGCTTACAGGGGCTCTGGCTGCATCTTCAAGCACCCACTGTTTGGGCTTCTCATCCCCAGACTGAGACACCTCCCAGCATCCCCCCTCCCCAAGCCCATGGTGGTCCTCTGAGGGACTCCTCCTGTGACACCAGTACAGCAGCCAGGTCCCCACCTCCCCTCTCCCTTAGGGTTCCATGAAGAAGAGATGCCACTTCTTCAAGTGGCACGGGGGATGGGAAACAAGAGCTCACACAAGCCTCAACAGTTATCAAAAGAACTATTTATTAACACAATGTCTTACAGGCAAGCCTGCAAGACATCCAGTCTGGTGGTTCTGCCCAAGTTAATGGTGGGCACGGAGGCTACGCCACGCATAGGGAGCTGTCCAGGCACTCCTGCGTTGCTCTTGCTGGGCTCTGACAGTGGACACCAAAGACATTCCAGGGTAGCTCCATGCTTGTTCTCTCAGCGGTGGATCCACCTCCATGGGTTCTTCCGCATCTCGTGGTGGATCCACCTCCATGGGCTCCTCCCTGGTGGCTGGCAGATGGACATGCCTGTGTCCCTGGTTGTTGGCAGGACGATTGGCGGGCCGTGGTCCCACAGCATTCTTTGTCCAAAAGACATGCCAGGGCCTTGCGTTGGTCGCTGCTGGCTTCAGAGCCGCGCTCTGCGTTGTGCTGGTCACACGGACGCTGGCCATCGCTCTTGTGAGAGAGCTGATCTTCCCCCTCCTATTCCGTTTTTCCTTCTTATGACGCAGCCTCCTCCTTGGGCCTGAGAACAACACCAGTCTACTCATTGCTGCACTCAGTGATGGGCAGCCACCCATCTTCCTGCTCTGGCTCCTCTTGCTTCCAAGCATCCTTTGCTCTTGAAAGCCTCGAAGCCTCGCAAGTGGTGGGCTGGCTGCGAGGCTCCTGTATTTATAGGGCCCAGAAGGAAAGGCGCAGTGGTGGTGGCTGCTGTGACATAAGCAGGCCGCTGTGATGGCCATTGTGATGCTGGCCCACACCTGTAGCCAAACGTGGCCGTGTTGCCATGGGAAGGAACTTCAGCTTGACGGCGTCCCCCCTCCGGACCCTAAGGACCTTGGGGGCCTCCAACAGTCGCCCTCTGTTGCGCTGGCCCAGAGGAGGGGAAAGTTGCAAGAGAAGTTGAAAGGCAAAGAATTGTGCCCTGCTGAGAGACACGTTGGTACTACGCTAATCAGGAACTCCAAAAGCAGGCACTGGTTCGGAAGGCTTCGTGGTGGAAGCGGGCAGGCAGCTAAACCCCACAGAGCTGTTCACTCACTGCACTGCCCTCCACCCCCCACAGTGGGATAGGGGAGAGAATTGGGAAAAAAAAAGAAGATAAAAACTCAAGGGTTGAGATAAAGACAGTTTACTAGGACAGAAAGGGAAGGGAGAATAATAAAATTCATAATTAAAAAAAAAAAGTACAAAGCAAGTGATGCCCAATGCCATTGTTCACCTCCTGCTGACCGACGCCCAGCCAGACCCCAAGCAGCGGCCCCACCTCCCTGGCCAACTCCCCCCATATTTATTGCTCAGCACGATGCCGTATGGTCTGGAATATCCCCTTGGCCAGTCTGGGTTGCCTGCGCGGGCTCTGTCCCCTCCCAGCTCCTGCTGCACCCCCAGCCTCCTCGCTGGCAGGGCAGCACGAGAAGCTGAAAAGCCCTTGGCTCTGGGTATGTGCTGTTCTGCCACAACTAAACCATCGGGGTGGGATCAGCAATGTTGTCACCCCAAATCCAAAACACAGCACCACACTAGCCACTGTGAAGAAAATTACCTCTATCCCAGCCAAAACCAGGTCAAGATGCCACTCCTTTTTGAGGGCTGGGGGATGGCACAGCAGGGCTCAAACAACCAGAAGGGGAGACGAGCCCGCACGCAGTCCCCAAAGTGCCAAATAGGAGAGGAGAGCCTTTTTACCAGGTGGTGGTGGTGGTTTCAACATTTTATTGCTTCTTGACCAGTCACGGGAAGAGCTCCTCATGAAGCATCTCAAAGGGACCTCAACGCTGAACCTCAGCACTCCCTTCCTGGCAGACCTGAAGCCTTTTCTTCTCCAGAGGAACTGCTGCCCCTCTCACTTCTTTGCTCAGTCTGCTGCTGTGCTCTGGGCACTGCCACAGAGGCTCTGGCTGCATCTTCAAGCACCCTCTCTTTAGCCTTCTCGTCCCCAGACTGAGACACCTCCCAGCACCTGCTGGTTATTTAGATGTTCTTATTTAGATGGCTCGATTCTTGGGCACGTGAGCATCTACATGGCATACTTTTACAAAAACGTTCTCCACCCCAGCAGCAATATCTTGCCACAATGCAGCAGCCCAGATGGGTTTGCCTCTGCCCTGCCAGTTGTTCTCCTTCCATTGCTGCCAACACCCCACACAGGGCATTTGCTACCATCCATGAGTCAGTATAGAGATAGAGAACTGGCCACTTTTCTCTTTCGGCAATATCTAAAGCCAGCTGGACGGCTTTCACTTTGCAAATTGCCTCAATTCACCTGCTCCTTCATCAGTTTCTGCAACTTGTTCTATAGGACTCCATACAGCAGCCTTCCACCTGTGACGCGTTCCCACAATACTGGCTGCCTTTGACTCCAGGTCATATGGAAAGTTCTAGTGTGTCTGGCAAGGCAGCACTCAGCGGTGGCACGACTTCGTTCAGGCCACGGTAGTCCACTGTTAGTCTCCACTTGCCATCAGGCTTTCACACTGGCTGTGTGGGACTACTAGAGGGTGAGTGAGTCTTGCTGATCACTCCTTGCATCTCCAGTCCATCAATCAGCTTACAGGTGGGAATCAGGGAGTCTCGGTGGGTGCGATATTGCCGCCGGTGCACTGTTGTGGTAGCGACTGGAACCTGCTGTTCTTTGACCCGCAGCAACCCCACAACAGAAGGGTCCTCCAAGCGGCTGGGCAAGGTAGACAGCCGCTTAATCTTCTCCGTACTTAAGGCGGCTATGCCAAAAGCCCACCGGTACCCTTTTGGGTCCCTGAAGTACCCTCTCCTGAGGTAGTCTACGCCAAGGACGTACGGAGCCTCGGGGCCAGTCACAATGGGATGCTTTTGCCACTCGTTGCCAGTTAGACTCACTTCAGCCTCCAATAAAGTTAGCTGTTGGGATCTCCCCGTATATCCCCTGTTGGGATCCACTCCAGAAATACAGACGGCTTCTGCCCCTTAATAACTTGATGGCATTAGGGTACCGTGTGCACTGGTGTCCACTAGAGCCTTATATTCCTGTGGGTCTGACGTGCCAGGTCATCCAATGCACACTGTCCAATAAACCCGATTGTCCCTTTCCTCCACCTGGCTGGAGACAGGACCGCTCTGGTCCTGGTCATAGGATTCATTACTGTGTAGAACCACAGGCTGGCACGTGGTGTGTACCCACTACGTCCCCTTTCTTGAGCAGAGGGATGCTTGCTCCTAAAAGCTGACGTTCATACAGGTGGAAAGTGTAGGACGTATCCTTTTTGAATTGCTGGAACTCCTGGGACAGTGTCTCTATAGCACTTTCTTTGAGTTTGCAGACCTCTTGGGAAAGTTTCTCCACAGCCAAGATGCAAGCCCGTGAAAAGGAAGAGAGACTCACTGTATTGCTGAGGTTGGCCAGCCAATTCACCCACCACATGTTCCTCTCCGTCTTTCCATGTCATCGCTGCCGATGAGTTGGCATATGATGACAGTGCACTCCATACAAACTCCCGCAACTTGGGTCGCATGCACTTGACTTCATCTGGATCTCTGGATATTTGTTTGTTGTCTATGTCACCATAAATCACCCCCAGCACAGCTAATTCCCCCAGGTACTGGATATCCCTCTCCGTGGAGGTTCACTTGCCTGGGTGACATACAACATCTTCCCTGAAGGGACACCTTTCCTTCACGCCTGACCGGAGTCACCTCCAGCGGGTGAAGACTTGTACCCCTGTTCCAATTGCTTTGCCAATGCCCCCTTACCTAGAAAGGGATCCCAACTGCTTGCCTTCCTTGCGCTCTAATTCCAGGCTATTGTCCCCATTATTCCAGCCTTGGAGCAGCCAGGTGATAATGAGCTTGCCCGGATGGCAGCTAAACCTTTTTGCGTGTCTCGCAGTTCACCCAGGGATAGGGATGCGCTGGTTATTGCCACTTTTATGATATATTCCTCTTCCTCCTCCTGTTCCCACAATGGCCCTCATTTAGAGTAGCCTGCCTCTTCATCTTCTTCCTCCTTCCCCTTCTTAACAGGAGATTTTTCCCCTACTAAATGAGCTAACTTTTGCATCCATCGTTCAGTCTTGCATGTAGGGGTGACTGATAGCAACACGGGTTGGTTCTCGGGCCCTGCTGCAGTGCCTGCTGCGGGGGCTGGCGTAGCCGTGGGGCCCATCACAGGGGTTGGAGTGGCTTCAGGGGCTGTTGTGGGAGTGGCCACAGTGCCTGTCATTTTGTTGTTGGATCCAGAAACCTTCTCTTCCCCTTGAGGGTGCTGAATAGGGTGGTAAACAGGGCTTGGCAGGCATGGGCCAGGACCCAGCAGTGATTCATGTCTCTCTGGAACTGCAAAGGTGACGGCATTTTTTATTTTTTAATATTTTTATTTTTTTCCAGGATTTTGCACTTATCCAGGGGCGAAGTTCCAAAATATTGGAGGCGCCCACTGTCCCAGGTACTTGCCCATATCCTCCGTCACACCCTGCTACTCATAACTATCCTGCCTTGGGGCAGATACATGGGTAGTTTTCTTAAATAGTTGTTTAACTATGAATGAAACCTGAAACACATTCAGGAAGTATAGCAACAGGAAAACGCAGGTTTGAACATCCAAAGGATATTCAAAATTCCCCAGGGCTATTGTGGCAAGCGTGAAAGAGGAACATGAAGGAGAAAGGAAAGGTGAAGGAGAGGGGGACAGTATCCCCCCCTTATCACCCCTATAGCTTGGCTCCCTGAGGACAAAAGGTAGACAGTGTAGTTATTAATGGAAAGATGGTTCCTGAAGTACGGAGATGACAGTAATGCGGAATACAAACACCGCATTAGTCTCACGACTGGTCATTCTATCGTATCATAGGCCAGCATTGCACAGTACAGGAAAATGATAACTGTTAACCAGCCCACAGAAGCGATCAACAGCATGACAGGGAACATAGTCAGCAACTAAGGATTCTATCACACCACTCTGAAAACACACACAACAGCGCCTAAAGAAAATAAATCAACATTGTGACCAGCAATATTAAACTAACGTAATGCTTTTAACAAACTTGGCCAGAACTCTCATTAGAACAACTCTTTGTGCCCAGTCTTGGGAAACAAAAAGCAGTGTTGGGGTAGAACTGGGCAGGCAGCTACGCACTGAGTAGCTGTTCACTCAATCCATTGCCACCCAGCTCCAACAGTGGGATGGGAAAGAGTAAAAAAAGTAAAATTTTGTGGGTCGAGATACAGACAGTTTGATAGGACAGAAAAGGAAGGGAGAATAATATTAACAATGAAAAAAAAAAATACAAAGCAAGCGATGCCCAATGCAATGGTTCAACTCCTGCTGACCGACGCCCAGCCAGACCCCAAGCAGCGGCCCCACCTCCCTGGCCAACTCCCCCCATATTTATTACTCAGCACGATGCCATATGGTCTGGAATATCCCCTTGGCCAGTCTGGGTCACCTGTGCGGGCTCTGTCCCCTCCCAGCTCCTGCTGCACCCCCAGCCTCCTCGCTGGCAGGGCAGCACGAGAAGCTGAAAAGCCCTTGGCTCTGGGTATGCGCTGCCCTGCCACAACTAAACCATCGGGGTGGGATCAGCAATGTTGTCACCCCAAATCCAAAACACAGCACTGCACCAGCCACTGTGAAGAAAATTACCTCTATCCCGGCCAAAACCAGGACAAGCTGCCACTCCTTTATGAGGGCTGGGGGATGGCACAGCAGGGCTCAAACAACCAGAAGGGGAGACGAGCCCGCACGCAGTCCCCAAAGTGCCAAATAGGAGAGGAGAGCACTTTATCAGATGGTGGTGGTGGTGGTGGTGGTGTTCTTGTTTCCTTGTTTATTGCCCCGTCTTGGGAAGAGCTCCTCATGAAGCATCTCAAAGGGACCTCAACGCTGAACCTCAGCACTCCCTTCCTGGCAGACCTGAAGCCTTTCGCTTCTCCAGAGGAACTGCTGCCCCTCTCACTTCTTTGCTCAGTCTGCTGCTATGCTTTGGGCACTGCTTACAGGGGCTCTGGCTGCATCTTCAAGCACCCACTGTTTGGGCTTCTCATCCCCAGACTGAGACACCTCCCAGCATCCCCCCTCCCCAAGCCCATGGTGGTCCTCTGAGGGACTCCTCCTGTGACACCAGTACAGCAGCCAGGTCCCCTCCTCCCCTCTCCCTTAGGGTTCCATGAAGAAGAGATGCCACTTCTTCAAGTGGCACGGGGGATGGGAAACAAGAGCTCACACAAGCCTCAACAGTTATCAAAAGAACTATTTATTAACACAATGTCTTACAGGCAAGCCTGCAAGACATCCAGTCTGGTGGTTCTGCCCAAGTTAATGGTGGGCACGGAGGCTACGCCACGCATAGGGAGCTGTCCAGGCACTCCTGCGTTGCTCTTGCTGGGCTCTGACAGTGGACACCAAAGACATTCCAGGGTAGCTCCATGCTTGTTCTCTCAGCAGTGGATCCACCTCCATGGGTTCTTCCGCATCTCGTGGTGGATCCACCTCCATGGGCTCCTCCCTGGTGGCTGGCAGATGGACATGCCTGTGTCCCTGGTTGTTGGCAGGACGATTGGCGGGCCGTGGTCCCACAGCATTCTTTGTCCAAAAGACATGCCAGGGCCTTGCGTTGGTCGCTGCTGGCTTCAGAGCCGCGCTCTGCGTTGTGCTGGTCACACGGACGCTGGCCATCGCTCTTGTGAGAGAGCTGATCTTCCCCCTCCTATTCCGTTTTTCCTTCTTATGACGCAGCCTCCTCCTTGGGCCTGAGAACAACACCAGTCTACTCATTGCTGCACTCAGTGATGGGCAGCCACCCATCTTCCTGCTCTGGCTCCTCTTGCTTCCAAGCATCCTTTGCTCTTGAAAGCCTCGAAGCCTCGCAAGTGGTGGGCTGGCTGCGAGGCTCCTGTATTTATAGGGCCCAGAAGGAAAGGCGCAGTGGTGGTGGCTGCTGTGACATAAGCAGGCCGCTGTGATGGCCATTGTGATGCTGGCCCACACCTGTAGCCAAACGTGGCCGTGTTGCCATGGGAAGGAACTTCAGCTTGACGGCGTCCCCCCTCCGGACCCTAAGGACCTTGGGGGCCTCCAACAGTCGCCCTCTGTTGCGCTGGCCCAGAGGAGGGGAAAGTTGCAAGAGAAGTTGAAAGGCAAAGAATTGTGCCCTGCTGAGAGACACGTTGGTACTACGCTAATCAGGAACTCCAAAAGCAGGCACTGGTTCGGAAGGCTTCGTGGTGGAAGCGGGCAGGCAGCTAAACCCCACAGAGCTGTTCACTCACTGCACTGCCCTCCACCCCCCACAGTGGGATAGGGGAGAGAATTGGGAAAAAAAAAGAAGATAAAAACTCAAGGGTTGAGATAAAGACAGTTTACTAGGACAGAAAGGGAAGGGAGAATAATAAAATTCATAATTAAAAAAAAAAAGTACAAAGCAAGTGATGCCCAATGCCATTGTTCACCTCCTGCTGACCGACGCCCAGCCAGACCCCAAGCAGCGGCCCCACCTCCCTGGCCAACTCCCCCCATATTTATTGCTCAGCACGATGCCGTATGGTCTGGAATATCCCCTTGGCCAGTCTGGGTTGCCTGCGCGGGCTCTGTCCCCTCCCAGCTCCTGCTGCACCCCCAGCCTCCTCGCTGGCAGGGCAGCACGAGAAGCTGAAAAGCCCTTGGCTCTGGGTATGTGCTGTTCTGCCACAACTAAACCATCGGGGTGGGATCAGCAATGTTGTCACCCCAAATCCAAAACACAGCACCACACTAGCCACTGTGAAGAAAATTACCTCTATCCCAGCCAAAACCAGGTCAAGATGCCACTCCTTTTTGAGGGCTGGGGGATGGCACAGCAGGGCTCAAACAACCAGAAGGGGAGACGAGCCCGCACGCAGTCCCCAAAGTGCCAAATAGGAGAGGAGAGCCTTTTTACCAGGTGGTGGTGGTGGTTTCAACATTTTATTGCTTCTTGACCAGTCACGGGAAGAGCTCCTCATGAAGCATCTCAAAGGGACCTCAACGCTGAACCTCAGCACTCCCTTCCTGGCAGACCTGAAGCCTTTTCTTCTCCAGAGGAACTGCTGCCCCTCTCACTTCTTTGCTCAGTCTGCTGCTGTGCTCTGGGCACTGCCACAGAGGCTCTGGCTGCATCTTCAAGCACCCTCTCTTTAGCCTTCTCGTCCCCAGACTGAGACACCTCCCAGCACCTGCTGGTTATTTAGATGTTCTTATTTAGATGGCTCGATTCTTGGGCACGTGAGCATCTACATGGCATACTTTTACAAAAACGTTCTCCACCCCAGCAGCAATATCTTGCCACAATGCAGCAGCCCAGATGGGTTTGCCTCTGCCCTGCCAGTTGTTCTCCTTCCATTGCTGCCAACACCCCACACAGGGCATTTGCTACCATCCATGAGTCAGTATAGAGATAGAGAACTGGCCACTTTTCTCTTTCGGCAATATCTAAAGCCAGCTGGACGGCTTTCACTTTGCAAATTGCCTCAATTCACCTGCTCCTTCATCAGTTTCTGCAACTTGTTCTATAGGACTCCATACAGCAGCCTTCCACCTGTGACGCGTTCCCACAATACTGGCTGCCTTTGACTCCAGGTCATATGGAAAGTTCTAGTGTGTCTGGCAAGGCAGCACTCAGCGGTGGCACGACTTCATTCAGGCCACGGTAGTCCACTGTTAGTCTCCACTTGCCATCAGGCTTTCACACTGGCTGTGTGGGACTACTAGAGGGTGAGTGAGTCTTGCTGATCACTCCTTGCATCTCCAGTCCATCAATCAGCTTACAGGTGGGAATCAGGGAGTCTCGGTGGGTGCGATATTGCCGCCGGTGCACTGTTGTGGTAGCGACTGGAACCTGCTGTTCTTTGACCCGCAGCAACCCCACAACAGAAGGGTCCTCCAAGCGGCTGGGCAAGGTAGACAGCCGCTTAATCTTCTCCGTACTTAAGGCGGCTATGCCAAAAGCCCACCGGTACCCTTTTGGGTCCCTGAAGTACCCTCTCCTGAGGTAGTCTACGCCAAGGACGTACGGAGCCTCGGGGCCAGTCACAATGGGATGCTTTTGCCACTCGTTGCCAGTTAGACTCACTTCAGCCTCCAATAAAGTTAGCTGTTGGGATCTCCCCGTATATCCCCTGTTGGGATCCACTCCAGAAATACAGACGGCTTCTGCCCCTTAATAACTTGATGGCATTAGGGTACCGTGTGCACTGGTGTCCACTAGAGCCTTATATTCCTGTGGGTCTGACGTGCCAGGTCATCCAATGCACACTGTCCAATAAACCCGATTGTCCCTTTCCTCCACCTGGCTGGAGACAGGACCGCTCTGGTCCTGGTCATAGGATTCATTACTGTGTAGAACCACAGGCTGGCACGTGGTGTGTACCCACTACGTCCCCTTTCTTGAGCAGAGGGATGCTTGCTCCTAAAAGCTGACGTTCATACAGGTGGAAAGTGTAGGACGTATCCTTTTTGAATTGCTGGAACTCCTGGGACAGTGTCTCTATAGCACTTTCTTTGAGTTTGCAGACCTCTTGGGAAAGTTTCTCCACAGCCAAGATGCAAGCCCGTGAAAAGGAAGAGAGACTCACTGTATTGCTGAGGTTGGCCAGCCAATTCACCCACCACATGTTCCTCTCCGTCTTTCCATGTCATCGCTGCCGATGAGTTGGCATATGATGACAGTGCACTCCATACAAACTCCCGCAACTTGGGTCGCATGCACTTGACTTCATCTGGATCTCTGGATATTTGTTTGTTGTCTATGTCACCATAAATCACCCCCAGCACAGCTAATTCCCCCAGGTACTGGATATCCCTCTCCGTGGAGGTTCACTTGCCTGGGTGACATACAACATCTTCCCTGAAGGGACACCTTTCCTTCACGCCTGACCGGAGTCACCTCCAGCGGGTGAAGACTTGTACCCCTGTTCCAATTGCTTTGCCAATGCCCCCTTACCTAGAAAGGGATCCCAACTGCTTGCCTTCCTTGCGCTCTAATTCCAGGCTATTGTCCCCATTATTCCAGCCTTGGAGCAGCCAGGTGATAATGAGCTTGCCCGGATGGCAGCTAAACCTTTTTGCGTGTCTCGCAGTTCACCCAGGGATAGGGATGCGCTGGTTATTGCCACTTTTATGATATATTCCTCTTCCTCCTCCTGTTCCCACAATGGCCCTCATTTAGAGTAGCCTGCCTCTTCATCTTCTTCCTCCTTCCCCTTCTTAACAGGAGATTTTTCCCCTACTAAATGAGCTAACTTTTGCATCCATCGTTCAGTCTTGCATGTAGGGGTGACTGATAGCAACACGGGTTGGTTCTCGGGCCCTGCTGCAGTGCCTGCTGCGGGGGCTGGCGTAGCCGTGGGGCCCATCACAGGGGTTGGAGTGGCTTCAGGGGCTGTTGTGGGAGTGGCCACAGTGCCTGTCATTTTGTTGTTGGATCCAGAAACCTTCTCTTCCCCTTGAGGGTGCTGAATAGGGTGGTAAACAGGGCTTGGCAGGCATGGGCCAGGACCCAGCAGTGATTCATGTCTCTCTGGAACTGCAAAGGTGACGGCATTTTTTATTTTTTAATATTTCTATTTTTTTCCAGGATTTTGCACTTATCCAGGGGCGAAGTTCCAAAATATTGGAGGCGCCCACTGTCCCAGGTACTTGCCCATATCCTCCGTCACACCCTGCTACTCATAACTATCCTGCCTTGGGGCAGATACATGGGTAGTTTTCTTAAATAGTTGTTTAACTATGAATGAAACCTGAAACACATTCAGGAAGTATAGCAACAGGAAAACGCAGGTTTGAACATCCAAAGGATATTCAAAATTCCCCAGGGCTATTGTGGCAAGCGTGAAAGAGGAACATGAAGGAGAAAGGAAAGGTGAAGGAGAGGGGGACAGTATCCCCCCCTTATCACCCCTATAGCTTGGCTCCCTGAGGACAAAAGGTAGACAGTGTAGTTATTAATGGAAAGATGGTTCCTGAAGTACGGAGATGACAGTAATGCGGAATACAAACACCGCATTAGTCTCACGACTGGTCATTCTATCGTATCATAGGCCAGCATTGCACAGTACAGGAAAATGATAACTGTTAACCAGCCCACAGAAGCGATCAACAGCATGACAGGGAACATAGTCAGCAACTAAGGATTCTATCACACCACTCTGAAAACACACACAACAGCGCCTAAAGAAAATAAATCAACATTGTGACCAGCAATATTAAACTAACGTAATGCTTTTAACAAACTTGGCCAGAACTCTCATTAGAACAACTCTTTGTGCCCAGTCTTGGGAAACAAAAAGCAGTGTTGGGGTAGAACTGGGCAGGCAGCTACGCACTGAGTAGCTGTTCACTCAATCCATTGCCACCCAGCTCCAACAGTGGGATGGGAGAGAGTAAAAAAAGTAAAATTTTGTGGGTCGAGATACAGACAGTTTGATAGGACAGAAAAGGAAGGGAGAATAATATTAACAATGAAAAAAAAAATACAAAGCAAGCGATGCCCAATGCAATGGTTCAACTCCTGCTGACCGACGCCCAGCCAGACCCCAAGCAGCGGCCCCACGTCCCTGGCCAACTCCCCCCATATTTATTGCTCAGCACGATGCCATATGGTCTGGAATATCCCTTTGGCCAGTCTGGGTCACCTGTGCGGGCTCTGTCCCCTCCCAGCTCCTGCTGCACCCCCAGCCTCCTCGCTGGCAGGGCAGCACGAGAAGCTGAAAAGCCCTTGGCTCTGGGTATGCGCTGCCCTGCCACAACTAAACCATCGGGGTGGGATCAGCAATGTTGTCACCCCAAATCCAAAACACAGCACTGCACCAGCCACTGTGAAGAAAATTACCTCTATCCCGGCCAAAACCAGGACAAGCTGCCACTCCTTTATGAGGGCTGGGGGATGGCACAGCAGGGCTCAAACAACCAGAAGGGGAGACGAGCCCGCACGCAGTCCCCAAAGTGCCAAATAGGAGAGGAGAGCACTTTATCAGATGGTGGTGGTGGTGGTGGTGGTGTTCTTGTTTCCTTGTTTATTGCCCCGTCTTGGGAAGAGCTCCTCATGAAGCATCTCAAAGGGACCTCAACGCTGAACCTCAGCACTCCCTTCCTGGCAGACCTGAAGCCTTTCGCTTCTCCAGAGGAACTGCTGCCCCTCTCACTTCTTTGCTCAGTCTGCTGCTATGCTTTGGGCACTGCTTACAGGGGCTCTGGCTGCATCTTCAAGCACCCACTGTTTGGGCTTCTCATCCCCAGACTGAGACACCTCCCAGCATCCCCCCTCCCCAAGCCCATGGTGGTCCTCTGAGGGACTCCTCCTGTGACACCAGTACAGCAGCCAGGTCCCCTCCTCCCCTCTCCCTTAGGGCTCCATGAAGAAGAGATGCCACTTCTTCAAGTGGCACGGGGGATGGGAAACAAGAGCTCACACAAGCCTCAACAGTTATCAAAAGAACTATTTATTAACACAATGTCTTACAGGCAAGCCTGCAAGACATCCAGTCTGGTGGTTCTGCCCAAGTTAATGGTGGGCACGGAGGCTACGCCACGCATAGGGAGCTGTCCAGGCACTCCTGCGTTGCTCTTGCTGGGCTCTGACAGTGGACACCAAAGACATTCCAGGGTAGCTCCATGCTTGTTCTCTCAGCGGTGGATCCACCTCCATGGGTTCTTCCGCATCTCGTGGTGGATCCACCTCCATGGGCTCCTCCCTGGTGGCTGGCAGATGGACATGCCTGTGTCCCTGGTTGTTGGCAGGACGATTGGCGGGCCGTGGTCCCACAGCATTCTTTGTCCAAAAGACATGCCGGGGCCTTGCGTTGGTCGCTGCTGGCTTCAGAGCCGCGCTCTGCGTTGTGCTGGTCACACGGACGCTGGCCATCGCTCTTGTGAGAGAGCTGATCTTCCCCCTCCTATTCCGTTTTTCCTTCTTATGACGCAGCCTCCTCCTTGGGCCTGAGAACAACACCAGTCTACTCATTGCTGCACTCAATGATGGGCAGCCACCCATCTTCCTGCTCTGGCTCCTCTTGCTTCCAAGCATCCTCTGCTCTTGAAAGCCTCGAAGCCTCGCAAGTGGTGGGCTGGCTGCGAGGCTCCTGTATTTATAGGGCCCAGAAGGAAAGGCGCAGTGGTGGTGGCTGCTGTGACATAAGCAGGCCGCTGTGATGGCCATTGTGATGCTGGCCCACACCTGTAGCCAAACGTGGCCGTGTTGCCATGGGAAGGAACTTCAGCTTGACGGCGTCCCCCCTCCGGACCCTAAGGACCTTGGGGGCCTCCAACAGTCGCCCTCTGTTGCGGTGGCCCAGAGGAGGGGAAAGTTGCAAGAGAAGTTGAAAGGCAAAGAATTGTGCCCTGCTGAGAGACACGTTGGTACTACGCTAATCAGGAACTCCAAAAGCAGGCACTGGTTCGGAAGGCTTCGTGGTGGAAGCGGGCAGGCAGCTAAACCCCACAGAGCTGTTCACTCACTGCACTGCCCTCCACCCCCCACAGTGGGACAGGGGAGAGAATTGGGAAAAAAAAAAGAAGATAAAAACTCAAGGGTTGAGATAAAGACAGTTTACTAGGACAGAAAGGGAAGGGAGAATAATAAAATTCATAATTAAAAAAAAAATGTACAAAGCAAGTGATGCCCAATGCCATTGTTCACCTCCTGCTGACCGACGCCCAGCCAGACCCCAAGCAGCGGCCCCACCTCCCTGGCCAACTCCCCCCATATTTATTGCTCAGCACGATGCCGTATGGTCTGGAATATCCCCTTGGCCAGTCTGGGTTGCCTGCGCGGGCTCTGTCCCCTCCCAGCTCCTGCTGCACCCCCAGCCTCCTCGCTGGCAGGGCAGCACGAGAAGCTGAAAAGCCCTTGGCTCTGGGTATGTGCTGTTCTGCCACAACTAAACCATCGGGGTGGGATCAGCAATATAGTCACCCCAAATCCAAAACACAGCACCACACTAGCCACTGTGAAGAAAATTACCTCTATCCCAGCCAAAACCAGGTCAAGATGCCACTCCTTTTTGAGGGCTGGGGGATGGCACAGCAGGGCTCAAACAACCAGAAGGGGAGACGAGCCCGCACGCAGTCCCCAAAGTGCCAAATAGGAGAGGAGAGCCTTTTTACCAGGTGGTGGTGGTGGTTTCAACATTTTATTGCTTCTTGACCAGTCACGGGAAGAGCTCCTCATGAAGCATCTCAAAGGGACCTCAACGCTGAACCTCAGCACTCCCTTCCTGGCAGACCTGAAGCCTTTTCTTCTCCAGAGGAACTGCTGCCCCTCTCACTTCTTTGCTCAGTCTGCTGCTGTGCTCTGGGCACTGCCACAGAGGCTCTGGCTGCATCTTCAAGCACCCTCTCTTTAGCCTTCTCGTCCCCAGACTGAGACACCTCCCAGCACCTGCTGGTTATTTAGATGTTCTTATTTAGATGGCTCGATTCTTGGGCACGTGAGCATCTACATGGCATACTTTTACAAAAACGTTCTCCACCCCAGCAGCAATATCTTGCCACAATGCAGCAGCCCAGATGGGTTTGCCTCTGCCCTGCCAGTTGTTCTCCTTCCATTGCTGCCAACACCCCACACAGGGCATTTGCTACCATCCATGAGTCAGTATAGAGATAGAGAACTGGCCACTTTTCTCTTTCGGCAATATCTAAAGCCAGCTGGACGGCTTTCACTTTGCAAATTGCCTCAATTCACCTGCTCCTTCATCAGTTTCTGCAACTTGTTCTATAGGACTCCATACAGCAGCCTTCCACCTGTGACGCGTTCCCACAATACCGGCTGCCTTTGACTCCAGGTCATATGGAAAGTTCTAGTGTGTCTGGCAAGGCAGCACTCAGCGGTGGCACGACTTCGTTCAGGCCACGGTAGTCCACTGTTAGTCTCCACTTGCCATCAGGCTTTCACACTGGCTGTGTGGGACTACTAGAGGGTGAGTGAGTCTTGCTGATCACTCCTTGCATCTCCAGTCCATCAATCAGCTTACAGGTGGGAATCAGGGAGTCTCGGTGGGTGCGATATTGCCGCCGGTGCACTGTTGTGGTAGCGACTGGAACCTGCTGTTCTTTGACCCGCAGCAACCCCACAACAGAAGGGTCCTCCAAGCGGCTGGGCAAGGTAGACAGCCGCTTAATCTTCTCCGTACTTAAGGCGGCTATGCCAAAAGCCCACCGGTACCCTTTTGGGTCCTTGAAGCACCCTCTCCTGAGGTAGTCTACGCCAAGGACGTACGGAGCCTCGGGGCCAGTCACAATGGGATGCTTTTGCCACTCGTTGCCAGTTAGACTCACTTCAGCCTCCAATAAAGTTAGCTGTTGGGATCTCCCCGTATATCCCCTGTTGGGATCCACTCCAGAAATACAGACGGCTTCTGCCCCTTAATAACTTGATGGCATTAGGGTACCGTGTGCACTGGTGTCCACTAGAGCCTTATATTCCTGTGGGTCTGACGTGCCAGGTCATCCAATGCACACTGTCCAATAAACCCGATTGTCCCTTTCCTCCACCTGGCTGGAGACAGGACCGCTCTGGTCCTGGTCATAGGATTCATTACTGTGTAGAACCACAGGCTGGCACGTGGTGTGTACCCACTACGTCCCCTTTCTTGAGCAGAGGGATGCTTGCTCCTAAAAGCTGACGTTCATACAGGTGGAAAGTGTAGGACGTATCCTTTTTGAATTGCTGGAACTCCTGGGACAGTGTCTCTATAGCACTTTCTTTGAGTTTGCAGACCTCTTGGGAAAGTTTCTCCACAGCCAAGATGCAAGCCCGTGAAAAGGAAGAGAGACTCACTGTATTGCTGAGGTTGGCCAGCCAATTCACCCACCACATGTTCCTCTCCGTCTTTCCATGTCATCGCTGCCGATGAGTTGGCATATGATGACAGTGCACTCCATACAAACTCCCGCAACTTGGGTCGCATGCACTTGACTTCATCTGGATCTTTGGATATTTGTTTGTTGTCTATGTCATCATAAATCACCTCCAGCACAGCTAATTCCCCCAGGTACTGGATATCCCTCTCCGTGGAGGTTCACTTGCCTGGGTGACATACAACATCTTCCCTGAAGGGATACCTTTCCTTCACGCCTGACCGGAGTCACCTCCAGCGGGTGAAGACTTGTACCCCTGTTCCAATTGCTTTGCCAATGCCCCCTTACCTAGAAAGGGATCCCAACTGCTTGCCTTCCTTGCGCTCTAATTCCAGGCTATTGTCCCCATTATTCCAGCCTTGGAGCAGCCAGGTGATAATGAGCTTGCCCGGATGGCAGCTAAACCTTTTTGCGTGTCTCGCAGTTCACCCAGGGATAGGGATGCGCTGGTTATTGCCACTTTTATGATATATTCCTCTTCCTCCTCCTGTTCCCACAATGGCCCTCATTTAGAGTAGCCTGCCTCTTCTTCTTCTTCCTCCTTCCCCTTCTTAACAGGAGATTTTTCCCCTACTAAATGAGCTAACTTTTGCATCCATCGTTCAGTCTTGCATGTAGGGGTGACTGATAGCAACACGGGTTGGTTCTCGGGCCCTGCTGCAGTGCCTGCTGCGGGGGCTGGCGTAGCCGTGGGGCCCATCACAGGGGTTGGAGTGGCTTCAGGGGCTGTTGTGGGAGTGGCCACAGTGCCTGTCATTTTGTTGTTGGATCCAGAAACCTTCTCTTCCCCTTGAGGGTGCTGAATAGGGTGGTAAACAGGGCTTGGCAGGCATGGGCCAGGACCCAGCAGTGATTCATGTCTCTCTGGAACTGCAAAGGTGACGGCATTTTTTATTTTTTAATATTTCTATTTTTTTCCAGGATTTTGCACTTATCCAGGGGCGAAGTTCCAAAATATTGGAGGCGCCCACTGTCCCAGGTACTTGCCCATATCCTCCGTCACACCCTGCTACTCATAACTATCCTGCCTTGGGGCAGATACATGGGTAGTTTTCTTAAATAGTTGTTTAACTATGAATGAAACCTGAAACACATTCAGGAAGTATAGCAACAGGAAAACGCAGGTTTGAACATCCAAAGGATATTCAAAATTCCCCAGGGCTATTGTGGCAAGCGTGAAAGAGGAACATGAAGGAGAAAGGAAAGGTGAAGGAGAGGGGGACAGTATCCCCCCCTTATCACCCCTATAGCTTGGCTCCCTGAGGACAAAAGGTAGACAGTGTAGTTATTAATGGAAAGATGGTTCCTGAAGTACGGAGATGACAGTAATGCGGAATACAAACACCGCATTAGTCTCACGACTGGTCATTCTATCGTATCATAGGCCAGCATTGCACAGTACAGGAAAATGATAACTGTTAACCAGCCCACAGAAGCGATCAACAGCATGACAGGGAACACAGTCAGCAACTAAGGATTCTATCACACCACTCTGAAAACACACACAACAGCGCCTAAAGAAAATAAATCAACATTGTGACCAGCAATATTAAACTAACGTAATGCTTTTAACAAACTTGGCCAGAACTCTCATTAGAACAACTCTTTGTGCCCAGTCTTGGGAAACAAAAAGCAGTGTTGGGGTAGAACTGGGCAGGCAGCTACGCACTGAGTAGCTGTTCACTCAATCCATTGCCACCCAGCTCCAACAGTGGGATGGGAGAGAGTAAAAAAAGTAAAATTTTGTGGGTCGAGATACAGACAGTTTGATAGGACAGAAAAGGAAGGGAGAATAATATTAACAATGAAAAAAAAAAAATACAAAGCAAGCGATGCCCAATGCAATGGTTCAACTCCTGCTGACCGACGCCCAGCCAGACCCCAAGCAGCGGCCCCACGTCCCTGGCCAACTCCCCCCATATTTATTGCTCAGCACGATGCCATATGGTCTGGAATATCCCTTTGGCCAGTCTGGGTCACCTGTGCGGGCTCTGTCCCCTCCCAGCTCCTGCTGCACCCCCAGCCTCCTCGCTGGCAGGGCAGCACGAGAAGCTGAAAAGCCCTTGGCTCTGGGTATGCGCTGCCCTGCCACAACTAAACCATCGGGGTGGGATCAGCAATGTTGTCACCCCAAATCCAAAACACAGCACTGCACCAGCCACTGTGAAGAAAATTACCTCTATCCCGGCCAAAACCAGGACAAGCTGCCACTCCTTTATGAGGGCTGGGGGATGGCACAGCAGGGCTCAAACAACCAGAAGGGGAGACGAGCCCGCACGCAGTCCCCAAAGTGCCAAATAGGAGAGGAGAGCACTTTATCAGATGGTGGTGGTGGTGGTGGTGGTGTTCTTGTTTCCTTGTTTATTGCCCCGTCTTGGGAAGAGCTCCTCATGAAGCATCTCAAAGGGACCTCAACGCTGAACCTCAGCACTCCCTTCCTGGCAGACCTGAAGCCTTTCGCTTCTCCAGAGGAACTGCTGCCCCTCTCACTTCTTTGCTCAGTCTGCTGCTATGCTTTGGGCACTGCTTACAGGGGCTCTGGCTGCATCTTCAAGCACCCACTGTTTGGGCTTCTCATCCCCAGACTGAGACACCTCCCAGCATCCCCCCTCCCCAAGCCCATGGTGGTCCTCTGAGGGACTCCTCCTGTGACACCAGTACAGCAGCCAGGTCCCCTCCTCCCCTCTCCCTTAGGGCTCCATGAAGAAGAGATGCCACTTCTTCAAGTGGCACGGGGGATGGGAAACAAGAGCTCACACAAGCCTCAACAGTTATCAAAAGAACTATTTATTAACACAATGTCTTACAGGCAAGCCTGCAAGACATCCAGTCTGGTGGTTCTGCCCAAGTTAATGGTGGGCACGGAGGCTACGCCACGCATAGGGAGCTGTCCAGGCACTCCTGCGTTGCTCTTGCTGGGCTCTGACAGTGGACACCAAAGACATTCCAGGGTAGCTCCATGCTTGTTCTCTCAGCGGTGGATCCACCTCCATGGGTTCTTCCGCATCTCGTGGTGGATCCACCTCCATGGGCTCCTCCCTGGTGGCTGGCAGATGGACATGCCTGTGTCCCTGGTTGTTGGCAGGACGATTGGCGGGCCGTGGTCCCACAGCATTCTTTGTCCAAAAGACATGCCGGGGCCTTGCGTTGGTCGCTGCTGGCTTCAGAGCCGCGCTCTGCGTTGTGCTGGTCACACGGACGCTGGCCATCGCTCTTGTGAGAGAGCTGATCTTCCCCCTCCTATTCCGTTTTTCCTTCTTATGACGCAGCCTCCTCCTTGGGCCTGAGAACAACACCAGTCTACTCATTGCTGCACTCAGTGATGGGCAGCCACCCATCTTCCTGCTCTGGCTCCTCTTGCTTCCAAGCATCCTCTGCTCTTGAAAGCCTCGAAGCCTCGCAAGTGGTGGGCTGGCTGCGAGGCTCCTGTATTTATAGGGCCCAGAAGGAAAGGCGCAGTGGTGGTGGCTGCTGTGACATAAGCAGGCCGCTGTGATGGCCATTGTGATGCTGGCCCACACCTGTAGCCAAACGTGGCCGTGTTGCCATGGGAAGGAGCTTCAGCCTGAGGGCGTCCCCCCTCCAGGCCCTAAGGACCTTGGGGGCCTCCAACAGTCGCCCTCTGTTGCGCTGGCCCAGAGGAGGGGAAAGTTGCAAGAGAAGTTGAAAGGCAAAGAATTGTGCCCTGCTGAGAGACACGTTGGTACTACGCTAATCAGGAACTCCAAAAGCAGGCACTGGTTCGGAAGGCTTCGTGGTGGAAGCGGGCAGGCAGCTAAACCCCACAGAGCTGTTCACTCACTGCACTGCCCTCCACCCCCCACAGTGGGATAGGGGAGAGAATTGGGAAAAAAAAAGAAGATAAAAACTCAAGGGTTGAGATAAAGACAGTTTACTAGGACAGAAAGGGAAGGGAGAATAATAAAATTCATAATTAAAAAAAAAAAGTACAAAGCAAGTGATGCCCAATGCCATTGTTCACCTCCTGCTGACCGACGCCCAGCCAGACCCCAAGCAGCGGCCCCACCTCCCTGGCCAACTCCCCCCATATTTATTGCTCAGCACGATGCCGTATGGTCTGGAATATCCCCTTGGCCAGTCTGGGTTGCCTGCGCGGGCTCTGTCCCCTCCCAGCTCCTGCTGCACCCCCAGCCTCCTCGCTGGCAGGGCAGCACGAGAAGCTGAAAAGCCCTTGGCTCTGGGTATGTGCTGTTCTGCCACAACTAAACCATCGGGGTGGGATCAGCAATGTTGTCACCCCAAATCCAAAACACAGCACCACACTAGCCACTGTGAAGAAAATTACCTCTATCCCAGCCAAAACCAGGTCAAGATGCCACTCCTTTTTGAGGGCTGGGGGATGGCACAGCAGGGCTCAAACAACCAGAAGGGGAGACGAGCCCGCACGCAGTCCCCAAAGTGCCAAATAGGAGAGGAGAGCCTTTTTACCAGGTGGTGGTGGTGGTTTCAACATTTTATTGCTTCTTGACCAGTCACGGGAAGAGCTCCTCATGAAGCATCTCAAAGGGACCTCAACGCTGAACCTCAGCACTCCCTTCCTGGCAGACCTGAAGCCTTTTCTTCTCCAGAGGAACTGCTGCCCCTCTCACTTCTTTGCTCAGTCTGCTGCTGTGCTCTGGGCACTGCCACAGAGGCTCTGGCTGCATCTTCAAGCACCCTCTCTTTAGCCTTCTCGTCCCCAGACTGAGACACCTCCCAGCACCTGCTGGTTATTTAGATGTTCTTATTTAGATGGCTCGATTCTTGGGCACGTGAGCATCTACATGGCATACTTTTACAAAAACGTTCTCCACCCCAGCAGCAATATCTTGCCACAATGCAGCAGCCCAGATGGGTTTGCCTCTGCCCTGCCAGTTGTTCTCCTTCCATTGCTGCCAACACCCCACACAGGGCATTTGCTACCATCCATGAGTCAGTATAGAGATAGAGAACTGGCCACTTTTCTCTTTCGGCAATATCTAAAGCCAGCTGGACGGCTTTCACTTTGCAAATTGCCTCAATTCACCTGCTCCTTCATCAGTTTCTGCAACTTGTTCTATAGGACTCCATACAGCAGCCTTCCACCTGTGACGCGTTCCCACAATACTGGCTGCCTTTGACTCCAGGTCATATGGAAAGTTCTAGTGTGTCTGGCAAGGCAGCACTCAGCGGTGGCACGACTTCGTTCAGGCCACGGTAGTCCACTGTTAGTCTCCACTTGCCATCAGGCTTTCACACTGGCTGTGTGGGACTACTAGAGGGTGAGTGAGTCTTGCTGATCACTCCTTGCATCTCCAGTCCATCAATCAGCTTACAGGTGGGAATCAGGGAGTCTCGGTGGGTGCGATATTGCCGCCGGTGCACTGTTGTGGTAGCGACTGGAACCTGCTGTTCTTTGACCCGCAGCAACCCCACAACAGAAGGGTCCTCCAAGCGGCTGGGCAAGGTAGACAGCCGCTTAATCTTCTCCGTACTTAAGGCGGCTATGCCAAAAGCCCACCGGTACCCTTTTGGGTCCCTGAAGTACCCTCTCCTGAGGTAGTCTACGCCAAGGACGTACGGAGCCTCGGGGCCAGTCACAATGGGATGCTTTTGCCACTCGTTGCCAGTTAGACTCACTTCAGCCTCCAATAAAGTTAGCTGTTGGGATCTCCCCGTATATCCCCTGTTGGGATCCACTCCAGAAATACAGACGGCTTCTGCCCCTTAATAACTTGATGGCATTAGGGTACCGTGTGCACTGGTGTCCACTAGAGCCTTATATTCCTGTGGGTCTGACGTGCCAGGTCATCCAATGCACACTGTCCAATAAACCCGATTGTCCCTTTCCTCCACCTGGCTGGAGACAGGACCGCTCTGGTCCTGGTCATAGGATTCATTACTGTGTAGAACCACAGGCTGGCACGTGGTGTGTACCCACTACGTCCCCTTTCTTGAGCAGAGGGATGCTTGCTCCTAAAAGCTGACGTTCATACAGGTGGAAAGTGTAGGACGTATCCTTTTTGAATTGCTGGAACTCCTGGGACAGTGTCTCTATAGCACTTTCTTTGAGTTTGCAGACCTCTTGGGAAAGTTTCTCCACAGCCAAGATGCAAGCCCGTGAAAAGGAAGAGAGACTCACTGTATTGCTGAGGTTGGCCAGCCAATTCACCCACCACATGTTCCTCTCCGTCTTTCCATGTCATCGCTGCCGATGAGTTGGCATATGATGACAGTGCACTCCATACAAACTCCCGCAACTTGGGTCGCATGCACTTGACTTCATCTGGATCTCTGGATATTTGTTTGTTGTCTATGTCACCATAAATCACCCCCAGCACAGCTAATTCCCCCAGGTACTGGATATCCCTCTCCGTGGAGGTTCACTTGCCTGGGTGACATACAACATCTTCCCTGAAGGGACACCTTTCCTTCACGCCTGACCGGAGTCACCTCCAGCGGGTGAAGACTTGTACCCCTGTTCCAATTGCTTTGCCAATGCCCCCTTACCTAGAAAGGGATCCCAACTGCTTGCCTTCCTTGCGCTCTAATTCCAGGCTATTGTCCCCATTATTCCAGCCTTGGAGCAGCCAGGTGATAATGAGCTTGCCCGGATGGCAGCTAAACCTTTTTGCGTGTCTCGCAGTTCACCCAGGGATAGGGATGCGCTGGTTATTGCCACTTTTATGATATATTCCTCTTCCTCCTCCTGTTCCCACAATGGCCCTCATTTAGAGTAGCCTGCCTCTTCATCTTCTTCCTCCTTCCCCTTCTTAACAGGAGATTTTTCCCCTACTAAATGAGCTAACTTTTGCATCCATCGTTCAGTCTTGCATGTAGGGGTGACTGATAGCAACACGGGTTGGTTCTCGGGCCCTGCTGCAGTGCCTGCTGCGGGGGCTGGCGTAGCCGTGGGGCCCATCACAGGGGTTGGAGTGGCTTCAGGGGCTGTTGTGGGAGTGGCCACAGTGCCTGCCATTTTGTTGTTGGATCCAGAAACCTTCTCTTCCCCTTGAGGGTGCTGAATAGGGTGGTAAACAGGGCTTGGCAGGCATGGGCCAGGACCCAGCAGTGATTCATGTCTCTCTGGAACTGCAAAGGTGACGGCATTTTTTATTTTTTAATATTTTTATTTTTTTCCAGGATTTTGCACTTATCCAGGGGCGAAGTTCCAAAATATAGGAGGCGCCCACTGTCCCAGGTACTTGCCCATATCCTCCGTCACACCCTGCTACTCATAACTATCCTGCCTTGGGGCAGATACATGGGTAGTTTTCTTAAATAGTTGTTTAACTATGAATGAAACCTGAAACACATTCAGGAAGTATAGCAACAGGAAAACGCAGGTTTGAACATCCAAAGGATATTCAAAATTCCCCAGGGCTATTGTGGCAAGCGTGAAAGAGGAACATGAAGGAGAAAGGAAAGGTGAAGGAGAGGGGGACAGTATCCCCCCCTTATCACCCCTATAGCTTGGCTCCCTGAGGACAAAAGGTAGACAGTGTAGTTATTAATGGAAAGATGGTTCCTGAAGTACGGAGATGACAGTAATGCGGAATACAAACACCGCATTAGTCTCACGACTGGTCATTCTATCGTATCATAGGCCAGCATTGCACAGTACAGGAAAATGATAACTGTTAACCAGCCCACAGAAGCGATCAACAGCATGACAGGGAACATAGTCAGCAACTAAGGATTCTATCACACCACTCTGAAAACACACACAACAGCGCCTAAAGAAAATAAATCAACATTGTGACCAGCAATATTAAACTAACGTAATGCTTTTAACAAACTTGGCCAGAACTCTCATTAGAACAACTCTTTGTGCCCAGTCTTGGGAAACAAAAAGCAGTGTTGGGGTAGAACTGGGCAGGCAGCTACGCACTGAGTAGCTGTTCACTCAATCCATTGCCACCCAGCTCCAACAGTGGGATGGGAGAGAGTAAAAAGAGTAAAATTTTGTGGGTCGAGATACAGACAGTTTGATAGGACAGAAAAGGAAGGGAGAATAATATTAACAATGAAAAAAAAAAATACAAAGCAAGCGATGCCCAATGCAATGGTTCAACTCCTGCTGACCGACGCCCAGCCAGACCCCAAGCAGCGGCCCCACGTCCCTGGCCAACTCCCCCCATATTTATTGCTCAGCACGATGCCATATGGTCTGGAATATCCCCTTGGCCAGTCTGGGTCACCTGTGCGGGCTCTGTCCCCTCCCAGCTCCTGCTGCACCCCCAGCCTCCTCGCTGGCAGGGCAGCACGAGAAGCTGAAAAGCCCTTGGCTCTGCGTATGCGCTGCCCTGCCACAACTAAACCATCGGGGTGGGATCAGCAATGTTGTCACCCCAAATCCAAAACACAGCACTGCACCAGCCACTGTGAAGAAAATTACCTCTATCCCGGCCAAAACCAGGACAAGCTGCCACTCCTTTATGAGGGCTGGGGGATGGCACAGCAGGGCTCAAACAACCAGAAGGGGAGACGAGCCCGCACGCAGTCCCCAAAGTGCCAAATAGGAGAGGAGAGCACTTTATCAGATGGTGGTGGTGGTGGTGGTGGTGTTCTTGTTTCCTTGTTTATTGCCCCGTCTTGGGAAGAGCTCCTCATGAAGCATCTCAAAGGGACCTCAACGCTGAACCTCAGCACTCCCTTCCTGGCAGACCTGAAGCCTTTCGCTTCTCCAGAGGAACTGCTGCCCCTCTCACTTCTTTGCTCAGTCTGCTGCTATGCTTTGGGCACTGCTTACAGGGGCTCTGGCTGCATCTTCAAGCACCCACTGTTTGGGCTTCTCATCCCCAGACTGAGACACCTCCCAGCATCCCCCCTCCCCAAGCCCATGGTGGTCCTCTGAGGGACTCCTCCTGTGACACCAGTACAGCAGCCAGGTCCCCTCCTCCCCTCTCCCTTAGGGCTCCATGAAGAAGAGATGCCACTTCTTCAAGTGGCACGGGGGATGGGAAACAAGAGCTCACACAAGCCTCAACAGTTATCAAAAGAACTATTTATTAACACAATGTCTTACAGGCAAGCCTGCAAGACATCCAGTCTGGTGGTTCTGCCCAAGTTAATGGTGGGCACGGAGGCTACGCCACGCATAGGGAGCTGTCCAGGCACTCCTGCGTTGCTCTTGCTGGGCTCTGACAGTGGACACCAAAGACATTCCAGGGTAGCTCCATGCTTGTTCTCTCAGCGGTGGATCCACCTCCATGGGTTCTTCCGCATCTCGTGGTGGATCCACCTCCATGGGCTCCTCCCTGGTGGCTGGCAGATGGACATGCCTGTGTCCCTGGTTGTTGGCAGGACGATTGGCGGGCCGTGGTCCCACAGCATTCTTTGTCCAAAAGACATGCCAGGGCCTTGCGTTGGTCGCTGCTGGCTTCAGAGCCGCGCTCTGCGTTGTGCTGGTCACACGGACGCTGGCCATCGCTCTTGTGAGAGAGCTGATCTTCCCCCTCCTATTCCGTTTTTCCTTCTTATGACGCAGCCTCCTCCTTGGGCCTGAGAACAACACCAGTCTACTCATTGCTGCACTCAGTGATGGGCAGCCACCCATCTTCCTGCTCTGGCTCCTCTTGCTTCCAAGCATCCTCTGCTCTTGAAAGCCTCGAAGCCTCGCAAGTGGTGGGCTGGCTGCGAGGCTCCTGTATTTATAGGGCCCAGAAGGAAAGGCGCAGTGGTGGTGGCTGCTGTGACATAAGCAGGCCGCTGTGATGGCCATTGTGATGCTGGCCCACACCTGTAGCCAAACGTGGCCGTGTTGCCATGGGAAGGAACTTCAGCTTGACGGCGTCCCCCCTCCGGACCCTAAGGACCTTGGGGGCCTCCAACAGTCGCCCTCTGTTGCGCTGGCCCAGAGGAGGGGAAAGTTGCAAGAGAAGTTGAAAGGCAAAGAATTGTGCCCTGCTGAGAGACACGTTGGTACTACGCTAATCAGGAACTCCAAAAGCAGGCACTGGTTCGGAAGGCTTCGTGGTGGAAGCGGGCAGGCAGCTAAACCCCACAGAGCTGTTCACTCACTGCACTGCCCTCCACCCCCCACAGTGGGATAGGGGAGAGAATTGGGAAAAAAAAAGAAGATAAAAACTCAAGGGTCGAGATAAAGACAGTTGTTCTCCTTCCATTGCTGCCAACACCCCACACAGGGCATTTGCTACCATCCATGAGTCAGTATAGAGATAGAGAACTGGCCACTTTTCTCTTTCGGCAATATGTAAAGCCAGACCCCAAGCACCGGCCCCACCTCCCTGGCCAACTCCCCCCATATTTATTGCTCAGCACAATGCCGTATGGTCTGGAATATCCCCTTGGCCAGTCTGGGTCACCTGTGCGGGGTCTGTCCCCTCCCAGCTCCTGCTGCACCCCCAGCCTCCTCGCTGGCAGGGCAGCACGAGAAGCTGAAAAGCTTCTGCTCTGGGTATGTGCTGTTCTGCCACAACTAAACCATCAGCCTTTTCCTTCTCCAGGGGAACTGCTGCCCCTCTCTCTTCTTCATATGGTCTGGAATTTCACAGAATCACAGAATGTTAGGGATTGGAAGGGACCTTGAAAATCATGTAGTCCAATCCCCGTGCCGGAGCAGGAAAACCTAAATCATGTCACACAGGAATGCTTCCAAGCGGGTTTTGAATGTCTCCTGTCTGGCATGTTTTCATCAAACTCTGGAAGACCTTGTGCATCAGCAGCATAATATTTTTAGAAAAGAAAGAAAATAGTCCTGGAGTTTGTAGGAGATACTACTTGGAACTACTGAAGTTCATTTTCTCATCAACTTTTCGCTATCGCAACACAGCCTCTTTTGGCTACAAGTCTCATCACCATCAGTGGCTATCACAGTGGCCTCCTAATATCAGGGGAGGCCACTTATTTGTCCTTTTTCTGACAGCTGGAATTGGTACATACACAAGATAGATACTAGGCCAGTTGTAGTTTTGCATCTTTGTGATTTGTAGCTATGGGATGTCCTGATTTCATATCTTTGTAACTAGTAGCACTTGACAGATATTTTTTTCTCATCTTGTTTAATCCTTTTTTAAGTCTGTATAGTTATAGCATCTGCAGCATTTTGTTGCAAGGTGTCTGTTGCACAGTAGCATGTGTCAGAAGTACAAAAAAAAAATCTGCATGAAGCAGAATTAAACAGACTGTGACTGTTCAGCTTGGAAGAAATATGAATGAGAGCATGATATGGGGCTTAAGAACAAGGTAACCAACTCATTGTGTTGTAAGTCAACTGAAAAAGGAGGTATGGGAACAAGTCTAAAAGGTTCGAGGCAGATAAACAAAAGATGGATACCAGTGAAGTCCTCCAGGCAGTACCTGACACTCTATAATCACCCAAGTTGGCAACAGGTGTTCTTCAGTGGTACTTTGCCAGGAAATAGAAGCCAGTACTTACACAAATTTTGGCATAGAATGTGGACAGGGATCACGGCACTGACTAAAATGATCTAGCTGGGTCTGCTCTGAGATGGATGTTTTACTAGAAACCTTCAGCTGTTCACCCTCACTTTTTTTTCCCTTATTGTCTTAGATCCAGTGTTTTAGACTCTAAAAGCAATAATTTGGGGTTTGTTTGTTTGTTTTTGTGTGTGTGTGTGGTGTTTTTTTTTTTTTTTCCAAACTGGAATAAAATTATCACAGTGAAAGCCACTGTACCACAATTATTTCTTCTGCCCAAAGATTTTATAGTCTTAAGAGACATCAATTGTTTAAAAACAAGGTCAGGTGCATGGAAATGTTAGGTAAAAAATAGAGTATTTTCCTGTCTGGACTTTAACGTACACGATTTTAGACTAATTCCGTCCTGTAAATTATTGTTACTTCATATGTTCATTTTCTATTTTCAGCACAGAGCTAACACTATTCTTTCATACCTTTCATCTGTGATTTTCAACATTTACTACAGTTCCCAATGGAAGAAGGTATATGCTCTGATATAACCTTATTATGCTTTAATAGGAGTATAGTATGGAATGAAAAGTCCAGTGCCTGTAGTACTGTGTGAAATCAGTTTTTCTGATGGCATTAGCTTTGAGCACAGCTTAAGTTTTGATACGCTAGTACCAATGGGGGGACACAATTATATGAAAAACTGATCACGTATATAGAGATTAACTTGTTATAAAAGATCCAAATGCTCTTCCTAACTATTTTATGAGATTTTTATGCATTTGGAAAGTGATCACTAAAATTTAATTTGTTTGGACTTTATCATTTTAAATTTTAAATAACTGCACAAAAATAAAAATTTAAATTTATCCTTGTCTAATAAATTAGTATAGTAATACTGATACTGCCTCTCAGGAATCAAAATTCAGTTTAGCATAACTAAAGAGGTCTTGTCAAATATGAATGGTCTAGCCATCTGTCGTTGCTAGAGACTATAACATGCTTGACATGGCTGAATTAAAGTTCTCTATAAAGGGTTCACAATGTGATGTAAGTAGCATTTTCAGTATCTGGTAAATCTATCAGATGTTAAAGACACATGATATAAAAGGTTTTTACAACCACTGTAATCACAGTAGATGTATACGAAAATACTTTTTGTGTTAGCTACAGCCAACAAGTACATTTAGTGACATTTTCATAAGAGTTCAGCACTGCATTCTACACTGCCACAGTTTTTGTGCATCTAGGTAGGAAGTCAACTTTCAAGTAAGGACTGCATAAATAAAGCAAAGAATTCCCATTTAAAATAAAATTAAAATAAAATAAAATAAAATAAAATAAAATAAAATAAAATAAAATAAAATAAAATAAAATAAAATAAAATAAAATAAAATAAAATAAAATAAAATAAAAAATCTTTATTTGTTTAACAACCTGTGCATAAAGAAAGCTGAGAGGTTCTTCAGCATAGACAGGTATCTAAAATCAATTGCAGTCAATGGAGCTTAAATTAGTAAGCATTTTTAAAAGTTGATAAGTGACTTGTGGTGAAAGTTGATCATAAAAACATAGAATCATTCAGGTTGGAGAAGACCTTTAAGATGATTTAGACCAACCTTTAACCTAGTACTGACAATTCCACAACTAAACCATGCTACTAAGCTCTACATCTACACATTTCTTGAAGGATGGTCTCCAAGGATGGTGACTCAACCACTTCCCTGGGCAGCTTATTCCAATGCCACACAACCCTCCTAGTAAAGAAATTTCTCCTAATATCCAACCTAAACCTCTCCTGGCACAATGTGAGGCAGTTTCCCCTCATCTTATCACTTGGTGCTTGGGAAAAGAGCCAGATCCCCACCTTGTTACAACCTCCTTTAAGGTAATTGTAAAGTACAATAAGGTCTTCCCTGAGCCTTCTTTTTTCCAAGCTAAATCCCATCACCCTCAGCCGGTCCTCATAAGACTTGTTCTCCAGACCCTTCACCAGCTTCATTGCCCTTCTTTGGGCACAAAGAGTTATGACTGATGACTGGACAAAAAGAATTGATGATTGGTCCTTGACACTTTTGAGTCTGTTCGGCTTTTGTATTTGCGATGGAAATGATTTATGATTGTAAATGCCTAAATACCCAGCTAAATTCAGTGAGAACTAGAAAGCTAATATCCTTTGAGGAGTAAGGCCCTGTACTGGGTTTACACGGCAAGAGTTTGGTAGCAGAGTTGGGCTGCATGGGTGGCCTCTGTGAGCAGAGCCCAGCAGCTGCCCCATGTCAGATCAGAGCCGGCTCCAGCTGGCTCCAAAGGGGACCTGCTGCTGGCCAGAGCTGAGACAGGGAGCGACGCTGGTTGGGCCTCTGGGAGAGCAGATTTAAGAAAGGGAAAAAACTGCTGGGCAACAGCAGCTGGGAGAGAGGAGTGAAAACCAGTCCTGCAGCCCCCAAGGTCAGTGCAGCAGGAGGGCAGGAGGTGCTGCAGGCACGCATCACAATTTCCCGTGCAGCCTGTGGAGAGGCCCCTGGTGGAGCAGGCTGTCCCCCTGCAGCCCATGGGTCCCACACGGAGCAGATCTCCACGCTGCAGCCCGTGGAGGAGCCCCCGGTGGAGCAGGTGGATGTGGCCTGGAGGAGGCTGCGGCCCATGGAGAGCCCCCGCAGGAGCAGGCCCCGGGCCGGAGCTGCAGCCCGTGGAGAGGAGCCCACGCAGGAGCAGGGGGTCTGGGGGGAGCTGCCGCCCGTGGGGGACCCGTGCTGGAGCAGTTTGCTCCTGGGGGATGGACCCCATGGTACGGAGCCGTGTGGGAGCAGTTCTTGAGGAGCTGCTGCCTGTGTGCAGCCCCCACAGGACCAGTTCGGGAGGGACCCCATGTGGAGCAGGGTCAGAGAATGACCATGAAGAAGTGGTGGTGACAAAGCTTTAGGGACTGACCACAGCCTCCGTTCCCCTGTTCAGCTCTTCAGGAGGAGGTAAAAGAGTAGGATGTGGGGGAAGGTGGTTTTGGTTTGCTTTTAGTTCTCACTGCTCTAGTCTGTTAGCAGTTTGCAATGAAAGATATTAAACTCCCTACAACGAGCCTGTTTTACTTATGACGGTAATTGGCAAGTGATCTCCCTGCCCTTATCTCAGCCCTTGAGCTTTTTTCCCGCTATTGTATTTTCACCCCTGTTGTCCTTCTGAGGAGGGGGAGTGAGAGAGCAGCGTAGTAGTGCTGAGCTGCCTACCAATATGAAACCAACACAGCACCTATATCCATCACACATGGAAAAGATTAAAGCAAGCATGACTTCTATTCAGAAAATGCATCTTTGAATGAGCATGTCTGGAAGAGGCCATGCTAATACATTGTTTCATTCCACCTAGATAAAGCAAACTTACACGGAGGCAGGTTAGAATACAAGGTCGGAACAAATATTGGTTTCAAAATAATTTTAGAATAAGAAAGCATTAGAATAAGTCTACAAGAAACATTTTATACCTGAGCAAGCATGGCCACATCACATGAAGATCTCAATAAAAGATTTTGGTACAGATACAATGATTTTAGAAATAAGTCTGCCCCATAAAGGGATTTACACAGGACATGTTACTAGGGGCACATAATGAAAAAATTAATATAAAGCAACAGCATAAGTATGTCAAGAGTATCAGAAAGATAATGCACAAAGCAGCATTGTTAACAACAAATGTTAAAAGCAACAATCAGTTTACAGCTATATTTGAAAAAAAATAAAAGCATAGTTAGGCTCATTAACAGATAGAAAAAGCAGAATCTAGCAGTGTACTGGGACTGGCTGGGATGGCGTTAACTTTCCCTGCAGCAGCCCATACAGTGCTGTGCTCTGCACTTGTAGCTAGAACAGCACTGGTATCACACCGGTGTTGTGTCTGCTGTTGAGCAGTGCTGGCACAGCATCAGGACTCCCTCTACCCCCCCCCCCCCGAACCAGCAGGGTGGGGGTGGGCAAGAGGTGGGGAGGGGACATCTCCAGAGCAGCTGACCTAAACCAACCAAAGGGATATCCCATACCATGTGATGTCACACCCAGCAATAAAAGGTGGAAAAGGGAAGAAGAGAGGAGGGATGAGCTTTCATTGTGAAAACGTCTGGCCTCCCGAACAACAGCTACATGTGTTGAGGCCCTGCTTCAAGGACATGGTCAAGCATGGTTGGTGGGAAGTAGAGAGTAATTTCTTTCCTCTGCACTTCCACACAGTCTGTGCTTGTATTTTTGTTTTGTTTCCCTTTTTCCCCTTTCCCTTTTCCCTTTAGTATTATTAATTAATAATAATTTTCCTTTAATAATTATTTTTCCTGTAATTAAATTATCCTTATCTCAACCTGTGAGTTGTTTCTTTCCTTTTCCTCTTCCCCTTCTCTTCTGAGGAGGGGGAGTGAAAGAGTGGTTGTGGTGGAGTTCAGCTGTCTAGCAAGGTAAAACCACCACTTAGCAGAGAACAAAAAGTCTGAAGAAACTACTCATTTTCTTCTTTTGCGAAGAACTAAGCAAAGAAATTGTGATGACATATTTAATGAGAACAGTCTTACAAAGAAGACAGAGATGTAAGTTAGAATATGGAAAGAACAGATTGCAAGTTCTTTGTAAAGTAAATAGGATAAAAGTCCTTAGACCATGCTGGCTTGACCCTAGGAACTGACCAAAGCAATCTCCTCAGCATTCACAAATTTCCTGGGAACTCAAAGGCCAAGAGAAGTCCTAGAGGATAGAAAAGTAGTCTCTCTCTCTGCATTTACTTTTTAGGAAAAAAAAAAGGAAAAAGGAAAAAAAAAAGATAAGGAATTACATTTGAAACATCTTTAATGCATTCCCTGGAAATAGTAAATATGCTTCAATCACCTGGAATAAGGCCATTAATATATATATATATATGTATATATATATATATGTTTTTGCCAACACCTCATCATGTTAACTTCCTCCCTTAACAGGCCAGTTATCCCATTTCTTCCCCCCTTATCTATGAGGCTATACATCACTGATAATAAGGCTGTAAGCATTGTTACCTACAACATGCCTAAAGCAAGCTAAGGAAGACAACTATGACATTGTAATAGATCTCCACACAATCACCACCTTTTTCTTCCCACTTAGTATGCTAACAACCAAGTGACAGACCTGACATTTCTCACCTGTTCAATCCACAGTGCTCTCTGACCACATACGGCAAGTTTCTGGAAATTGCCCCAGCTGTGAAAAACATGTGGACATCCCAGCACGCCTTAGTCTTGCAGGTCATATGTTATAATACCAGCACACAGAAGATGTGAAACCATGATTTCTCTCCAAGACCACTGCATGTCCCTCTAGGCCAAAATTTTAATCACATTCATATTAGAGTTTAGTTAAAATTCTGTTTTGGCCATGGACCAATATTACCTGCTCCAGCAGTAGAAGAACTGAACAACATTGCATTCAACAATTAGACACTCACTGCAAAAGCAATATTCCCTAGAGCTACAAATTCACCAAATCTGAACACGTGTTTTCAAGAGGGACAAAAGCTCCCTCATTCTCTGATACCATAGTTATTTTCCTGTTAAACATCAATTTTTTTTAAAAAAGCAAGCCTTTTCTTAATGATGACTGAAGTTTGTTTGGTTGTTGTTTTTTTTTGTTTGTTTTGTTTTTTGTTTTTTTTGTGTGTGTGTTTTTTTTGGCAAATTCATTGGTAAGCATTCTACTGAAGCTTTCATTATTAAAAAATAGCTAATACATTTAAAATAGATGGTAGAATGAAAAACAGGCACTGAGGAAATACTTCAAATAAATTATTTTTTTGTTTGTTTTTGTTTGGTTGGGCTTTTTGTTGTTTTTGTTTTAAAATATAAGGTGCTTCCTTTGATATCATGTGAAGATGTTTTGTGTCTTAAGGGAGAGGGGTACAAGAGAAGAGCAGCAGTCTTACAGTCAGGCTCTGGATCAGATCTAAGAAATACCACAGGATCTCCTCCTCTGCCTCTAACTGCTGCCTGGTGCCTCTCCCACTTACTACTCTTGATAAGAAGACCACAGAATGCTAATAAATAGGTTTTATCTTGCATGGCTAATAATAAACAGAAATTGGCAGCTTAACACATACTTGCTGTTTTCACCTTACATATGTTTTGCCTGCATTCGGTTCCTTTTGTCAAACTTCTATTTAGTGTTTTGGTACGCGTATAGTTATACTAGAGACTTACAGAGAGGGACTAGTCATCTGACTTCCTTGATCAGAGCACAAGACAGACTATTCTTGAACTTGCCACTTTCTCTCTATTTGCACGTAACTGCAATTTACCTAAGAAAGGATTTTTTTTTTTCTAGGCAACTGCTATTTACATAAAATGTTCATCCTGATTGTTCATTTATCTTTTCTGGTAACGTAATTTAAAAGACATATGGAGAATGAATACAATTATCCTTCTAAGGCAGTTGAGGCATTTTGTTTTTAGAGTTTGCAAGTTCCTGTATTCACTCCTGGCATTGAATGTTTTCTGAAAATTCCTTCATGCAACATCTACAGATATTTCTTATATTAGGAAAAAAATCAGACAAAATAACTTAGACCAAAAGCTTGCTGCCTCTGAATCTCCCTTCTTTTCCTCACTCACTAGCTTTCACTTTTTTCCACTACTACTCTACCCTTCCCAGTGAGTCCCCCTGCCTTTAATTCTCCTTTGCTTCTTCTTTTGTCACTTATCAGTGGCTTATGTCATGACTTAAGTGCTGGTAAGATGGAGCAGATGAGGTACGGATTATATGATTTAAAAATGCTTTTGTCTTTGTTCCCATTGGAAAATCCCACAGATTGGTTATATGAAAGATTTACAGATATATACATCTTCTAGGATCAAAGGTGCACACATTTTTCTTGCTATTTTGTATTCAAAAGTAATCAAGTTGGACAGAAAATATTTTACAGGTGACCTGCTGCCAAAAATAATTTGAAATTTTTTGGTCATTTTGATTTACTAGGTCTCAAGATAAAAGAAAAGAACATTAAGAATAAGCCATTAAGTCACTTAACGAAACAGTCCTAAAGGATCTTACTGCTGAAGTGAACTGCATTTCAGTGTTTCTCCACCTGCTACAATGAATGATGCATGAAACACTTCAGATAGTACCAGAGTGATGAGCTGACAGTGGGACTTTACTTGGCTTTGCTGGCAAATTACCAATGGAGGGGGGAGAGGGAGGGAAGTATTAAGTAGTTTTGTTTCCCAGCTTTTACTGTAATCCTTAGTACACCCACATATACTTTTACTTGAATGAAGTAAGGCTCCTTCCCCCATCCTTCATAATGGAGGAAACACCACATCACACTCGCTTTGTAACTAAGTTAAGATTTACCCACATGGAATTAAATCCATATATTCGTAAAAAATATTTTACAGGTCTCCATATATGCAAAATGAAGATTTTGTTATATTACTAAGTAGAGACTGCACAGAAAGTAAGAAGTAGATAAATAATAATAATAAAAAAAACTAAGAATACAACCAGGTTGTACTCATAATAGTTTTGTTACATGCATTCCAGTTCCACTTTTTAATTGATATCAATTACTCAAAAAGAAGGTGAAAAATGGAAGATTCTATACTTTTCTTAACACAAGACTATATTTGAAAAATTAAAGCAGGATCCAAAAGGAATATGGTAGTTACAAAATTTTAGTACAAAGATCATATGCCTGGCTCTAAGACAAGAAATCACTGTTAATGCGAACAATTACATTTCCTATGCAGCAAAAGAAGAATATATTCATTTGTAGGCTTGATCTGACAACAGCCAGTGAGCTAAATCCCTAGAACTAAAGACAGACAAAAGGAAAAGTGGGGAACAAATGGGGAGAGTTGGATTTAGAGTCCAGAAAATATTGGTAGTATTTCTACCTCGATCATCAGAACAGCAACAGTAACAGCAGCCAAGTTGTTAGAATGTTTGCCTGTCCCAGATCTTTGGTTTGACTCTTTATGGTTAAAAAGAATTTCTAGTCAATAATAGTGGCTGAAAAAGTTCTGGATTAAGGCAGTGTGATTTAACACATAACACTAGGAATATTTTGAAGGAACTTTAAAAGTCAGGTCGCCACAGAGTACGTAATTCCTAAACAAGGCATCTTATGGGGCAAAAGTTCTCTGGTGCAGAGCATATCCTAAGCCACAGTTGGGATCTCTAGCTGTCATCTCAGCTTGACCGGCTCATAAAATCGGAAGTATGCAGAAAAATGTTAAACAATGTGTTCCACACTTTTTAGCCCTAATGTCTAATCTGTGGTGGTTTGCAAAGGAGTTTTTGCACTGGCAGAAATATGTTAAAGTAGTTTTGTGGCAATGCAATGTATTTTCAGAAGTTGTCTTGCCCTTTTATACATCTGCAACCTCCTCCCTTCATCGAGAGGAGACATTATGAAGTTTGAAGTTACAAATCTCTTATGCAGAATATGAGGCCCATAAAGTAAAGGTAGTTGTTCCTCTTGGAGGAGGTATGTTTGAATCCAAAACTCATCTTTAGGACAGAAGCAAGACACTAAGCTTTTTATGTTAATAGGAACATGAGTCTTTCCACCTGGAACACAATTCAACAGAGCAGTCAACCATTTCTTTAGTTTTGAAGATGCTGAAATGGACCCTGGGTTCAAAAGAACCAGTTCCCAGCCTGTCTCTAAAAATAGTTGCTTAGGGCTAAAATCTGAGTTTCCTTTCTGTTACGTGAAGATCCAAAGAGACTCATCCTTCATCCTCCCTTCTCAGTTGAGTTGGGTGCTGCCTAGTCGTAAGATTTTCAGTACTCAGTAGTGTACCCCAGACTCTCATATTTTGAGAGGGATTGCACTCCCCTTAAATAATATGGGAATCCCCTTTTTCTATCTCAAGGATGAATGGTGTAAGGCACTTGTAAATCATTGCAGATTGTGGTTGTTGTCAATTGCCGTGTAAATTAAGGCCATGCGAGTACCTTCTACTGTTTCACCTTCCCTTTCATATGTAGTCTGGTTACTACTAAATATTACATATTCGGTGAAATGTCCTAAAAAAAAGCATTACTTTTTAATTCTAATAACTTTTTTTGTTCTAAGTCTGCCAGTAGCTGACAAGGTAGAAAGATGTGCTTTTCTCTTTCATTGTTGTGAAGTTGGAGGCAGTGCCAATTTAAACTGTGACTGAGGCTCTGCAATGATACAAGTCTATCTTACTACTTCAAATTCAGGGATGCAACCTGAGTTTACATTAATTAACTTTCAAGGATTCAATGGATTTAAAGCTTTTGGACAATGACAATTATTTGAAAACATTCCTACAGCTTTATTTTCTTCATTTACATTTGTTTGCTATCCCATCTCATTCAAAGCAGACAGGACTGGTTTGCTTCTCTCTTCTCTGGAAATTTGCACTAGGAACCATTGTTAGAATTAGAATCCTGATCTAAGAATGTGATGAAAAATGTTGCACTCCAAGTTGGAAATTGGAGAGGAAAACGTTCATGTATATGTAAGAATTGTACTCAAACAGCTGATTACACCTTTTCTTACACCTTAACAGATGCTTACACCTTTTAAGGGAAAACTTTAAACCTGAGAAGCAACAGGTAGTTTCTATGTTTCCCTTGGGGTAGCGTACTCTTCTGTATTGTGCTTCTATACAAACAGTTCAAAATTTTAAAGTCATTTTGTCAGTCATACAACCAACCTTGCATGGCATTACAGGTTCCCCCCCCAGATCAAGCCCTGAATGCAAGACCGAACACGTAAATAATGCCAACATGTAAAACTAACTTGTAAATACATTACTTTTTGGCAGGTTTTTTGGCACTTTGTGGGGCTTAACTGTAGTTCAGTGAGAAGAATGTTTTCTGGTGTGAACTGAAATTATGCCTCTCTGCCACAATGTCTTTTTTTTTTTTTAATTGGGGGTGTGTGGGTGTGTGCGCAATAATTCCTTGTGAACACCTGAAGGAGTTGCAAAATAATAAAATTTAGGTGAAGGAAAAGTTCCTTTTCTTAATTTTTGTTGTTTTTGTTTACTTTTCCATACAGTCTTAAAATGAAGGTCATATTTTCTGGCCTTTGGCAGATTGTAAGCATGCTGGAACACTTCACGTTACATAGATCATATTTGTCTGAAATGATAATATCATACCTATAGTCTGCTGCAGGCTCAAGAGTAGCCTGTGCCTCAGGTACTGTTTTATGCTTTTGCTTTTGTTAGTACATCCTTGTAAGTCTTCAAAAAGGGAAATGAAATTATCCTACACAGAAGAAACACCATCCAGAAGAAACTTCAGTTGTTAGGGCCTGAATTCTCACTGAAACCAAAGGCAGGTATCTTACTGACTTGAAGAAAGAAGCTTTAATCTATCCTGGCTTGTTTACTAATGAAGGAGCGTGAAAAAGACGCATGTTCGTGTATCTGAAGAGGAGGTGAAGGAACAGCTAGTGCAAGGAACACAAAAATCAGTTGCGCCAGACTAATATGTGGTGTATCTGATCTTGGAGGCTGCAACCATCTTCAAACTTCCAGATCTAGAGGAACACTTTGGCTGCAGCCTAAAAGCCATGTGTACATAAGCTCCCCCAAGCCAGCCAATCTTCTTCCCATGACCTGACAGGAAACAGCAATTTAGGCATGTAACCAAATTAAAGCCAAAACTTTCAGCCCAGTCCTTGACCTGAATAGTGAGCGAGGATCCGAATCCTGGTATTTATACGTGGTAGTTTATATGCAACCAAAGTAAATACTGTAGTCAGAGGTCATGGGGCTAGATTTTGAAAAGGCCTACATAATGAAGAGATCTCAGAAAAGCAAATTTAAATAACATTAATGTCAAGAAAAGTAATTCTGATTGCTATATTCTTTATCTGTCGTGACTAGACAGATGAAAATCTATGATAGCAATTTTGCCTTTAAGGTCATTTTCTTTTTTCTTTTATTTATTTTATTATTTTTTTTAAACAGGCTCTGTACTAATTTTCCTCACAGAATGACTAACAGAAATATGACCCTTGTGCACCTTTTGTAGTTAATTAATTAGGTCAACTCTAACCACTAAGCCCCTTGTCAGGTTATTTCTATTAGTGATAAGGAGCAAATGACCTTAAAACATTGAAGCCAGGTAGGTGAGCCTATTCTGCAAGGTCTCTTGGCTCCACCCTTGTTAAGTGAAATCTGCCAGGTGTGGATCACTTGACCTTTGCTATATAGGAAGCATGTGGACTTGTGTTAGAAGCATGAGGAGTGTTAGGAAAACAAACAAACAAAAAAAAAAACACTTTTAAAATATTACAGAAAGTTTTACTTGTCAGGAATTTAAAGAAAAATCCTGGTTTGGGGATTTCTGTCACCTCCACAAACACACGCACACCAATATTTTAAAAGAAAACAAATCACAGGAAAAGAAATTATTTTTTTTCCTGAAATTCTGTTCCTTTCAGTCAGCTAAGGACTCTGAATAAAATCTTGCTTTAAGAAGGAATAACAGATTATAGTCACAAATAACTACACAAACTATTGATGTATATGATCATAGCTAAAATAAAAAGAGTAAAGAATAGGGAATGAAGAAAGGGTTTTGCATAAGTTAGTCAAAACTTAAAGAATAAATGATACAAGGCAGAATTCATACTGTAAAAGATGTAAGGCCAGTAAGATGTTTTGTGTACATCAGGAAAAGTTTTACGCTATTGTTGTATTTACTGCTATCATTAGATGAAATTAGAACTAGCTAGCCAGATATCAAAAAATAATTAGAAATGAGGAAATCCTTGTCAAATGAGGATATTTCTCATTAGGCAAGGCCTGACAGCAAGTAAAATTGTTACCCAGGATAGGAAACAAATATAAAACCATGTGTCATTATGAAAATATTTGTAGAGTAGAAGTGACAGGGATAGAACTGCTTACAGAATGATCTGTACCACTCAGCTGAGTCCATCTTAGCTCAATGAAGCTTCATATAATCAAATGCAAAGTCATGCATTCAGGGACAGAACAAATCTGTTGTACAGGAACTGCACCCTGGAAAGCAATGTGTGAGCATCTAGAGGACACAGTGAACAGCCAGGTCTAATCTCCCAGTTTACATGAAATCCAAGAAGATGAATGTCTTCCCTTGTATATAAATGGAATTTCCTCTCAGCTATCTTATTTCTGCACGTGGTAGCTATGTGGTTAATGCTACACTATTACGTTTACTGCAGCTAATCATACTTTTAAGATGTAAGAACTGCTGTGTATGGAGTCAAAAAAAAATTTGTGCATCTTATCAACAGAAAATTTACAGGGTACAGTATATGAAAGTCTTCACAGAGTGAAGTACCGGATGCTAATCACTTCCTTATTGTGAAGTAAAACACAATAGGAGAGCAGCAAGGTGCTCTGAACTAATTTACTCTTTAAATTAGCTCTCTTCCAGTTTTCTTAAGACTCGCCTGTGTTCCAAGAAACAAGGTTAGATTGGGCAACATAAGCGACATGGAATGCTCCTGGAACAATTGTTTTTAAACTGTTTAACACCCATTATTCAGTCCTGCAAGTCTGAAAATCTTTGTCTGGAGGTTGTCTAACATCCCTTCCATTTACTGTTGGAATAGAATATATTTCACTATCACTTAGTATAAATGTATCAGATCCTTCACAATCATTAAATATTTAATATGTCCTATTTTGATTATTTCTGGTATTTTTATTTCTAATGCAGACCACTCTCAAGGGTTTTGTTGTTGTTTTTTTGAATATACTTAAACCTTCCAATTGCTCTTAGCATTAATTAGGATAGTTTCACCCATATGTAAATGTTCCCCTACTATTATTTTAGGCCCTCCCAAAATGCCTTAATTCAATGAATAATTTATGCTAATTGGTATGAATATCAATCATTCCATGACTGTTCTGAAGATGATGGTACTGTTCAACACATATGGAGATGCTGAATACTAGCTACTTCATCAAAACCATAGAAAATCTAAGACACTAATCTAGACTGCCATTCAAGCTGGTAAGTATAGCTTAGAAAAAGCATAAGCCCCTTCATTCCAGTAGCAGGTATAGTATAAAGAACACCACAAAAGCAGTACCATCAAAAATAAGAGTAGAGTTAAGTCCCAGTTTTCAAAGTTTAAATGGAATTACTTTTTCATTTTCTTCCCAAAAAGTAATACAGGTTTCATATGTAATCTTAACCAAAAAAGAAAATGAGAGCAGAGAGGAAATCCACCCGTCTGTCCACCTTCTAAAGCTAACTTTATTTCATTTTAATTTGGCTGGCATTTTTAGGCACTGACATGATGACAGCTCTTTGTCAGTGATAAATATCAGGATTCGAAATCTGGTCTTTCTTTTGCAAAAATAGAGTTCAAGTCACCATCCCTCAGACAACTAGAGCATTTTTGTGGGAAAAAAAAAGTTCAAGTCATTTCAGTACCTTATTCAGAAGAAGGTTTGGAATATATTTCTAACAGCACCATGTTCAATAGAACCAGTCTCTTTGGCCTAATATGCATTTAATTACTACAGATTGAGCATGGATCATTGCAATGATCTAATTACCTTTATTACACAGTCCATAGTGGTTTCCAGGTATCACCATTGTTTCAATTAATACACATTTCAGAAGCTACCAACACTAAAAATAGAATCAACAATGCTGCAGAATCTTACAGTCCTTGGCAAGTGACACTCATGACTGAATCTGCCTGTCCATATCTTCCAGCAATTAGATCTTTTTTTTCAGCCAGATTAAAGACCCCATTATCAAAGCTTTGTTCCCTGTATGTGTACCGCTAGACCCTGATCAAGTCAGCCCTTAACCTCATTTATGAGGAAGTGCAGAGATGAAGCTTGTTAAATCTTTCACTACACAACACGTTTTCTACTCTTGTAATTTGTGCCACGGCTTTCTCTGAACTTTTTCTAATTTATCCTCATTAGTTAATGAACCATAGACCTCAAACTGGACTCAGTATTCAAGTAACAGGTGAACTCATGAAAAATTCAGAAAGATGTGCCTATGCAATACAGCTCTATTTATTCCTCCAAAGCTCACAAAAGTTACTGAAGGCAGAACTGCATTGTAAACTTATAAGGATCTGATAATTAAAAAAAAAAAAAAAAACACCAGACAAATGTAATAGTCAATGTTTGCTATTGCCTGCTATTCACCTGGGATAAAACGTAACTTGGGTTGTTACAGGTATCCCCTCACAGAAATGCTTCTTTGTTCTACAAATATAGACAGCACTTTATTTTTGATTTACTTTTCATCACACTGAGACATACAGCTTTGTGCCAGCTTTGGCTAGGCAAGACACAGTGAGCAGTATCACCACCGAATCCTCTGCCTTAATAGTCCCTCAGTCTTTCAACCCTCAAACCATCTGTAGTTATTACATGTTGCCTTACGACACTGATAAGAAGCCAAGTGCCACACACGTGAGAACAGATGCCATCAAGAATCCAACAGAAATAAATAATTTCAGCAATGATCCTCATTTTACACTGAGGTTTTCACACCTAGAAAATGGATACTCTTTAATACACATAATCCATGTGACTGCAGCTGGTTGATTACACAAGACTTCCACTTCTGAATCAAAATAATCATGGAGTACTACCAAGTCTACTCTTCACAAAAATCAGAGGGTATTACATTAACACTTTTAGTTTTATCAACCACTACTACTAATTTCATCAAAAACACATCAAGCTAGCTGGACACGGTCTGATTTTCCTGTGACTCATGTTGATTGGCACTAATTATACAACATTTCTTTAATTCATTATTAATTAGGTCCCTTATTATTTTGCCCAGAAGTGATGTCAGACTGACAGATATGTAATTATCCAGGTCATGCCTTTTACCATCTTTGAATGTTGGCATATTAGCCATTTTTGTTCTCTTTTTCCAATATTTCAAAGCTTATCAAAAATCAACATTAATGATCCAGAAGGCTCATTGGACAGCTCTGTGGAAACTAATTACTTGGGCATGCCAATTTAAAAATGTCTAAATTTAGCAGATATTAAAGAGCAGCCCCTTGATTATCAATTACTGGAAATTATTTTATTGATTTCCTATTATACAGTTACATAACATAACAGATATACCTCTAATTTTCACCTTTTAGCATCACTAAATTTTACCACATCCTTCTCACATTAGACTAGTACACCTGTTAAAATTCTTTCCATTTCTAAAATTTCAGTGCTTCTTACTGGCCTTAATTATGCTCACTATTGGTCTTGTTTCCCTCTTATTTTCTTCAGTTTCTCTTAGCTGTTCACAATATACATACTGCTTAATTTTATAGCTCTTCTAGCTGTCCTCTGAATATGGGAATAAGTTTTTAACCAGTGTGGCTTCCTTCAGTCTGACTCTCTTTTTTTAAATATAAAAATAGAAGGATCATACCTGTACAGAAAAATACAAGGCATGGGTAAGATTTCAGTTTAGGCAGCAGCACAAATATTTTCTGTTTACTTTTCCTAGTAATTTCTAATATAGACTTGATTTTGTGACCACTACTGATATTTGAGCTGATGCTTTTATGGAGATATTCAAATCCTAAACCTGACCCCAAATCTTAGCAATACCCAGCTGTACATTAATCCCATTCTCTCTCTTGACCCTATGTTTCTCCTATGCTTTGGCTACAGGAGCACATGTTTGTGTTTATGTTGCTTGGACTATGTTCTGGCTTGACCTCCACTCTTGATAACAGGAATACCATGGCTGTAGACTACATTGCAGCATACTTCTCTACAGATATCAGTGATCTCCCAAGGGCTGCAGGGAATAAAAACAGCCAGGTTAAATACTTTACTGTCCATTCCTACAAACTTAAGCAACACTTCCCTCTCAAGCATTAAGCCAACTTTAACTCCCACGATGGAATCTATGAAACTCAGTTTCTGGTTCAGAACATACCCGATTTCATCACATCCAGCATATAGGCATCAATTCCAAGTATTTGTGTGTCCAGAAACATCTGTATAGAGGAAACAAGAACAATACTAAGCTTATGGAAATTTATAAGTTAATCAATATATCAACAATATTAAGTAAGAATCTTACCCTAAGTGTAGGCAGGCAATTGCCTCATTCCTGATCACTGGGTTTATGAGTAACTAATAAGACTACATGCAGACATTACCCCCTGTATCCCTCTCCTCTGTACATCACTCAGCTTGCCTTTCAGAGTTGGCACAAACTTAACGTGGAGCAAGTCCAGTTCTCACTCTAGACGTGAGCATCCAGAGAGAGCTTTGCAGGAGGCCACAACTGATTAGATTTACAGCTCTGATGCCAAAAGCCAGCAACTGCTACTGTACCCCTGCCAACTTCAGACCTTACAATGTCTCATTCCAGATCTGTCCAGGCCCTCTTTCCTCAGAGACAGACATGTGCTACCCAGAACATCAGTGGAATCTTTGCTATAGGCAATACATTTCTGGAAGTCCTTTTTATTTCTGATATCCCCTCATTTCAAGTGTTCAACCTCCCTTACACCCAAGCACTCCAGACTAAAATTAGGTCAGGCAGATCATACTCTTCAGTCACACTTCTGTGCTTCTCACTTGTTTCTTTACACAAGGGTAAGGGCATTGTATTATCTTAAAGTTTAAAATTAAAAGAAATTCACCATGTGAGGTTCTGCTACAGTCACTGGTGCCCCAATTTGTTTACATATCCTATTTTAGCATCTAAAACACTTCAGATTTCCTTTCAGTAGCTGATGCATGAGAACTTGGTTTTATGATCTGTGAAGCTGAAAAGCTTCAGAGAGCATTGCACAGTCCAGAAATTGTAGTACTTGCTTAAGTCTACGTAGGTATTAAACCACAGGTCTGCTACCAGAAGATGACTCCATGGAGAGGAGGGAAGAGGTGCACGTTGTGCAAATACTTTCTAGAAACCAAGAACTGCCTTACTCCAGGTTTTCTTGAAAGTGACTTTTTCCTACAAATCAAAGTTCAGGAAAATGTACATGAACGTAAAAATCAGGTAATTTTTATTCTTGTATTCCTAACTACATCTTTTGAAAAAAATAAATAAATCATTCTGTCCACAGCAAATATGCTAATATAGACTTCTAAGCTAATTTCTTCCCCTTCTCTAGTATCTCTACGAGAAAAAAAAATAATTTTTGAAAGTTATTCATGACTATAAAATTTGTAAATATACCAGTATTGACACAAAGTTAACACAAACTGAAATAACTTGCTGTTAAGATAAATCGTAATGTGAAGACTAAGAAATCTTATGCAATACTTTGTCAGGTTGCTACACTATAAAGCGTCAAATTTACAAATAGAGATTTCATTTTCATCATTAATCACTGTAGTGAATACAGTTTTAGATTTCTTGATCCACTCAAGAGTAAAAAAAAACTCTAGCCAAATGACCGCCTTCTTAAATGTATGCTTCAGACCAAGCAACAGAGTTCCATAAAGAACAGGCTTTTGAGTTAGGCACTCTGTTTTGTTGAAGCAGGAGATAAGCATTAGAGGTAAACCAGAGAGACAGGTTTATTACAAGTAAGCCATTGATTTGTCAAAGATTTAGTTCTTATTAATAAAGCTATAAAGGAAGGGGCAGATGGGGGAAAGGAACAGAAGACACGGAAAAATGCAATAATGAGAAAACAGGAAAAAAATAAAGAACGTAAAGGAGAAAATATACACACTGGGGAATGTTAAAAAAGGGTGGGAATGCCTACAGAACTGTAGCCAGCTTTACAAATTTCATAATGTTTAACTGTTTTCTTATTTCACGAGTGGATTCACACTGCTTAGGGATAAGAATTTTTTGCTTGAGTTCTGGTGTTTACTAAAACAGCATCTCCATTAGAAAGTGCTGTTGATAGCATTTGTACTGGTATACAGTTGCCAGTATGGCAATAAAAATGTATGCACAGCAGGGTGATTGGAAAGGTTTCCTAAAATAGGATGTAGTATCAGCAGAAGATAATATGGATGGGTGCAGTTATGCATATTCTCGCAATATTTGCATCACTCTATGGGAAACAAACAGCCCCTTAAAAAAAAAAGTTTAAAAGCAATGTTCCCAGCATTCCATCACATTATTTCCATTTTCATTATTTCCATTTTGCAGTAATTGCATTCTTGGTTCCTCTGCTACTCTTCCATAATCTGTTCTTCCACATGACGATTTTTGCTTTGTCATCTCAATTTTTTGACACCTGAATGCTAAGCATTTCAGATGGCAAAATGAGCATCAAGCCATTGGATGGCAACATAAACCTGGAATAATCAATAATGACTGCATAACTTTCAGGCTCAGAAAAATAAGTTCCTGTTACTGTCAGTTAAATTCACCATAACTCAAACACATCTGAGCTCTGTGAGCTGCTTTCAGCATGGGGAAAAAAAGATAGTCAGCATGTTCAACTGCAATCCCCCACTGCAATCAGTCAGTAGAAAATTATTTGGGATCTGGAAAGACTAGAGCGAAAGCTGTCACTACCTGAGCATGCACGGTCTTCAATGCGTCTTGTTGCACAGGCCGCTAACACCAAACAGACCTTGACAAAAAGAAAAGTGTGTGAAGTTCAATCTTACAAGTCACTGACATATGCAGCAAGGATACATATGTTTTTAATTCTCCTTTTCTTGCTCTGTTATATTGCTTCTGATTATGAAAACTGAAACTGCTATTCTTCCTTAGCCACATAAGTCTTGATGGACCTCCGGAGAGGGAGACAAATGGTAATTTACACCATAAATTTTATGAAAAGTTGAATGTGGGGTCATTTTTACCCTCATCAATCCAATCCATTGACAAGATTGAATTGACAGATGTGATTCTAAGGAATCCCTAAATTTAAGTTCGGGCAACAAACTCAAGAGATCACCACAGAAAAATTTAATTACTTCTCAAACCAGTGTAGACTAATAGCAGAGAAAAGAAGAATGCCAACAACATGGCTAATGTAGAACCAAACATTTCTATTGCTATGACAGTATGCTGCATTTTATCTAGTTCTTCCCCAGTATTAAATAAACAATGCAAATATTACTTACAGGTCAGAAAGTATAAGGATGCTGTCTGCTAATTTTGAGAAGCATATTACAAGAGCAACCTCCAGAGCAGTCAGATGCCATAGGACTCAAAGAAGCTTCAAAAGGATGCACTTGCCTATTGTGGCATAGTCAGATATAGTCATCTTTTATGCCTGTATGAACTAACTATACTTGGCTTGTAAACTAATTTTAGTTACTTTTTAATTAGAGAATTGAGAGCACTGAATATTATGGGAAAAGCCTGGATCATCTTTATTCATTTTTAAAGTTTAAATACATAGTGACTTTCACCATGAAAAGCTTAATATATGTAGCAAAAATAAAGAGAAGATATGCAATCTGTTTTTATTTAGCAGGTGAAAGCAAGATACAGCCATGAAGACTAGCTACACATCAATGTAGAACACTTCCTATTTTCATAGTGACTGAGCATAAAGTATGGTTTGTACTTTAGTAACTGGGATAGCAGGCTATAGATAATTCCTCCCAGGCTGGAGCTATGAAAAACAGAACAGTGACTGACAGAATTAAAGTCTGTAAATTTTATTCCATTATGCTTTCTAGTCTGAATTTTCTGCCTAAGTATCAAAGCAGCATTATGGTTCTTAAGTATTTTAGTCTACCCTCGAAGATTCATTTTCACACATCTGCTTATGACCAGCCAAAGAATTTGCTTTTTCTCACTTTTCCCCCACCTACTGGAGATTAAGGTTGGCCTTTCCACAGGTATGTGGACAGCAGAACTCAAGAGTGCAAGACTTCATATAAACAGCCATTCACAACTAGATATATAAGCCTAGCAGATACAAAATAAGGAGCAAATTCCCAGAGCAAAGTAGAGACCTTCTTTGCTTCACTGGTGTCAATCGATAGCTCCATATACAACAAGTACTTCAGGGAGAACAAGAAGAGCATTCCGTAGCCAAGACCAGTGAGATGGGATTTGTCAGGGTCCTCAGCAGATGCCGTGCCAATTTATTATGAGAAACAGTAATCCAAGCAGCTATGTTATTCATAAGAAAAATCACAAGCACACAGATGACCACATACAGTAAGATATTTCTTGAGTCTATTTGCAGAGATGGTAGCACATTAAGAGAACCGTACCAGCCATATATAACATTGTATAACTCATTATTTCTTAAGTTTAGGTCATTACGGAGAATGAATCAAAGGCTAACCTGATGATCACTGAAATGAGCAGCAATGGAATGGTGCAAAGAGGAAAGGAAGAAGGTGAAAGATATAGAAAGGGAGGTTAAGCTCTCACAGGTGAATAAATGTTTAAAAGGGGTGTATATGCATCTGAGTAGTTGCAGTGATAGCCTCTAAACACATCTTCTCCGGACAGAATAGTTCAGACCTTCCCTTAAGCTTGACTGCACTTGTTCAACTTCATCTATAGCTTGACAAGCAAGCAAATTTAGTAGCCATAGCCCCATGTGACTTTATTCAACTTGATACCATTATATCAATTTAACTACAGCAATATAAACAGCAGCTTTAGTAGAATCCACCCTGTTGAACTTCAACCAAGCAGCAACTATTGCCTGGAACCATGTTCCATTACCAGTGTTTAAGAATTCACTTTCCAGCAACAGATTAAAACTCTCTCTGGAGCAAAGGCCACAGCTTGGATCCTCCTCCTTCAGGCACATGCCTTGTTTGAAAGTCACAGTTATATGTTGGAATGCTACACAACTACACAAATAGGGCAAGAAGGTAGCAAAAAGATGATGTCCTTCAACCAGCCTCCTGCAGACTAGGTGAGGTTACAGTCTAACAACAACTTGTGTACCTACCTATCTATATTATTGGAGCAAAAGACGTTACCTGCAATGGAGCAATATCCCTACTTTCTTGAGTCTGACATGACCAATTCCTAAAGAGGTTTCAAGGGTGTGAAATTGTTGAAGCAAAATCAGATATATACACTCAAATGGAGCACAAATACTTATGCTCTCACCTTTCCCATGTATCAGCTCAAACTGATAACCGTTTTAGGGCACTGTATTTCTTCTATACAGCAAACAAACTGTAGCTACTTAATTCAGGGATCATGATCTTGCTCCTGAGATACATGCCTATAAGTGTTACAACGCTGAATTGTGCTTCCACTTTTTGAATTTAGCTAGACACCAGGCCACAAACAAATTAACAGTATCAAACACCACCAAAAGACAAACACCTAGGATAATCAATCACCCTGTAATTTATATCAAATTCAGTGTTAAAAAGAATACAAATTACTCATTACAAGCCAGCCCTTGCCTCAGTCAGACACCACTTTCAAGCCCACAAGAAGTCTGACAAACAAGGCTGGACATTTGTTCCATAAAAACAAAAATAAATACAAAGTAGATATTGTAATACCATTTGGATCATCAATACTTGTAAAGGTAGTTTTAAAAAGGCACAAACTGGACTTTCCATAGTTAAGAAACACAAATGTAGATCTTGAGCTTTTAATTATATTGTTTATTTATAGTTAAACATTAACATCTTAACAGAAGTCTGCAAGCATGCAGGGATAATCTTTCAGTGATGTTTCTGTTTAAATTGAAGTCCACAGTAGCCACACGTTCCAGTCTTCGTATCTTTGTCCTGCAAAAATATAGACACAACAAATGCTAGTTTCACTTTACAGAACTTTTAGAAATTACAAAGTTTCTCTTACTTACATGTGCCATCTTAAAATGGATCAATATAAGTAAGTACAGAATTTATGCTTACTTGAAACACTGGAAGTAAGAAAGGTGGTAAGAGGTTCATACTTGCTATCTACACCATATGCAGCTTCTCTGCTGCCATTTTTAACTACCAGTCCTGACCTCAAAACACAATTTTTAAGTCCAGCAAATGGTATCTTTTCAGCAATAAAGGAGTCTCTTACCAAACTGGACAGCTTAAGTCAGTTCAGTCGTATTTGCTCCAGTGTTCTGAAAGGATCATTTTGTATTTATTTTAATAGAGAACGTGATTTTTCATTTTCAAGTTATATCTAGACAGGAATTTCAGCCAATAATGTAAGCTGACAGAGTTAGTTACATGAAGGAGGAAAGATCAATAGAATTTCAAGAGAAATCCTGAAAAGAAACGTTTTGGAGAGAAACAGATTACTACAGTGTGTGTAAGATTTTATTCTTCTCTCCAAAAGATAGAAATTATATATAATTAAAATTTAGAAGTGTGACTGATTGCAAGCTATTGTTGTCCTCTTTAACATGAGGAAAAGACAAGACAAGCAGACACAAGGAGAATTTTCTGTTATTTAGCAACATGACTATCGACAAGTTAATATTAAAAGTGAAAAAATCCAGACTACCCTCCAACCCCATAAAGTTGGGATTTCAATCATTATGGCCAATGAAAACAAGCTGATCTAATATCATTCTCTCTGTTTGCAGGTACTAGCATTCAAGAATTCAACTACAGACCTCACATAATTTAATTGTTAACACAAAAAGATATCAAAAGTTACAAAAACTAAAGCGTTTCTCAAGAAGAGTGTGAAGCAGGCCAAAAAGATCAACGTTAAGTCAGACCGGAGTGCTACAGAAGTTAACTTCTTAAGACTAAAGAATACAAGCTTCCTAAGTTTTATGAATTAGGCCATCAGAACATCTGCCTTTGAAGAATGTAAAATAAATCATTATAAAATGCTTACTTTGTTCAAAATAGAAGTAATTATGATTGTCTCAACAGTGCTGACAATAAAGGACACTACTGTCAGTTCCCCTACCACTCTTTTGGGTATTAAGCAAATGTCAAAGTTGAGGTAAGCAAGCAAAGACTAAGTTATCTGCAGTAAGGGTCTGCCTCAGGACAGTGCCTAATCAACTGATTCCCTAAGTTCATCAGTACCCTCAATATTCTTACAAGCCAGAGTAAGAATGCATTGGAAACTACATTGCTACTGTCAGCGAGAATAAGACATTATTTTTCACTGATTCTCTGACTATAATGAATCTTTCAGTCTTCAGAAATGCCAAGGTTTCTAAAGACAGGTTTTTTTTCCTTTTTTTTCCCCCTTGAGCTTACAGGATTCTAAAATAAACCACAGTCCCAAGAATAATGCAAAAGTATGGCTAGTCTACACAGTGGCATTTAAATAGAGTAAACGCCTCAAGATATAGCAAGTTTGATTTGTGGGTGTTTGTTTTTTTGCTCATAAAAAGTAATATGAACGAGCACTGCCTTATTTGTTTTGTTATGACATTTATTTTTTTCTAAAAAGTTAAAATCACAAGCAAGAAATTTCTGGTAGCTTCAAACGGAAACTCTCAAATTCTTCTAGGTAGAAAGAAATCTTAATTTTGTATTAGGCACCAAATAAAATGAGCCTCTTAGTAGGTTTTTTTACTTCATTAAACTAACATGCCAAAGAGTAGATGAACTTACAGACAAGAAATAACAAGCAAAACATGCTATATGAAGAACAAAGATATTACCAAGTTTATGTATACTTTAGGATGTCCCAAAGCTCCACCACCACCATCGCATGATATCACTCTGCTTTCAACTTCACTCACAGGCTGCTCTGCTATTAAATCAATTGCAAAATTCTTGTTCACCTGAAAGAAAAAAAAAAAAAGAAAGCTTCCAGTTATCTTGCACACTCAAACAGAAAACAACTGCTTCCCCAAACAGTTACACTGCAACCAACTTAAGAAGTTCCTACATAGTTTTTTTCCTGACTTTCTCCACAGCTGTAACAACTTCAGCTGCACTGTATTTGTTCACCAGAGCAGTGAACTAAAGGTGTTAAACCTCACAAAAATAATCCCCATACCCTGGCACAGACCACATCTATGCTCAGGTTTACATGACCTAAGCAGATTCAGCAAAAAGGTGAGCAGTAACAAGCAGCCGAGAACAGAAAATTTTTAACCGACACTGCCTCTGTATTGCTTTTGCCACTACATGTTAAAATTGCAAAAATCTATGCTGATAAACTCAAAATAATGGTGGGACAAGTAAGGTCAGGAGAGAGATAAAACAACTGCCAGTAATTTAGAGCCTCCCACCATGCATGTTACTCTAGCACTGCACATGAATCTCAGGAAGACATGAACTTGGTACACAACAGTTAGAAAGGCAAATTGTTCAGAATTAGAAACGAGAAAAGCCTCTAAACACTGTTATGCCACTCTGTAAATCCATCTTATTCACAATTCCTGAACATGTATATCACTATGGACTGTCAGACTTTTTACTAGAGCATGTCTGTGAGACCTGCTGAACACAACCATTCCCAGAGAGCACCAGAGGCACGCAACAGAGCAACCTGCACCTACACAGAACCTGCAGCACTTTCCTCATTCGTCTGTGCCACCTTCTTCTAACTAGGTCAGAGCCAGCACTGAGCAGACAACCACCTCTGTCAAAAGCAATGTTATACACACGAGAATATAAAATAATATGCAAACCCAAAGAAGGTGCTATCTACCATACTGGGCATAACTTTCATTAACTTGTCAGTATCTGACAAGTATCTGAGTCTTAGGAAAAATACAAGATTTTTAAGTGCCCATTAAATGAATCTCTAAGAACCGCAAGGGTATTTTTGTATAGTTTTAGCACACGACAACTTAGATTCTTTTGCCAAGCCTTCAATTAAGTTTCCACAAAAATCTGTGCTTTTCATACAGCAACAGAAAAGTCAGTTTGCCAACCACAGGATTTTATTTGCTTAAAGCTAAATAAAGTTAACAAAAAAATTAACTTTCAGTATTGTAGCAAAATGGCAAAGTCAAGAAACTCATTGCTTGGGACTGACATCCACAAGTTGCATGCAATCTCAGTCAGCTTGCAAGGATTTTAACTGCTGCTTTAAATAACGATCAAAATTTTGGATCTTTCTTTTTATGCTGAAGGAGGAAGATAGCACTATGGTGCAACTCTGCTTCAAGATCAGAAAGAGAACTCCACTCTTCCATATACTGGTTTATTTCTGAACCACAAACAAGCCTGTGGGAATAGGGGGAAAATAAGAACCTCTCATCTACTGTACAACAATGACTTGTTTCTGGTTCAGCATGCTAAACAAAAGTCTAGGAATGTGCAAGGAAAACATGCCAGAAAAAAAGACTGAGGAAAAAAATTATGATGGGATAAAAAAAAAAAAGAAGTAATTTTTGCTTCAGTTATATCACGTCCCTTCAATTAAAGCACAGTAGTAGTTACTGTGGAAGGGAGATTTTTCCCTAAGCACACTCAAACAGTGTGGTCCTTATCCAAAGCATAACTCAATGAACAACTTTTTTTCTCCCCCCAGTGCCAGTCTGACAATGCCACTGCTGCTTGTTTCCAGCTACTTGCCTGTGCCAGTACATTGTCTGTGAGGCTGAGAGTGAAAAACCAAACCTGGAACTGACCCAGATCCAAAAGTCCAAAGGAAAAGAAGTCTTTATTTAAACCAGACCATCTCTGATGTCAGTTCTTCTCATGGCTTCTGCTTCTGTACTAGCACAACAGGAAGAGTGGAGCTGAAGTGGAAATTGCAGTGTGGCATTAGATTCTGTGTCATCTTAGGGATTATACGAGGACAGGATTATACTGGTCTGGCTGCACAGATGCAGTTTAATAGCTGCCATTTTCAGTTTTCTCACAGCTACTTGTTTTAGACCCTTGCCAGAGATCATTAATCCCCCAGTTCTGCACATTTAAACATTCAAGATCCAGCATGGAGAACAATGATTTCAGCTAAAACACATGGATTTCGTTAGCCAAACGATTAGACTGGCAGAACTGAAGTGACAACGTCCACATAACCTGGCCCTGCTCTCCCACAGCCTGGCAGGCTCTCAGAAGGGCCATGTGTAGAACCAAGGTGTGCGGCCAGACCTCACCGGGGGCACGTGCAGCCCAAGACTGAGGTTCAAAACAAGTAGCTATGGAGGCTGTACTTGTCTCGTAACAAGTCCTGTTTGATTAAGCAGAGCACAGCGAAGAAAAAGAAGTAACTGAGGAAGCACAGTCACCAAGTCAGCAGGCTAGCATCAGCTTCAGAAACAAGGCAACATTCAGACTACAAACAGTGCTGTGAAAATCCAATACAAGCAGCTGAAATGCATTTGGGGAATTCCTATAAGGGCAAAGCCACTAGAAAGATATCCCACTTTGCTAACCACAGATAAATTCACCAAAGATAAACACAGATGATTTTTAGTATTTAATAGGTAAATTTTGTTCCATCTTCACAATTAAAACCTAGCACTAAATCTTGCTTAACAGACGTATAGCTTGCCGTTTGCTGGGGAAAGAGGAGCTGGGCTGAACTTGAAGCTTTCAGTGTTCCTTCATACAAAAAGTGAACCAGAAATAAATTGGTCACAAGGACACATTAGCAGGACTTGCAAGCTATGGAAAATTAGAGTCAAAGAGCACATCCTACAAAGTTACAGAGGTAGCACAGAAAGAGACATTGCATTTGGAACTCGATCACTGCTCTCCCAGGAATAAGCTTCTGAACACATTTTAAGCAACATTTGCATTTAATTATTTCCTATGTAAAATTCCTATTTTTGCCATGCAGCATAAGTTAAATAGCACATATCTTACGAAATTCATGATACAATGAAGTCAACAACACAAAAAAAAAATCAAAAATCAGCACAATGAGTTCTGGTTAAATTAGAAAAGTAATATTTATATATGTATGCATTAAAAAACTACCACATCTTATACTTAATGCCTCTAATATCCATACACATCTGGATCATTAGCACTAAAACACTGACCAGGCATGGGAGAACACAGTCCAGCTAAACAATTCCTGTTTCTCTCCCAAAGGACAGCAGCAGATCCCTCAGGGAATTGTGGTGCCTGATTATTAGGAAGAACTGAATGCTGGAGGACATATACCCTCTCTGTTGATAAAGAGCAGCAGCAAGCCTACAAAATAACTTTTCATTTGGCTGATGTTAGTGTTGCTTAATTTTGCCTTTGAGGCTTCACTACTTTAGAATATTTTAAATCTTAGTTTTATTTATTAAACTTTATCACTCCTTCAGCAAATGCTCATATGCCTTCATAAAAACACCCTTGCAATGTGGGTAGGGACTAAGATTTTAAATATGCAGAGGCAAATTAAGCCTCAAAACTCGTATTTAAACAGATATATAGATAGGTGATTCAGCAAAGCATTTAATTATGTGCTGATGCTGAACAAAAAATGGCACTAGAACCATCCTTAAAGTTTTTTTTTCAAATGAAAACACCGCCTAATTTTCAGATGCCAGATGCTTACAGCTCCCACATCTTAAACGTAAGCACCTAATGGATATAGGCTAAGTCTTGAATTTTTAGAGCAATTTGGGAATGAATTTCCATTGAAGTCACAAATGCTTGGAGAGAGGGAGAACAAAGTTAAACTGCATCAGCCAGCAGTCTAAAAACAAACAAGAAAAGCCCCCAAGCTTTAAGCATATATCAAACCCCAACAGCTTTGCAGCTTCCTTACAGACTAGTGTATTATCATACCCAAATTTACAGTAGAACTTAACTCATAAGAATCTGAAATCATACCACTAAGTAACTAAGAAGGATGTTTAAAAATCACACTACTAACTTGTAAATGGTATTGGATGGCTTTATAGCTTATTTTAAGGCAAAAGGTATAACACTGAAAAGATAATTTGTAAGTTTGCAAATTTAAGATCCTTCTTCAAATTAACTAGATACACAAGGTTGTGGATTTATCCAATTACTCTGCATCTATGCTTTCCACTACCCCAAAATATTAGTTATTTCAACTGAAGTTCAGTTGGAAACTAGCATTTCCAGGTCTATCCAGCTTACTTCAGTTTTGAGCACTCAGTTTGGAAAAGCAGAAACATTTAAAATAAAAAAAAATGGTTATTGACTGAAGTTGGGCGCCTAAAGCAAGTGACATGGCACTTCATTTAATACTTTATACCTATAGAAAAGTTTTGTCAGATAGTTATTAGCAGTAATACAGCACTATAATATTTTTATGTTCTGAATTTAGTAAATCACTGTTAACAAAAATTTTTCCTCAAACAGAAAAGTGTGAGGCATTTTGGATCCCTCCCACCCCCCCCCTTAAGTCTTCTACTTGACAGAGTTAGCCTTACCATAGTCATGCAGAGAAACACAACCACATCAATATTACATTTTAACTTGGATCCCAGTTTCTAGGACAAGTCATGGTCAGCATGCAACCATGTTATTCCAGAAGTATCAAAATATGTATGTATACTTTGCTTACTCAAATTATCGTATTGCTAAGATATGAGTTCTAATGTTTGTGCTCTGTTTTCTGGGTAGTTATTACATATTATAAATTATATTCCATTTTTCTCTATTCCCATATTTAAATATAGTATGACTTTCAGCAGAAAAAATAAGTCACTGCATTTGAGATTACCAAAAATGAAAACATGCTATCAGTCTGAATAGTTAACATGCACATAGATAGCTAAGGTTACTAAATTTCTTATCTCAAATGTTTATGTTTGTCACATATAATCTAAAGCCTAGCTTTCACTTTTTTTGTTAAAAGAAGGCATATTCAAACAACACTATTAATTTTGTAGTTTACCAAGGGAAAACAATGAAAACATGCTGTCATTTACAGTTTTAAATTATAACACTAGATTTCAGGCCCAACTCCCAAATATTTTAAAAACCCATAAACTTCTGCAAAGTTCCTCATTATTTCTGACCGTTTTAGACTTAAGCCCACCAAGCTACTGAAACCCTGGTTTTCCTTCTTTATAGACAAGATCAAACAGCTAAATTAACAAGAAAAGGGCAGTACCCAGAAGCTACTATATGCTGTACTGAAAGAAGATTTTTCACTCTAGTGAGAAGAAGAACACAAAAAACCCGAAATCCAACAAATTTTATTTCTGCATTTTGGTGGTTGAGGACATCAAGTATTTAAAAGAAGTGCCACTTCCTCTCCCCGAGGGAAAGTGGTAAGAGTTACCTCTTTTTGTCGCCCAACAAATCTAACTTTCCTGTAATCTTTTTCTTCATACACCTGAAAAGTAAAATAAAAATGATTTTATTTAAAAAATAATGACCTTGAAGAACACAAAGGCTTACAGAACTATCAAGTGTAAGTCATTTAAATCTTTTAGTCAGTTTCAAGCATTGTCATCATCTTACAATTATATACTGCATAGGAAAAATTAATTTTCACTTCTGTCACAGAGAAAATAAATTCTAGGTTGGAAAGTTAAGAAGAATAGGCAGAGGGGGCAAGGCAGGGATGCTTAAAGCCAGTAAACAGAAGCCTCATCTGTGACCAGAGATACAAACAGAAGGTTTATTACTTCTAGTGATGGTTTTTGATCCCACACTGCCATCTGGAAGATGAAATAAACTATGAGATGTAAGATAAATAATATATGATATGCAATACATATAATAAATATACATACACATTTATATACACACACATAGATACACATGCACTCTTGAGTCAAGTAACTACAGGGGTAGTCTTCTAACATCAACTACACCCCCCACAGCTCTTTCATGTTTCCACAAAACACTACATGACTATCCCTAGTTCTCATGCTCAACTTTTACACGAGAACAGAAAAACAAAGTGACGTGTCACTTACACAAGGGTACCTCCCAGCTGTCAATGCTTCAGTTGCATCAAGTGTTGCATTCAGATCACAACGTTTGGCAATGGCTATGCTAATGACCCTATCTAAGACAGCATTTTGCTTTTGAAGCCACACATACCTTTTGCCTATGCATCATCCAAAAACGTTAAGGCCATAGTGTGTATTAAATAAAGAATCACTCCATTCTGTCATAAGCCTGACAAAATATCTGACAATGAAATACATACATACTGTCTAGATACTCTGGTTCAGAAAACTAAAGTTATTTACTTTCTGAATGCTTTCTTCACTCCTTTCATAAAATTACTAAGGCTGGAAAAGACCACCAAGATCACCTGGTCCAACCACTGTCCTACCAATGCCACCCACTAAACCACCAACCCCAAAGCACCACGTCCAGCCTTTCCTTGAACACCCCCTGGGCCGGTGACTCCACCACCTCCCTGGGCAGCCCTTTCAATGCCTGACTGCTCTTTCTGAGAAACGTCTCCACATTTCCAACCTGAACCTCCCCCCGCACAACTTGAGGCCACTCCCTCTAGTCCTATCACTAGTTACCTGTGAGAAGAGGCCGACCCCCAGCTCCCCACACCTTCCCTTCAGGTACTTGTAAAGACCAATAACCTCTCCCCTGAGCCTTTCCAGCCAGCGTCCCCCCAGCCTGCAGCACTGCACGGGGTCGTTGTGCCCCAAGTGCAGGACCCAGCGCTGAGCCATGTTGAACCCCCCGGGGGAGCCACGCCTGCCCGCCGTGCCCGGCGTCCCCGCGGCCTCACCTGCCCCGTGTGTGTCACCAGCTCGCCGCTGCCAGCCGCCCGCAGCCCGTAGTGCCGCCAGGACGCGGCGGGCAGGGACGGGCGGCGCAGCGGCAGCAGCAGCAGCCAGCGGCGGAAGGTCGAGCCGGGCGCCGCCATTTTGCGCCCTCTCCGGCGGCCGTGCGCATGCGTCTCCCCTGCCCCTCCGTCAGCGTTGCTGCCGGGGAGCGGAGCCGCCGCGCCGGCTGGGAACGGTTGGTGGCCGTTGGGGGCCGTTGGGGGCCGTTGGGGGCGGCGGGGCTCGGTAACGGGGGGAAGAGGGGTCGTGAGGGGTGTGCTCATGGCCGCGCTGTCCCCGCAGGGCGCGGAGCATGCTGTCCCTCCTGGCTAGAGCCGCCGCCGGGCCGCTCCGCTCGCTGGGCCGCTCGCCCTTCAGCTCGCTGGCGCCGCGGTGGCGGGCGGCGGGGGGGCCCCCATCGGCCGCCGGGGCCTCGCCGCTGTGGAAAGGGGCGGCCGCCTCCCCGGCCCTGCCCGCCGGCCCGCCGCTGCCCGGCCTCCTGCAGCTCTTCGCCGGGCTGAAGACGAAGACGACGCTCAGAAGGCGCTGTAAGGACTGCTTCATTGTTCGCCGCAGGGGCCGGCTCTACGTTTGCTGCAAGACCAACCCCCGGCACAAGCAACGGAAGCTGTAGCGCCGCGGTCGCCGCCCGTCGGAGCGGTTGCCCAAAAGGGCTTTTCCGTGGAGCTCCTGAGAGGAAAGAAATAAACGTGGTGTTTCTGTGTAAGGTCTGTGAATCCGAGTGTGTACAGCCGTGTCACTGGGATCGCTGCCGGTTCACTGGCTGCCTGTTGACTTCTGGCAGCTAGGGACCCAAGTCAGAAAGTGCTGTAGGTGACAGTGCTGGATCTTAATTCTAAAAGTAGAGTGAATCAAGTTCGTGGCGGTCACTGCCTTACCTTTGTTTCAAACTGTGGATGCTGAGAACTCAAAGCCACGACTTTCAGGATCTCTTGGTTATTTAGCCTTAATGCCTTACAACCAATTAGTTTACTCTTAAGTTAGTAAGAGTGAAGCTAAAGCTTCTGACTTGGATGCATCTGTGCTTAATTAAAGCAAAATGAAAATAAACATGGCTGATAGTGCATTATTACAACATACTGTGAATATTCCGTGAAAGAAAACTGTGATGTTGAAAACTGTGGTAACAGAGACAATACCCTCTAACTTAGCTAAGCCCTGAAGTGGGAAATGATATTAAATATGTTACATCAAAAGATGGTGTGCCAGCTTTTGGGTTAGTTCGTATGTAAGGTAAAAAATTCTTTTCACTGTTGAGTTACAGCACGGATAACCTTACGTAGCTTCAATAATGCCAGTATAACCAACCCTTGCTTAACATTATGGGTTTTAACAAGAGATGATGGCATTTTATCAGTGTAATATGAGGCAATCTAGAAATTTTTAAGTTAGAGCATCTAATGTCATAATTTAATAATATATTGCCTATATGGTATATGTTGAAGTGTTCTCAGTGTGTTCATTCTTCTGAGAAGTCCCCTCTGATGGTTGTGGTGTACCTGCTATTCTACTAGTAAAAGGTTTCCTGACCCTTAACACAAAAAGGCGGTAGCTGTGGTAGCTAGGAATTACTGCCTTATGACTAGAGTTTGTAAACTGATTTTTGTGGATATCTGCAACAAACATGAAAAGAGTAATTTCAGCTTCCAGCTAATTTGTCCGAAGTTTCTGTAAAGATTTAGGCTCGCTGACAAATGCCAATGAGGCCCTAGAATTATTTTAGTACAGCTTTTTGTGTATCCCTTGAAACAGCTCTCCAGCAGAGTTTGGGGAGAATGACTAGGAACATAAATGCCTCAAAGGTCATACGGCTGAGCATGCTGTTGAATGCAAACTGCTGGATCTGTGTAGCAGCGGGTGAAAATTTAGACAGCCATAATTGCTGCAATCCCCAAGTGTGTTCCTAGTGCTTCTGAACATCATTGTGCTTGAAGCAGGGGTGTTTGATCTTCCTGTGAACCGCAAGTTCTCAGCACAAGATACCAAACTATGCTTTTGGACAAGTAGGTTACTGCTACAAGATTGTCAGAGCACTGTGAGATAGTGTCCCAAACTTAGAAGAGGTGAAGTTGATTGAGCACAATCTGTATTTGAGGTTGCTCAAACAGTATGATGACTAGAAGGACTTTTCTGCCCTCTTAAAATTCCACGACTTGAAAATTCTACTAACTTCTATAATTATACCTTTTCATTTTTACTAGGTTCTTGGCAGGCAATGAGAAGCTGGAAAGTTGTGGCTAAATAACCCAGAGGCAATGGTTATTGACTGGTCCCTATGTGTCTGAGCACTTTGTCTTTTCATTCACGTCTCACTACAGGAAATGTGGATTTGGAAGGAGAGGAACAGGTTAGTTAACATAGACATCCATCTCAGGAGACATCGAGGAAATTCACGGCAATGAAGGGGGAGAAAAATGGCTAGCGTCATCTAACCAGAGACACAGGCTGACTCAAAACTTGGAAGCCTACTCAGAACCAAAGAACCTTGAAGTAGTTGAAAACTTGATGTACCTCACAAAGCATGGCTGAAGTTTACACGCTCACAAATAAGAGCTCCTACTTTATAAATAAATTTCCTGGGAAAGTTTTACCCTTGCTTTAATGCACTTTGCCAGCTAGGCAGTCTAAGCAACTGGAGATTTTAAAAGCTCCGATTCCCACCTTAGAGTCAGTAGTACCTTTTAGTTTAGGTGCATGCTGTATATTTTGTTTTGGCAGAAAAGCCTGCATGCTGTAAACCTCTGTGACACCTGGTGAGTGCAGTTATTAATACACCATTAAGGTAAAGAGTGTGCATATGTTCAGAAAACCCAGTGGTGAGGTCCACCTGCTTTACTGGAAAGTCATGGGGAATGTGCAAGGACTTACCATGAATGAGTTGGCCATCAAATGAGGTGAGGGTCTGCAGGTTGTTTTTTTTAGCAAAAGTAATTATCAGCTGTACTTACTGCCTCCCAAACAGTTGATCCAGCCCCATGATTCTGTCAGAAAAAAGGCTCGCACTCTGGTACAAGACAAAGTGTGCTGGGGTTCACTCTGGGGCTTGCTTGCCAAGGGCAACATCAGATGGTGAAGAGAGAGACCTGCAAGTACGAGCTGGCAGGGCATGGAGCAGCAATCGCTCTCCAGCTAGAATCAGAAGGTAGTGGCACGTGGCATTCAGGGGCAGCTTTACTCGGGTCAGGCTGGTATCTGTTAAATCTGGTCTAATTCTCCGCAACAGGGAATGAAATTTACAGATGGCTTACTGTACAGGGGAGAGGGGCACAAATTACTATGCTTTCATTTTCCCTGTTAGCCCAAGGCTTTAGTTCAAGTTTGTATACAATACAGATTGAGCAGGCTATTTCAACAACTTATAATTAGGAAAAATCATGTTACAATTAAAGCCATTAAATTTAGTGCTTCTAGTCAGAAGTTTAAGATTTGAAGTAATATGAATTCAGATGTTTAACACGGCTGTAGATTACTCATGTGTCATCATCTGAACTATTAGCTTGTGATACCTTGGGGTGGAGTGTTCAAAAGAAGGGAGTATTCGTGGTCATCACTGAAACGTCATGTAGAAACATCGGTAGTGCTAATAGATTTTGGAAAGAGGATTATAGGATTAGAAAACAGAAGGCTCAGAATTGTAATTGTGTTCTGCCATTGACTTACTGTATTATCTTGGAAAAGTAGTTTTGCCTTTGTCTCTATTTCTCCATCTGTTAAATGGGAATACCGAGTCTCCTGCTTCTAAGAACCTTTTTTGTTTTGTTAATGTCCACAAATTGTTACAGAGGTATTCTAAAAAAATAAAATCAGATTTCATAGCTTCCTGTAATTTATGTGACATCATGAAGGTGAACTTGTGGTGCACGTTTATTTTAGGTTTATTTACCTAATTTATTTATGAGATGCTGAAATAATGTCAGTCATTAGCCTAGTTGTTGGTAGGTGAGGGTTTACATCTTTCATTACAGACTTTCTGGATGTCGTGTTACTTAATAGGTTTTTTTTCAAAGGTTAGGGTATACAACTGCTACTTAAGTTACCCAGACCGTAAATTTAGTCCTGTAAAACTAAAAAACCCATCAATGTTAGTTCCATAAATGTATGATTTTTCTTTTTTATTTCGTCCTTTTTACAAGATGTTGTGAGGGCAGAAGATGAAAGGTAGAGCAAAGGTAAGGAGAGCGCAGCTAGAATGTAAAATGGTTTAGGGGGAAAATAGGACCCAATAACACAGGAAGAAGAGTCCTTACACTAAAAAATGAAATAAGACTCAGGCTCCAATTACAGTTTCAGCCTCTAGTTTTCTGCTGATTTTGTGTCTAGGTTACCCCTTCCAGCAATTCTTCATTCTTCTTTAAATCCCTGCAGTGGAGTAGGAGTGTGACAACTGATGTCTCCTGTGATTGTCTCCATTGTACAGTTATGAAAATAATTTGCAGTTGTGAGTGACCGAACTTGCTTAATTCCTCCAAACTGTTTCAGGGAATGAGACTGTCACATTCCCAGTATGCAACAGGTGGATATGTATTTAGGTCAACTGGAGGATAAATCTTAGAACTCATGTATATTAACGACTGTCAGACTTTATGATTGCACGTATGGGAATTACTGCGTTGGTTGTTGAATTCAGGACAACAGCTCTTCAATAATGACAGGTGAGGGAGAAATGTTTGGAAATGGTGCTACTGGGGGAGCTACAACTGCTTGGATCCAGGAGGTGCACGCAGAGGTTAGCTGACTGACAGGTGACTTTTCCAGATTCTGACATCACCAAAGTCAGTTTCATAACAGCTGTTTTATTTTATTGGTTCTGTATACACCTTGTAGCTTTTCCAATTATTTTATCATACCGTGTACATAATCAGAAAGATAAAAATAAGCGCAAGAAAACGCAAACCTTAAGAACAATTGCTAATGGCTTTGTGAAGTATTAACAATTGGAAGCTTTCATTTGTAGAGGGATGAAGTAGATGACTCATCTGTCGATAATATCCATGAGTGTGACTGTGCAAAGGAAAATTAAAAGTTGGAATTTTGATTTTACAAGAAAAATAAAAAATAAGTACTCTTGAACAAGGAAAAAGGAAGTGAGAAGCAGGCTGCTTTCTCATATTTGTTTAACAATGCAAATGGACACTGCAGCACCACTGGAGATACTTCAGAATGTCTTCTGTGTAGTGCCAGGGTCTTCCTGTAGTTTCAGTGCGTTCCACGCATCTGATACTAGATAGGCTTCATTACCAAAGGTAGTTTACATATATCTGCAGCATCACCATACTCTAAGGTTCTGAGTCAACAAGGTATATGCATATTATATGTATTGATGAAAACTATCACATGACTTTTAAGGTATAAATTAAGGACACTGTTGTCCCGTTCATGTTAATAAGGCTGGTTATCCATTTAAATACTTGTGTGCATTCCGTCACAGCTCATCAGATTATTCATTTAGAGCTCTGAATCTGTACCAGTAGCTTAAATGGTGGGCTGAACATGGTAGTCCAAAAGTCTGAGAACGGGCTGGATCTTTCTGACTTGCTGGGATGGTTTACTTCACAAAACAGGAGGGGTCAAGCCCTCATCTGTCCAGTCTCTCCTACTCTCCAGGACAGAATTCTTCTACGTGTTAGAATAGCTGAACTGCCCAAGAAGCTGCTATTGAACTGTCACACTTTCAGCCCAGTTTATTTAGGTACGTGGTATTGTTTTACTTTTATACCTCTGGGAGATAAACTGTAGCAGTTTATTGCTCCATATCCCACTCATAGTGGAGGCAGCAATCTTTATAAGAGATTCATCACAGTGAAGACATTGAACCTGATCTAAAAATGATGAAAATGGTTATGGAGAGAATATTGGTACCCAAGATGAAGCTGTCACTTACTAGAGTTATCCACCAGCCTCCAGAAATGGAAAACTCACATTTCACTGAGAAGCTTGGGCATCAGACTTTGAACTCTGTTGTCTGTAAATGTGAATACAGAATTGAAAGAGAACATTGTTTTTCAAGGAGGCACATGTTTTTATATACCACATTGTGCAAAAAGAAAAAAAAAAGTGAACTCAGCACTTTGTGGAGTTGTTGATCTAAAAATATATTGGTTTCCTTTAGTGGCTGAAAATAAGCAAAGAAACATGCAGGAAATAATACAGGCTTCTCTGTTGTAAATGATTAAAGATTGGTAACGGACTATGCCCAAATGAGGAAAAGGCCAGGAACAAGCAGTCTCAGGGTGTAAAAAGGGATTTATCATGAAGGAAAACTTCGTTATAAAGTGGGAAACATTTTCTTTATAAAAGAAGTGTCTGTGATATCTAGAATTGGCCACTTTCATAGGAAGTTCAAGGTTTAGATAAAACCTACTGTATGTAGATTGTGTGCCAAGTAGTTTATTTTTGCTTTGAATGCTCATTCTGATATTAAATGATATGTTGGTTTCAAGAAAGTTGTCTGGACATTCATCCTAATCTCCAGTTGCAGAGTCATGAAAAGGGAACTTATATGATATGTTTAAAGGAACGACAAGACAGTAAATACAAAGCAATAATCCGGGACTCAGTCTGGAGGATGAAGAATTCTATCCTAAGAGAGGTAAACACATAAGGTCAAAAAACACAGGGCTGCAGCCTGTCATGCATCTAAGAGTCTGCTCCAAGACACTGTCACTTCGCTGGTGAGCTGTTTTGGTTTCCTTTATGGTTACTGAGTTTTGTGCCTTTCACTGTTAAAGTGCTTAATTCAAGGCAGCCTTGTGTCTTTTGGTAAGGTAATGAGATCAATCATCTTAAATTCTTACTATAAAATATTTTTTCTAGCCTTTGCATATTTCTATTTTCTCTACCTCCCCCCCCCCTTTTTTTTTCATATAAAGCTACAGGAACTGTATGCAGAATCAACCAGTGTATTGCTGAACACTGAGGTTAAAATGCTCCTGAATTTTCCACACACCGTTCTTCTACTTCCATCTTCTGAAGGTCACATTAATGCTACAGCTTTCCATTAAGGGTTCAGGTTTGTGGTCATTTTTCTACGACCAGTAAAGAGTTCACACTGTTCCTCAAGCAATTCTCCATTGTGCAGGTATGGCTGCAACACCTGGTTGCTACGTGTACAACTTTGCACTTGAATGTAACAGAATAAAATTGTTTTGTGTAGGTTCATTGTGTTGAGCAGCATACATTTTTCCCTGTGACTCTCCTATCATTGTTACCTCTTTGCTGATTTTTATTACCCCGCATTTATCATTGCTTGATCTGTATCAGTCCCAGATCACTGATAAAAACACAAGATATCTATCATTTGTCCTGATACTTCTGAAACCACAGTGAAAGAAATTTAAATTTTATGATGGTTCCCCATTTGTACTTACTTTTCGACACCTGTTGCTCAAGCAGTTGTTCATCCACACACATTAGGTTTTCTTTGACGTTTTGAAACATAGGACATCTCATGTCCTTTGCCAGCTTGTATCATTGGGTTTTGCTCTTGCATCTTGTTCCCTTGAGCATCCCCACTGCATGCATAATGGACAACTACCAGATGCTTTCATTGCTCAGACAAAACCCAGAAACTCTTCAGTGTCTAGACTTGTCTGGCTTATTCTCATGCACAGGTGGGCTGGTTCCTCCAGCCCATCCAGGGTGTCTGTTGCTATTCAGCCAGCTTTGATGTCTCACACAACTTCACATTGTGCCCTCTGCACTCAGTGTACATCCTCAGCATCATCCACTCAACGCACAAACAGAGGGCTGTCTCATCACCCATCTCATTGCCTTGAACACATAGTAAAGAGAGTTTGTTTTTTAAGGAACTTGAGATTTGTGGCATGCATGATGTGCAAAGAGGGGGCAGGAGGGAAAATAAGCCCATTTAGCTGCTCATCTATCCCAAGCCCAGAACACAAGGAGATTGTGGTGGAAGAACCTTTCTGGCCTCTAGGTATGTTGCACAACACCTCCACACTGTAAGCTTTGGCTGCATCCCATGATACTGCTTGAAAAAGTAAAGAGCGGAACTAAAAGCAGCCCCCATGAAGGTTCTCAGTGATAGCACAGTCGGGTGCTAAGCGTTGCTCAAAGACTGCACACGACTTGAGTGGTAGGTCAGAGAGCGGTGGCAGCAGGGGCCAAGGTGGAGGTCACTTAAGGGCTCTCAGAAGTTCAATATCTGGAGCCTCCTTAAGCATTTGCAGTGCCTCCAGTCCCTTTCCAAGATGCTGCCTATGAGTGTATGGTAACAAGCAGCTCTAGGCCAGCTGGGTGAGAGAAGGGACCACTGGAAAAAAGTCACTGCCCATAAAGGCAATGTATAGATAAATTGCGATTCCTGATACTCTGTCAGCTACCTAATAAAAATATTTAAATACATTCATTGCGTTTTGCATTGAAAATTAAGTTTCTTTTACTAACACCATTCTTTGAAAGATGTTGTAGAATTGCCCTCCTTTTCCTAATCTTCCAACTCCACCTATAAATTTATTCAGGACTTATTTATATTTATGCCAGCAGTATCTTTTATGTTAAATAGCACTTCTGTTCCTGTGGAATTTACCTTCTTGATATTTCTTTCTAGGTAGCAATCATGTCCTTTCTCAATCTTTGTTTTCCTCAGCTAAAGTCATTTTAGTCTTTTCTCATGAAACAGACTTCCTGCTTCTCTCTTCACCCTAATAGACCTTTTGTGTAACTTCTGAATTTGTGAGATAAGGTTTGTAAGGAGAGGTAATATGTTTTATTAGATCACTGATATTGTTAGAAAAAATAGAAAAGCTTTTGGGTATACAAGTTATTTTCACGTATGCCCAAAGCTTACCAGATTTTTTTCCAACTGTTTCAATTGTCTAATAAAAGATATTGCCTCTGCCTACAAGCATTTCCTCTCATATGTTCTTAGACATTATTGACTACACCATATGTCTTTTGAGTTAATCTTTCCTGAAATATTTTATATAATTCTGTCCTCCCAAATATTTCAGGCTTTGGCAATATGACAGATGAATAGCTGCCTCTGTGCTTCTAGGAAACACACCTCACCCTATATATTTTAGGATTGCCTTTGAACAGCTCATGGGCCAGCTTACACTGGTTCCTCAGCATCTTTCCTTGAGATACTTTTATGCACAGGTTTTTCTCCTACAAATAGCCAGCAGCCTACTTTCCTTCAGTTCGTGCATGGTGTTATTCTTCCTATAGGATATTCCCACTTCCCCCCCATGCTGGTTTCCTCTTGCTACCTTGTCCATGCATTTCAATGAGCCTCCCACTTTGCTAGGTTATAAGGGACACACCACTAGCTTCTCCTCTCAATGGAAGTTTGCTTTTTTGGCACACCCAGGCTTTTCTTAGCCACTCAGATTACACAACCGTAGAAATCTCTGTGCTCATACAGAGGCTTTTATATCCGTCAAGTAGGATGTATGAGAGAGTAAAACCACTACCTTTCAAAAATATACATGGATTTGAATACTGAAATGTATTACTACTTCAAAATAAGTATTGCACGATATTTGTTATTTTTAAAAAGATTTTTAGATTCCAGTAATAAGGCCAATAAAAGGCTGACCTAAACACCACTGAAGTAAGTGGGAAGAAGCCAAGTGACATGAGCAGGAAGAGTAAGATGCCATGTATATGTTCCCTGCAGAGCACACCCTACCAGAGGTCTGTCCCCAAAAGAGGGGACAAGGTGGGAGCTGGGATGCATGAAACCTGTTCAGTGACTCATGCCTGTGCAAAACAGCTGATCTAAGGGGCTGGAGGGTCCCTCAAGGACACACAAGCTGCATTTCTAATACAATTCTGAGTGGTGAGGGTCTCCTTTCCAAAAGTCTTCCTATTCTGTGCTGCAAATAATAGATGATCCTGTCAAAATTATATAAAGAATGGGTGTCCTATAAAGGGGAATGATATGCTATGTAGGAATCAAGTCTAATCCTCTTAAACAGTCTATTTTAGTGATTTCTTAAGAAATTTTGTGCATGTTTGTATATGTGAAGATTTGGCTGGACTCACCAATCTTCCCTTTTTTTAATAAACCAGCATAAAGTAGAATTTATTTACATAATGCAATGATCCATGAAGGTTACCATAACATCAAGGGACCATATTAACCGCTTGAATGGAATTCATTAGAAATTAACTACCACTTAAATTAATTTTCCCACATTCACAAGGCTGTAATGGTGGAAAAAGGAACCGTCCATCAGCATGTACTGACAGGAGAGCTGTCACTGCTTTTATTTATAGGTGAATACATTAACCCATGAAGCAGCCTTTTCAGACCAAATCTTGAGCTTCTGTACAAATAAGTCCCTTCAGTAGACTTTTAATAAGAAATCCAGCCTCAGTTAAGCAGTAACACATACAGCCTAATGCTTTTGCTGTTGGCTACGTATTGTGGCTTTGTCATAAGAACCACAGAAAAAATTGCTTCCAAAAAATCCAGGCTTCACATTGTATGTAGTTCATTTTCAAGAGTTCATCTTATTGATAATATACAGTTAGAGTGATACTGTGTTATTAATACTGGGAAAACTACACCAACAAAAGTTTATTGTCCTTTGAATTTTTTTTTAAGTCTTTCAAATGAATATTTGTGCAAGTGTCCAATAGTAGGATGAAAGTCAAAGAGACTTGCACCCGTGTATGACTGAGTACTTTGGGCAAATTTACTGTGGTACATTACAGTAATCAATATTAATTTAAGCTACAATGAGAAGGAACTTTGTGGCAGCTGTTAGATGACCACAGTTGTCACAAAGCAATACGGCATTACAGAGTGGTGTCTTCATCTATGTAAACCTTATAGCTGAAATGTACTTAGGACAATTTCCTGTACAGTTAAAGCCAAACAGTTTTTTTCATGAACAATTATGGCTCAGAGCTAAGAACTGGGCCTTACCAATTAATAATATTTTTCATTTCCTCTTTAGCAGAGGAAAGACAGTAAGAAAATGATGGGGTTGTTAGCTTTTAAGAAACATCCCTTATATATATCTTTTAATATTAAAATAATTAAATTTTACAATTTTTTTCATTGGATGCTCTAATAAACAGTGGAGACAAAACATTAGATGTGGTTGTATGCCAGCAATATTGCTCACTGAAGTGTTTCAGTCTCACTGCCATCAAGAAAGAGAAAATATGAAACATACAGTGAATCTAATGGTGTTGTGAACACTTTCTCTTAGTGCTCCTCCATGGTTTCCCTACCAGTGTCAAAGGAAGCTTCCCAACAGTGTTAGTACGAGGAATTTGGTAGGCAGGTGGCTTTCTCAGGTTACAGCTGGCGTTTCAGTGAGTTTATTGCTGTGCCCAGGCACTCGGCAGGCATAACAAATATATGAGCTTCTTCTGGGTTACCAACAAGTCCCTATATTCTAGGGAGCTAAAGGCTGTCCTGACTCAAGTGATAAAATTGCACGTTATCTTTTATGTTGTCCCTTCTGAACAGATTCTTTTCAACAGCTTCTCAGAGGTATAGAGACATTACATGCTCAGGGCTAAAAATATAAGCTCAATAAGTGAAGAGAAAATCTGTCGCAGGCTTTGCCCCACAATGATATATGTTGTTTTCCATTTCAGTTATGTAAATATGTCTATACTATGCTGTTCAACAATGCTGAATTAAAATCTCACTGCCAGTATTACCTAAAAAGACTAGTGCTGCAGCTATGGCTCAAGCTGATGCCAGAAAGTACTTTTTCATGATCATTTTCCTTATTTCTTTTATTGTTACTTTTTAATTAGTTAAACTAAACATTCATAAGTACTTCTACTAATGGCTTAGGATGTTATTTGTTTGCAATATATGCAAAGGATTTTGTAATGTTCCTATGGCAAACTATGGAAAGCTTGTATTTGGAAACAGACTAGCCCCCGTCCTTCTGAAATAGCAAGTGTCACCAGTAGAACATATGATTAATTTATTATTTAATGGGCTTAGAACATTTTAAATTCTTACAACCACTATTTTGTTTAATTCTTCCACATTTTACATGGCACTGCCTTTTAGTTTTTCTGATTTGTATACACTAATGTACACACTTAATGTAAGATGTGAATGAGTCAGACAAACCAGGAAATTATGCTATTCTACTTAGTTCTCAGCAGGGACTATGGTTAATTTGGTTAATTGATACAATATTGACTAAGTAATGACTCTCAGTTCTGTCTACATTTTTACATTTGTTAAATTCCCCTGCCTGATTCCGGTTTTCTGCTTTATTTCCTTTTAAAATTTAAACATGTTTAAAAAAAAAAATCTCTTTGCAATTAATGCATTTCGTGATTGAGGAACACTGAAATTAACTTTTAGCCAATTAAATTTTTACGAGTATTTGCTATTGTCGACAGTAGTAAAAACTTCTGTTTCAGCCACATCAATAATTAATTTAGAAGCACATGCCTGAAATACTTCCCCACATGAAAAGGAGTTGTTATTATCCCACAGCTTCTCTCACAGTCATCCTGGTGACTCCCTTGGCACTAGTACGCCATTATTTTGTTGGCAGCATTTTGATTTCTGCATGGTTATGATTAACCTGTACAATGTGTTCCTCTTAATGCAAAGCTGTTTTCTTATCCCTTCAATTCTACAAACTGGAAAAAGCATATAGCCGGAGGCCACACAGAATAATACCAGTGTCAAGCTTTAAAAAACATATTTGTTTTGTGTCCTCTAAGGACAAATGATAGACATGTAAAAATGTTTTCTCTGTTTCTCTTTCAGGGAATACTTACTTTAGAATTAACTTCTGTTACAGAAAACATAATTTGAAGCATCTACTATATATTATTTCTGAGCATTTCTGCCATAAAGAGGGAAAATAGTACATTGTGTATGACATGTGTGATTACAAGGTTATAGAACCTCTTTATGTTTCTCTTGTTGTTATGGTTTCTCCTTAAGAAAAGCTTGTCACTGGAAACAGAAGAGCATCCTTCCTTTAAAGGAAGCAAGTATATAACACTGTCAAACAGTACAGTGTAATGAATGTAATTTTTAATTGATTTATAATACTTTAAATTCCTACATCATTAAAACACTCAATATTCTTCATGCAATCCAGTCATGTATCATTTTTGAAATATTTCAGATGTGGAAAGAGATTTTTATGATACATCCTTAAGTGTTCTGATGATTATACATGCTGTAACCTATTTCTTCATAAATGCATTCCATCTTTAATTTTGTCCTCTTCAAGATACAATCATCCTAGCATCCTTTTATTCATAAGGATTGTTCTTTTACATACTTTCTCTGTCTTACCTATTTGTTAATTCTGTTTCTCTGTGATATCAAGCATACTTCATTTCATGCTTCATTGTCCAGGTTTTAGTTTCAGCTCCAGTATATTAAATGTTACCACCCTTTTGCTCCATATTTTATAGTTGACAGTACAGAAGCGTTAAAAGCCTTTCTCAGGCAAAAAGAAAACTGAACATTCTTAATTTGGAATTCTCTTCCTTCAGAAACTTGATTGACCCCAAATTTTATGCCTCCACAGTTAAATAAAATAAAACTCATTCAAGGCAAAAGGTGTCTGAGCAACAGTTCTCTGAAGTGAAGATGGTATAAACTCTTTCCTCCCTATTTCCCACCCCTCTCCCTTGGAGAGAGGAAAAAAAAAAGAAAAAAGTATACATTAAACTGGAATATATATATATAAAGGATTAGATATGTAATTTTTGCTCAAGTCTACATATTATTAGCATTTTTATGGCCAATTGTTTCTGATACCAAATGTTCTACTCCATCACATTGAAGACTTCACTATTGTTTGAAATCCTTAATTTCCTGCCAACTGTCACAGTGGACCTGATCACAGAAAAGGAATTCTTGGATCTGAGGAAGTCCTGCTAAAAAGGTGGCACCTTGGAAAGGTTTCTCGTAGAAAACCCTCTGGTGGATGTAAAAAAAATGCTAGTTATATAAAAGCTCTTGAAGACCAAAGAGATGCTCATAAAAAAAAAAAAAAAAAAATTAAGAGAGAGAGAGAGAAAGAGAGAGCGAGCGAGCAAGCGAGAGAAGATTGTTCAGCCTTTCAGATGCTTTCTTTTGGTCAAGGCTAGAAGGCCAAATGACAAATTATCCTGATATGTCAGTTAAAGATCTTGGAAGCAGCACAGATGATCGTAGTAGTTGTGGTCTATGAAAGCGCAGGTCTGGCCCAAAAGAATCACATTCCCCAAACTGGTTTTGTAGTGAAATGACTTCTGTGACCTTATAAATCCCACATGGCACCTGATCAGCTCACAAGGTCTGTCCTTCAACAGCAGAGTGAGCCCAGCCCACCCCCCTGGGAGGAGGAGCATGCAGTTTCCTCAGGACTTGGTCAGGAACAAAAGGGGCTCTGGGCTGAAGATCCATGGTCAGTGACCAAGGACTTACTGGGGAGTTCCCAAGAGAGTACTTCCAAGGGTTTGGCCAGGGAGGGTGGTTCCTTCAGCTAGTCCTGGTCACATCAAATCATTGGGGAATGAAGAGTGGGCAGTGAGAGAGACCTACTTCAAAGTCTCCTCTTATAGGACTCCCCTCTCCGGAGGAACAAGAGCAAAGGCTTGGCCAGCATGGCCTGGTGGATCGCATCAATGTGTGCGGTGGTGAGACCAGGAGCAGCAGTCTGAGATGGTGTACAGCACAATTCTCTCTCCAAAATAGGGGAAAACTGAGTCCTTGTTTATGCTTTCCTTCCTTTCCCTAGAAGACGAAGACTACTTTCCTAATCAGAGGGTCTGGAAGCAGGTGGCCAGTGATGACATGCAGGGTAAAATGATCTCCCCTCTTCAGAAAACACCAAAAAAGAGCAATTAAACAAAGAAACAAACATGAAGTATCCTGCCATGTGACAGCTTAAAAATAAGAAAAAGATTATATCAATAAATACCAAAAGTGAAACTGAAGATATCAGCAGCATAAAAAAACAACAACAACAAAAAACACTAAAATAAAATAATTTTAATACAGCAGAATAAAAAAGCAAAATAATCAATTGTATAGATCATCAGCTGAAATGCTTTAAAACGACTGTGGAAAATGTAGATGCTATATTTATTGTGCCTGCTTCAGAATTAAAAGAAGATGCTATCTCACTGATGGTACTGGGATAGAACAGGATGCACATGTGCTCTCCCTGATCACTGTCCCAGAGTAGTAATTAAAAAACAAGAAGAAAGCAAAGATTTTTCTGTTTATAATAGTTGGCCTCATTAACATATTAGCTACTCCTGCTTTGATTTAATGGAATATCAAATATCAAATGCATTGTGCTCCCACTTAGAGTCATTAGGCTTGGAGTGCGGCTTGCTGTATTGTGGGCCTCTGACTTCTCTGTTGTGCTATCATGACAAATACCCACGGATGCCTTTCTCATTGTTTGACAATTCCTTCTGAATGGGCATTACAATCTGATTCATTTGTCAGTCAGCAAAATATATATATATTCAGTTATACTTTTAAAAATTACTACTTACTTTTTTTTCAGTTACATAATAAACTTCTCCATGCAATATATTAATGATTTATAGCAACACTTCTGCTTTTTAGATTTTTTTCCCCCACACGTGCTGGAAAATTCTTATACATAAAGAGACAACAGTTCACTTAGTTGACAATGGTTTTCAACTATTTTGGGAAAACAACTAAGAAATTGAAAATAAATGTTACTTAAAATTATGGCATCTCTTACAAAAATAGAATATATAATGGGATTCTTCACAGATTCTTCACAGATCAATCTTTTTGTATTTGCTACGTCACTGTCTGCTGTCTACTTCCCTTTGACAGGGAATATATGAACTATTTTGATGATAAAATAAGAGTTACTTTCCCCAAATAAAAAAGGCTGAGTCTTGTTATCATATTTCAGTTGTTTGTAAAATGAATTAAATGGCATGCCTGACTGTGCTCAGGCCACCAAACTAAGGTATGGCATAGAGTTTGAAGCAATGTCACAGATAAATGCCTACTGTTGGTTGCTGTAGAAACACCCCTTCCTTTGGAGGCACAGTACCCTCCATTGATGAGCCATGATGCTTGTAGAAAAAAGAGTTCACAACCCTACCATATCTTGAACCCTAACTCATACATCTGTTGAATACACCAGCAAAAGAAAATTGTAGAAGTGCTTGGGTGGTGTTTTCATTTTGCTTTTATGTGACTGTAGTTTGGCAATTAGTAATTTTAGAGAATAAACAAGATGACAAGTGCTTAACAGCAGAAGGCAGAAAGAAGGAATTTATCAGGGCTGGCATACTCCCACTCCCGTATCCCATTCACATTATCTCAGTCACACACCATAATTGGAAGTTTAGGCAGCAGCTCTTTTCTACATAGCATAAAGATATACAAATAACAAGCATTAAATAAGAAACATTGCACCACATCGAGATTAACAAAAGTAATAATGCTGACCTTGCTAGCACTCAAGTCTTTTCAACCGCGAATAATCTTCCATCCTGACAGAGAAGAGCAAGCCACCTAATCCTCTAGCATGTTCATGATAGAAGAATTGCCACTCCTTCCCAATTAATCATTATCTGAGACAGTTCCCTTACACCTGAAAAGAGTACTCCTTAGCCTTTTGCCAGCTAAAGTTCCCCTTGTACAGAGAAGAGCTTGCTAGAGGTCTCCTGACTTTATTTCAGTGATAACCCTTGTTTTTCAGGTCTAGCATGTTGTATTTGCCCAAGCCCAAAAGCTCCTTAAATGGTTATCGTGTGCCCTTGCCCCAGCATCCTAAAGAGGAAGCATACCTAAGTATTTGTGAGGTTTTGTACGGATCAAACTAATGTCTCTTTGCAGTTTTTCTCAACATTCTTTGGGTAGAGCTTGCTGTTTTACTATGGTATGAAGATTAATGACCCTTAAGAGGAGTCCTGTGGATTTCATTTGTATTCTCTGTGCTGTGTTTTCACTCTTTCAGAGAGCAGAGCTGAACTTCTGAACCACTCTGTCAACCTTGTTAATTTGACAGTGATTTACATCTCTCTTAATTCATGCTGGAATATCTTCAGCTGTAGCTATTTGTTAGTTACTCCACTCAGAGGGGGAAATCCTGGGTTCATTGCTGCAGCACAAGGTCTTACATGCCCAGATGTGTAAATGATCTTGACTAAAAGCACACATTTTTTCAGCCCACATGAATATCTGAGTATTTATATAATAGAAGTCAGGTGCATTGTGTATGCTTTTTCCATTTCTCACTCAGGACTTAGGTGTCTAAATTCTTTCTCTTCCCCCCTGGAAGGATTACCTTTCCTGGAGAAGTAAATATGTAAAAGCAGATGAGACAGTTGACAGTGTTTATATTCGTGTGATTTTTGTATAATGACTAGGAGAAAAGGTGGAGTTCAAAGTTGTGTCTAATGAAATTCTTGTAAAGGCTGATGTAATTACACCTGTGGCTAATGTTATTTAGTATGCTCTGAGAGTGTACACAAACGTCTTTTAGTACCTCAATTCTATGAAGTTTTACTTGTCTTTACCTAAAGATATTGTCAGTATTTCTGGAAAGACTCATTTCTAACCCATCAAGCTGCAGAAACATCTGCAACTGCAGGGAGCACGGAGCTTTGCAGGACTACATTTCAGATTGGAGAACAGACTAAAGCAGGGTCTGACTGTCTCATTGGGCACCACTGATTTTACAGAAGGGACATTTGACAAAGTTTCTATTAGGCTTATTGATATACTTTTTGAGACCGTGGACCACAATGCAGGTGCCATCATCTGGAGGATAGTCTCAATGTCACAGCCTCCTGAAACTTATCAGGTGTCTCTTCCTATTTTTACATATAGAATCATAGAATCATAAAGGTTGGAAAAGACCTCCAACATCATCTGGTCCAACTATCATCGTACCACCAATGTCACCCACTAAACCATGTCCCTAAGCACCACGTCCAGCCTTTCCTTGAACACCTCCAGGGACGGTGATGCCACCACTTCCCTGGGCAACCCATTCCAATGCCTGACTACTATTTCTGAGAAGAAATGTCTCCTAATTTCCAACCTAAACCTGCCCTGGCACAACTTGAGGCCATTCCCTCTAGTCCTATCACTAGTTATCTGTGAGAAGAGGCCAACTCCCATCTCCCCACAACTTCCTTTCAGGTATTAAAAAGTAGATCAGATTAGCTATCTATAGGGTACCATTACGTTCCTTTTTTTTTTTTTTTAGGCAAATACAAGCAAGTGCTGCTCCACTTTCCAATGCATATTGTGGCCATATAAGTACTTTGTTAACAGAAGAAGAAAAGCCTTTAACAAGACAAAACATTTCGACTTTGTCTCAGCATTGTATTAATACTGCTAATGTATTTTTGCTTGTTTTGGAACACAGGCTAAATGATATGGATAATATCTGTGAAGGACTATAACATGCTTCCACATTGAGCTAACATTCAGGTTATTCACATAGCACAGAGGGTTGACATTCAAGTTGTTATTCAAGTTGTTATTCACAGTTGCATGTAGGTGCTTCTCAGTTGCTGCTCTCTCATATGCAATTTTCTTCTCTCTCTTAAAACGACACTGTACTTTACCCATCATATTGCACCCAAATTTTATCTTTTTTTTTTTCACATAAGTACCTTACTATTTATGGCTCCATCAATATTGAAGTAACTTGTAACCAGTAAAATATTGCCTTCCAGATCTTGAAAAAAGATCTAACAAACAATCCATGTAGGAAAATATATCCATTTGAATATATGTCATCATTTACAATCACCATTTGAGATCAACAGACTGTGATAAATTCTTTTACTACTGTTATATTGATCTAGTTTGATATTAACATTTTTACCAGAAAATTTGTCTTTTTCTTTATTGCTACAAACAGCTAACTCATCTCCAAAATGTTTGGAATGAAACATAAAATTAAATTAAAACAAACAAACAAAAAACCTTACCACATAAGTACATGCTGCTTTAGGGTAAGGTAGAAAACCCTTGTCACATCTTTTTATTCCAAGGAACATGAAGCTTGTTAGATGATATGATCTACTATAGTACTGAAAACTTGCAAGAATTTCTACTGTTACTTCAGATGTCCAAGGTGTGGATGACATGGATTTTGACATTTCAGTTTCCAACTATAGGAATATATGGCACCTAGAAGCCTGCAGATTTGCATGGTTGAGATTGTTAAGGTCTGTCCTTCCTTAGAAATTAGTGTGTCCGACCAAATGCTTATGGGGATGAGAACTGAAGATGCATCTGAGTAAAATCGTTTTATGAACTTCATTATTATATGTGTATCTACAACAAATTACATACACATCTAGTTTTGGGGGGGGATTTTTAAGTTGCAGGTACAAACCTATCAGCAAGACTGGTAAAGAAAGATAATATGTCTCAGTAGATCATCCAAAACAGTTGATGACAACAGACTTCTTCTACCACAAACCCTCTAGACAGGTCTGATGAGAAGCAACAAAGCCCCAACAAACTCCAGGTGAGACGCAATTGCTCTTTTGCTAAGGTGCCACCAGGGGAAGTGTTCAGGGAAAATACTGGCTTCTGGATCTTCCCCCTCTTCTGTCCCTTGCCCCATGTTGTCCAGCTGACTCAGCAGTGCTGCATGAACCCAGCTGTTTTTCCTTATAGTATGTGAGAGCCCTCTGACAGGAGAGGATCAACAGGAAGCTTATAGCATGCAATAACAATCTATATTTAAGTCCACTTTTTAATACTGAGAATGATAAATGCAGTCATTTTATTATGTTGACAGTTTCCCTGCAGAAGAAAATAGAATAAATTGTGAATTTTATCTATTTTTCTACTTGGATTTTCACAGCAATGAAATCCTGATAGTACTAGTACTGAGACATTCAGATAAACATGTGAACTGAAATTATGGGAAGGAGCTCAGGTTCGGATGAAGCCATTACATTTATAGTAATAAATATAAGTATATAAATATAAGTAATAGTTTTTGTTTCTTGAAGAGAGGTGCTCTGTTTTAACATTTGTTAAAAACATGGACTTACATAATGAGAACATAGTATTTGTTTAAAGGAAACTGCTTTCCGTATGGTCTACTGACTGTTATGCTTTCCTAGAATAAACATTGCTTTTAGTATCCATCCACTTAATTTTCTGTAGGGGTTGGGGTTATTAGCACTAGTAATAGTTATATGTATTGTAACAGAAAAGTAAACTTTCCTGAAATAGACACTGCTTTCCTGGATTATATTTTTCAATACAATTAACTAAGTGGAAATTATAAATACTGTTATAGATTTTTGTTCTTTATTCACTGGATGAAACTTGCACATAAATGGCTTACTTACATTGTTTTTGAAATTATTATATTTTAAAAGTACTCTGTTTTTAGTAAACATTTCTCCCTTTAAAGAACAAATATCAACAAAAATATTAGTTAGCTGCTTCATATAATACATGCATTTCAAAAACATAAGCATATATAAAATTTTGCATTTATTTATGTTTTAGTAAGCTTTGAAGGAAAATGAGAATGGAGAATCTTCTAGTGTTTTTTTTAACATAATGCTCTTTTGTATTAATCTTAATCATGCTTTACACAAAATCAATGACAATTTGAATTAAGAAATCGGATGTCAGGAAAAAAAAAAAAAAAAACCTATGTAAGAGCCCTTTACGTCAATAGGAATCTGAAGGTATATTCCAGTAGGCAAAAAATGGCATAGAGGTTTGGTTTTTTTCCTCATAATATTAATTCATGTATAATTTATTCTGAATCTTAGTTTCAGAAAGACCGCAAAACAGCATAAGCACTGACCATGAGGAACATTGGATCCAGTTTTGAAATTCAAAAAACAAACCAAAAATATCCAAAATTTGAGAAAGTTTTTCTTATATTTTCATGGAGAATTGAAAGACACAGAAGACACATCCACAAGCCAGTAAATAAATAAATAAATACATACATAAATCTTCCAAAATACTGCATTATACTGCATTATTCAAAATACTACATTGTAGCAACTACTATGCTATTTTAATGGATTGCATCAGCACAGGCTAAAGATAGGTTTACAGTGCTGAAAATGGTAATAACAATATAGAAAAGGCAGAAAAGTTCTGCAAATACTTCTTATCTGGTCTAATAGGTAGGGCATTGCCGCCTGCATATGGTTAGCATGGAAATCCCAACAACATGTCCCTGTTAATTCTCTCACAAGCCTTATGAATCTTCCTCTCCCTCAGGGCAGATTGACATCCCACTGAAATAGGAAGAGCAGGCTTTTGTGGGGTATTGGTTCAAATCCTTCTGGGCTAGGGAAAGAGCTGATTCCAACTTTTCCAACTTAGATTCACCAAGTGAATGTTTTCCTTGCCAGATAAAAAGAGATCTGTAAGTAGCTAATATTTTTTTTTTCAAATGTGGTTTTATTTTGTCAGACTGTGTTTTGAATGGATGTAACTATATTTTTGGCTACCGACCCAAGTCTGCAGGAAGGCCCTGAGCCCACACCTGGTTAATCTCCCATGTGATGAGGACGCAGCTAGTTTCACCGTGCTGCTCAAGCAGGAGAACAAATGAGCAGCACTGAGGCAGAGAAATCCCTCCTGGTCAGAGAATGGGCAGGAGGAACACTCTTTGCTCCTCTAAATTTTCAAGGGCAAAGGCAGGGGTATCTAAGAAGTTTAATCACATCAAGAATGAAGGGCAGCTGAGTCCAGGTGCAGGGGATGACAGCTTGGCTCATGCTCTGCTCTGCTCCTTTTCAAATTTTTCATCCTCTTTTTGGGGGAAAGCTACGGTCAGGTTGCAAGACTGACTGTGTTGCATGGACTAGTTAGCAATAGGATTGCTGTAAACTAAAGAAAGCAAAGCTCCCTCTATAAAATGGGAATAATGATGCTCTTTCCCCTTCTAAACGTTTTGAAATATACAGATGAAAGTCTTAGATAGGAAGTCAGCTCCCATTTTAAAACAAGCCTTCAATATTGTTTGCCTGCAAAGAAACAAAGGTTACACGTTTCAAAAGTTTGCACAGTAAGTACTTACAAGCTGCACATTGTTTTTCATTACCAATGATTTGTTTTCTTGCAGAACAACTTCTTCTAAAATATTAAACATAGTCAAAGTGACTAATGCATTTTTTTAATCTAAGAATTGCTCAATTAAAAATTTAGAAGGCACGCAATTTTGATTTCTGCCGACAATAGTCAAAACTTGTGTATAAAGATTAATTACTTATAAAGTAAAACACATCTTTTAAAAACTGGCATTAAATTTGCATCTGCATTGTATATTGGATTTTAGTCTGCGGCCTGTAAGCAAAGGACTTCTGGAGGACTTTTGGTGGAGTTTTAAGCTGCTCAGGCAAATGTGTTATACGAACTGACTTTCGCTTGAACCAGATAAAACTGAGAAAAAAAAAATGTTGTGCTTGTGGTTCTTATACATTGTACCCTATATATATCTTCCTCAACAATATGAAAAAATATATATATATTCACCAAATTTTGAGATTGTTACGTTATTGTGAATTGTTATCTTACATCAAAAGGTATTAACATCTCATATAAATCGAAACAACTCTCATAACACTTTGTACTGATTGTACAAATGGTTGAGATGTCTGACAGAAAAATATACGTTTCTTTTACTATACCAAGACTGCCCTCTAGAGTCTTATTGGGCCAAATTACTCTTCTGGTGCAACTCTCCAGACTAGCTTTGAAACGTGCATCTTTATGGGCCCCATTATGTGGAGATCCATTCCGAATGCTACAATGCTTGCTTAAGAAAAGTGGATAATACAATTTCGAGACAAAGATAGAATTTTTTTTCACTTATTATGAGCTCTGTTAACTCATTACTAAAAATTACTTGTAGCTTCTTTACATCATACTTTTAGCATTCCAATTGAATCAAAAATTATTAGGAAAATGATGAAAAAGAGAATATTTTAAATATCTTCCTAAAACCACGAGAGATGTTTATGTCTATAAAAGATGACAGATGGAATGCATGCAGGATAGCTGCATTAAGAGTGTACTTGTTCTTTCTTTACAAGTGTTAAAAAGCAGCACTTCTCCCCTCTGAGGGTTGGATTAAGCTTCCACTCAAGCCAATGGCAAACTTTAAGTAATCAAGGAAACAGAATTATTGCTCTGATTGCCAGAAGGGTTTGTATTCAGTTGTTAAATTAATAATGGGTATCTGGTTCAATAAACAGTTGTGTTTCCCATTAAATTTTAGCTGCAGTGCTGCTTCTTATTACTTACCAATATATTATGCAAAAAAGGCAGGGGGAAGAGGATAACTTTGAAGTAAACAGACTCACACAATACGTTTTAAAAATCTACAATGCAAGGAAACAAATAGTACACATCTTAAATCATACACCATTTATATTGTTCAAAAATAGAGATTCATTTACTCAAAAGTATAAAAATTGTATTCTCAAAAGAATATAATTCCTAACTACAATTCTATAGCTCAAAGAATACAATCAAAAACAAGATGCTCTTTTTTCCCACAAAGAACTGAATTTTCATTGTTGTCCTGTTTCCAAGCTCCCAGTAGGTATGGCTGATTGCAATCAGGTTACACTTTGCATTTATTAAATATTCTGAGGTAAATCAGGGACAAGTAGCCCCAACAAGCTAACTGAAATAGGCTTCACTTAGGTAAAGCCAAAATGATTTGGCCCTACTTTTGTATTTACAGTGGATGACTGTGAAGCTGAGACATGCCTTGTTGAATTATTTACTAGTCTATCCACATATTCAATAAAGTGTTCGTTTATTCTGATATTTCTGGAGAAAGTAGTAAAAAAACAATTTAAATCATAATGAATGGCTCAGAATTAATAACCAATTTTTTCCACTGTAATTTTGTTGAGAATAACCCCTCGTTTCTTCATCATTCTTTATTGCAAGGTCCCAAGTCCTAGTCTCATAAGTGCACCAGAACCTCTCTCACCAAGAAGGTCTGAAACCATCCCCTTGTGAACAAGAGCATGGTTATTCTTGGTCACCGTGACTGCCACCTGCAGAACTACAGTCAGTCATTTGGGATAGCCAGGTCTGATTTCACAAACAACATGAAGGGAAAACAATATACAAATAGAGTACACCAAGGTCATTATTTTGGTGTGCTATGTTGCACACAACCTTCATTAGTTTAAGAAAATACAACAGATTACAAACATTATGTCATACATTATAGACCTAAGTCTACAAAGACACCCACCAAATAAACTCTTTTTTTTCCAACTACAAAAAGTATTTGGAGCTCAGTCTGAAGTCCACTGCAATAAGTGGAAGTCTTTCCATTGACATGAACTGACATCTTACCTTTTCCTTCCTATTCTCTGTATACTCATGAAGACAGGAATCAATTTAGACCTTCTCCTATACAAATCTACATCATCACAGGAGACTGAATGAAAGATATGAAGGCCTCATGCATCTTCCTTTTGTTCCAGGAAATCAGTTTTCATATCACTTTATTCAGTGTTTGTGGCAATAAGAGGAAAATATTCTACACTTCTCATTGTCTATTTTAAACAGGAATAAGTTTCCTATTATTCTTGATAGTTTGGATCCTCTTTTCCTGACTGTGCCTTGGAAATACTTGCAGTCATTGCCAACATAAAGATATGCTTTTATCTTTTAGGGAGTATTGACTTTTTAGTCTTCTAATTTTGTTGCCTTCAAGCTGATCATTTTTCACTATTAGGTAATTAAAGCAGAAGTGCAAAGCAGAAAAGAGGCATTTTAAGCAAAAATCTCAGTACCAGTTTTGTTGAGAGTCATATTAAATATTTTTTCCCTCCCTGTCCTATTACAAGCATGATTTCACAAATAATATATGGTTCATCAGAATCAGGTACTAAAAAAACAGATGCTATATTTGCAATGTTCAGAAAGATAAGAAACATTTTTTTATAATCACCTGCTTCATGAAGGATTTGAGCTAGTTCTGTTCTTTACTGGGGAGCATCCTTACCCATAGCCTGTAAGACACTCTGAGGCACAACTTTCACAGTTTCTCCAGTTGGACCAGTCTCTCTCCATTGGAAACCAGTGATACCGAGTAAGATTGTGAGAACAGTTCCACTGACTGGTGTCGAGGGAGCTTGCCTGCATAGTGGGTCTGTGCAGTGGTCCTAGCAGTCACAGTGTTCTGCCACCTGCTTTTGGAAATGTTTGTTTACTGTAGGAAGGAAATGCTGTAAAGAGAAAAACTGCTAAGAATGCGTCCTTTCTCCCTTTTCCACAGATTCCTTCCCTTAGTGAATAGGACAGATTTTGATTAAGATTTATCATTCTCCCCATGGTCAGAAAAGGGATCCATATGCCCATGTGAATGGCAGATGGGGGCCCCTGGAAGCTTCAGCTCCTCTGATCTGGGGCTGGTGCAGAACTGAAAGCACATTTCTCCTCTGTGCCTCTTACCTGCACTAATGCGAACAGGTGAATAGCCAGTTCAGGGAGCTGATCCATCTGAAACCTCACAAAAAGGGTGATGAAATTTTAGGAAGATCAGCTCTCGGAGAAGGATCGCCTCTGCATGTCCGAAGGAGTAGGAGGGAATGCATGATATGTGGCTGACCTGAAGGGAAGTACAGTAGCCCTGAGAGACAGCAGCTTTAGTAGAACTGTCTGAAATATTTTGAGCAGAACCACAGCCTCTGGTTGGTATAAGAGGAGGTCTAGCTCCTGCTCTTTTTTTCCTTCCTAACATTTGTCCACGGATAGTTTTATAACCCATATTTAAATACTAAATGGACAACTTGCCTTTATCAGTGCTGATGATTCAGATGCCCTCAAATACATGCTTGGACTATGTTAAGAATTTAATCAGGAAGTTCAGCTAGAAATTAAACTACAAATATAATATCTGTGAAGAAACATCACCAGAAGAGTTTTCAAATGGGAAAATCACCCACTCTCACAAATTATAACTGCTTTCCCATCGTCTTTCCAATACTAACATTTTTAGATTAACTGCTCTTTCTTCAAGAAAGAGAGGAAAATAACCTGAATACAAGAAGACCTCAGTAAATTATTGTCAAAACTTTTTCTTTTTTCTATTCATTTTCTTCTTCCACAGTGCTTTCTGTTTAACAAAGCAGTTTCTTTTTACATCTTAGCATTACCAAATACATCTTCTAGAACCCATTACATGTAAAAGAATTACACTGTCTCTTCTGGAAAGAACTCAGTGTTTTGTAATTGACTGTCAAATGCAACTCCATCTCTGATTATTGTTTTAACTTTGTTTTAACTTCTTTTAAATCTCATTATCAATTTTAAATTCCCACAGTGTGAGAGAGGATGTATCCTCTCCCAATATGAGGTGTCTATACATATTGCTATAAAGGAATTATAGTCTTTGAATGAGTAGATAAGGACACTAGACTTGTGTGTCTGAGTGTCCCTGTCTGGGTGTATTCTTATTAACAGCCACCCATATGTATGAAAAGGATCTATGCCTTTTTTTTTTTCTTTTTTTTTTTTTCCTTAGACTCTCAATTTCTTTCTCTTGCTACATAACTCTGGTCAGGTAAGCAGTAAAACATGATGTTTCTTCTATAGTGCAAAAGAACAATACTCCAGTTAATCAAATGTTGATTTTGAATTTGGGATGAATTCCCCGTGCATAATTCCTTAAGGGCACAATACCATCCTGACTGCTCTCCCAAAGAGAAAACCAAAATACAAGCCGAAAGCTGCGATTTAGTCCCAGTGTGGTGGATGAGCCTTCCTGAAGGTGCTGTATGTATGTGGGTATGTGGAAACCATATCTCTGGAGTCAATGATGTATGTGGCATAGCTCTGACTCCCCTGTAAGTCTGCACCAACAGTATTAGAATTTAACCAGGTCTTGGGGCGATTAAAACATAATACATCAGATACTTATTTTACAACATCAGCTTAAAATGGCCACTTACAAACTCACTCAGTTCTGAGATGTCCTGTCACACTGGTACAGTTTTACTAGCTTTGACTCCCCTTGCAATAGTGTTCTTTATGAATTTATACAATCTCCCCAATAAATTCTGAAATTTCTTCAAAACTTCCTTCAAATGTTCTTTAAAGTTTTTTCTGAGTCATTCCCTGTAATCAGTGTTGTGCAGATAACAGATGTGATTCTTGCCTTACCTTTGTTGTTCCATTGTTCTTTGAGTGCTAGAGGATGCCCTGGTTACCCTCCTAGGCAGTCTGTCACAGCTGATAATGACTTTATGGTCCCCACAAGTTCTCACGATACCTTCACTGTATGAAAAGTCAACACACTGAGTCCTACAAATAATACTGAATTTGTAGATCTTTCCCACAGACTGTCACACTATATGTCGCAGGTCTCGCTATAAAAGACACAGGAACTGAATCATCAGCCACAGTTGGCCCCTAAGTTACAACCTTCAACCAAATGTATGTCTCTGACATCACACTTGTGCTTTCCATTGCTTTGTAACTTTGTAACCAATTTTTAACTAGTGTGGAGCAAACTTCGTCTACTACAAATAACCCCAAAAGTAAGCAAACACATTCATAAGCTGCAGTGGCAGAAAGCACAGCAGGGACTCCATGCCTTTGGTGATAAATACACTTTTGTTAGCCTTACTCCCACCCTGGGGAAAAAAATATATCTACTTTTTCCTTCCAAAATACCAAGTGTTTATATTCCTAGAAACAGAGGAAGGTGTATATAAATGCTATCCTGTAGCCATAACTCTGTTTCTGTAAATGAAAAAGGTCTTAAATAGGATTCGCTGGCACATAGGACTAGGATTTTCCTTAAATCCTGTCCCTTGATATAACAAATATACTTTAAAACTGATGTAATAAATGTGTGGGATTTCATTTTAAAGTTAGCTCTTTTTAACTGCAACACTTTGATTGACTTCTCCAGAACTAAAATGATGCTTCTTCTAATTTCAGGTCTGAATGCACTTATAGTCTTTTCATGTCTATTTCTTCTTATGCTAACATTGACTTTTAATTTAAATAGATATTTCCCTTCAGTGTATTTACACCTTTGATATATTTATAGATTGCAGTTACAATCCACGCTGCAATCTACTTAGATAAACAAGTCAGCCTTCTGCATTATCTTTTCCATCAGGATGGGTTCTCTGTATTTCTAGCCTTCTTAGTAACCTCTCTTTGCACCCGATCCAGTTTCAGTTCATTGCTTCTGTGCATGGCTGAGAAGAATTGCCAGTGGTATGTTAGGTGAAGTCTTAGCAAGCCACATGCCATGATGCTTCTCCATCTCTACTGTGCATCCCTGCAGCATCCCAGAAGTCTTCAGTATTGACAGAGCTTTCAATTTTGTACCAGTTTCATCAGAACAATTCCTATACAAGTGTGATATTCACTCATGAAAATGTTAAATACAGTGGACTCAGAAGTTCATGAGTGCCGCTGTTATCATGTCAGCCTGGTGTTTCAAATTTTCAGCAAGACCCACTCTACTCTTTCCTCACTTCTGCCTCTTGCTTCTTACTTTTCTTACACTTTCTCCATTAACTTCCATTTTCTCCCTTTTACTTGAAGTTTCCCACGCTGCACTTCTTCAGGTCCACTAATGCAAATCCAACCAACAAAATCTACTCCCTGTGCTTGTATATCAATCTCATCAGTCTAAACAGGTTAATCATATGAGATTTGTTCTTACTGAATTTCATATCACTTTTTTTTTCTTCTATATTTTTTCATTTGTTCCTTCAAAAATTTTATAAACTGCAATTTACCCTGGAGAAAAAGTTTCTAGGGCTACAATTGGTTTAGCTCACACTTTTTTGTTGTTCTGTAAAGCAGGCCCTATATTCACTATTTTTCGATCAGACATACTCTCGGTCATCCCAACACTAGTTCACACCCCAGTATCCTTCTCATCTGATAGAAAAACTGCTGGAAAAAATCTTGCTTGGAATCCTTTAACTGGAGATAGCTTTGCCAGGTGTTTGTTACCTCTGAGATCATTTATCTCCCTCAACTTGAATGTAGTAACATTTCTTGAAAGTTATTCTTGTCTCAGATGAAGCTATTTATGTCTCCACAATCTGTTAACATTTTCTTTCTTCCTTTTCCTCCCACTAAAACATCACATTATTTGAAACTGAGTCAAAGCGTTCACTTAGTTTTTTAGGTTATACTGAAGATGTTTTCTGTCTAGGGGTTAAATACTCACTATGTAACAGTTTCACTTTTTCTCCCTTGGTCCTTTATTGATTGATTTACTATTCATTTCATGGTGTATTTGATGTTGAGTTTTGAAAATTCTCCCTGGATTGTCACATTTCCAGTCCACTGAAGCCTTCCTGTCTAGTCCATTATTTATTTTTTAATATCTGTAGCATACCATATTTTTTATTGTTTATTTAGGTATTTCTATATTTTTGTTCATCTTTTGCAAAACTGATCAAAACTCTGTTTCTTCTCAAGTCTATATCACCTATTCCTGTTCCTGTCAGAAATCACCACTATGTTGCAATAGGATTTGCATTGTAACAGATGCGTGTGGATACTGCCATTCAGTAAAAATCTTAAAATGCAAGCACCATTTTTTTAAAGGATTCCCACCTCAGTTTCTTAGAAACAACTGAGCTTTTCTTCAGCTTTCTCAACTCTACCAACCTCAGAAACATTTAGGCTTCAGGGGACTATGCGATGATCCCATTGTTTGTTCTCCACCTGTAACATAAGGTGCTGAAATTTGATTCATTTAACCGTGTATCAGGGTCTTCCTTGTGTGACAAAAGAACACTTTTCAGGAAGCCGTAAATTTGGAGTGTGAAGATGGAGAATTCATTGATTCCCACGGTAATTTGAATTTCCTATTTTTAAACTGTCATTTTTGTTTACATCTTTCTTCACTAAATTTTTTAAAATGCTTTTCTGATATATTTTCCCTTTAACAATACTCCATTCATGTCCATTTTTGTTTACATCTTTCTTCACTAAATTTTTTAAAATGCTTTTCTGTCTGATATTTTTTCCCTTTAACAATACTCCATTCATGTCCCTTCTCAGTCCTTTTTGATAAAATAATTGACCTCTTTAAGTTTCCTATTTTACAGTATTTTTTCCAGCTCTTGAACTTGTGACTTTTTTCTCCATTGTCTTACATCCTTTCAAAAATAGGAACAGTATGAGTGTGGATAATTATTTGGTGTGAGCCTTAGTGCTACTTCTATTTCTAGTGTGACTTGCTCTTCTCCTATTCATTTATACTGAACAGCCTTATTAGCTGTTTTTCCTGGAAGATGCATAGGAGATTAACAAATTGTTACCACTATCTGCTTGTGAGTGCAAGGGGGAGCACTAGAGTTGTTAGCATGCCCAGGTAAAACAAAACCAAAAACTAAAATTAAAACAAAAAAGTAAAATTAAATTTAAATTTATTTTTTTTTTAATGCCAGTGTCATAGGAACTTCTATCCTTGTCTCCACCCCCCCAAAAAAAAAAAAAAAAAAAGCATTGATCACAAATCGGGTTGATTGGCTGTGCTTATAGCTGACCTAGACTCTCGGTGATTTACTTTCACAATGGTACACAGACACAGATGGAGTTTTACACATACACATGCAGATGTATTACTACTGCCTTGGGGGATGAAGAAGCCATGTGGAAACAAAGAGTAAAGCATGAAGGGTTGTCTCTCTCTGTACAATCTGAGAGTAAATTTAGGAACTAGATTCAGGAATTAGACAATGTGCCAGCCTGGTTCTTGGCTGCACTGCTGGCTATCCTACTCTTGGAAAAGAAACATTAATGTGGTCTCTGATAGGTGACTCACCTGAAATGAAGGAAAAATACTGTGACAGTAACAGCTAGTGAGTGTGAGTCGAAATTAATATTGCAGGATGATATGCCTACTTTCTTGAATTTATAATTGCTTGGCAAGGAAAATGAGATTACAGTTGTCAGATAGTCTGCTTTTTCTGACTTGGTCTTGCTATAATTTTCAATGCTCACAATTTGTTTGAAATTGAAAACTCAGATGTCAATGGAGTTTTAAACTGTCCTATTACTAAAACTAATATATGCTAAGGTTAGGGGGGAAAAAAGTGTAACAAAGTAAAGAGAGAAACAGAAAACCATTTGTATGATGATTCTGTCTAATAGAATATTACTTCTGGATGCACTGGTTTCTACCAAAACACAAAACATCTTTTTTACAAGATTGCACTCTGGTTCTCTCTAATTAGTTGAACAGGGCAAAGTTTTCAATATACACAATAGTATTTAAAGCCTTCTGCAAGAAAACTTTGTTTGACACATGGATTTTTTATTGTCCTTGACCATGTTTTTGTCTAAAATGAACAAATTGTACTGTCTTGTACCTACAAACATTGTATTTCCATGTTCTGGGCATTTCAGAAAGCTGTTCCCACACAGAAAAATGCTTTATCACAAACAAAAAAATTTAAACTTGCCTAACCCCTTCTAGTGGAAATGAGGGCTAGCAGGGAAGGTCTCCACCAGAGCCATGCGTTACTTCTTCACCAGCAAGTACCAGTGTAGGAATCCAACACAGAGCATGAATGCACCCAGCATCATGATTTTTACTGTCCCTCTCTAAGGGCTTCATTTTCATCTCTAAATGCACCCATGTAACCTCAAGTTTTTCAGGGTGAAAGAAATGAAGTTCTCTGAAGAGTCTGTTGAAGTTTGGGGAGAATATCACATTTTTAACTTATGCATAACATTTTCTTCATTCTGCAGCTGTTGGAAAATCTCAGAAACAATAATGTTTTTGTCTGCTGCACTTTTCTATGTTTTCAAAGAAGCAACATGACTTACCTTATGTTTAACTGCATAAGGGTAAGTGTGCTCTGTAACAAATAAATGTAAGCAGTGTAGGCTGGAGCCCTGGGACACATATTACTTATACATATCTTGTTGGTAACAGAACATAAATACTTCACTAAAGTCTCCATTTGTAATTTGTGCTGAACGTTTCTGAACATATGAAATATGAATTACATTTTGTAATGGCCCTTTGTGTTGAGGTCTAGCGGGAAAATATTGTTCTCCATGAGACAAAGTAAATTGCAATGATTCCTGAAGGGACTTGACTTTTGTACAAGAAAATACATTTAATCTGACATAGTTACTCTAATGATCTCTCATGTTATCTTTTATTGAACACAAAATGAGGTACAGCCATCAAAGTTTAGCATGCTACTGAGTGCACTATCATTAGATTAACAATATAGAGCTGAAGAGAATTTTCTATGCTCTGCACACTTTTAGGGGCTCACAAGGTTGGTACAATGGTCTATACCACCTGATATTTAAAGGAGGAAGGCTTGCAAAATGTAGTTTTAGAAAACCTTACACCCAAAAGAAGTTAGAAACGACCATTCTTTATTTACATGTGTGAGGCCTCAGGGGATCTCTTCTGAAGAGAGGACTAGTGGGGAATCTTAGCACTATCTTCAATTGCCTACTGGGACATTACAGAGGAGGCAGAGCCAGAGTCTTCTCGAAGGTGGGCAGCAAAAGGAAAAGGGGCATCAGCCTTAAGTTGAAAGAAGAAAAATTCCAATTCAATATTAGGAAAACAATTTCACAGTGAGGTGATCAGACATCAGAACAGGCTGCCTAGAGAGGCTGTGGAATTTCCCTCTTTGGGGGATGCTCAAAACTCAAGCAGTATGCAACCTGATCAAACTTCAGAGCTAGATCTTACTTCAAAGACAACTCTGCTCTGAACAGGGGCTTGGACCAGATGACACCAGACAACCTGCATTATTACATGATTCCATGATCTTATTTTAGGTATTATCATATGTGTTATGGATCTATTATATGAAACCTTATTTCATCTGTGAAATAGAGCATATTCATCTGCAACAGATGTCCTGAAGAATATAAATTTAGCACAGTTCCATATGAAGAATACAAAATTATTATTGTCTTTTATCATAAATATTACTAATATACTTCTGTATGTCTAAAATATGCTTCCAGTTAGTCATATAAGAATGAATCCGCTTCAGTGGAGGATTTTATTAGCTTTGAACAGAATAACTGACAGCATAATCACACTTTTTATTATTTTGATATTCTTAAGACACAAATGATTGTTACACATGAACATATAACTATTTTGTTATGTCTATGATATCCATTTCTTCATCTGATTACTGTTTCTAATCTCAGCACAGGATGAGAAAGCACTGTGGAGAAATGAAGGGGATGGGGGTGGAGAGGAGAATTATAACATATGTAAAGGAAGCCTGCTGAAGCTACACTTTAAAGTCTTTTGTTTATTTTGTTCAGTTCAGTTTGGTTTATCTTTCTCCTTAAAGAGTGATCAGATATTTTTCCTCTTTTAATATTCTCATTTGTAAAGCTTTAGCAAACGGATTTTTTTTCCCCAGAAATATCAGCTTCAACATCAAAGCAAGCTCAGAGGAAACAGCTCTGCACTGTATATATATTGATTTTAGTTAAAGGAGTACAGAAAAAAAAAAAAAAAAGTGTTCCCGATACTTGCAAAGGCCTTTTGCAAAACCCAGCATCATATTTGACAGTATACAACTTCTTTCCAGGTTTCTCATGTTTTGAAAAATAATTTGTGAAACTATGTAGCTTGCAGTGATATTTACCATAACATTAAAGAATAATCTCAGTTCTATCATGATACCGTAATACAGAGCCCAGCAAAGATTTGTGGCTTTGGAGTACATTTCTGTGCCTTTGTATATCTGATTTAATTTCATTTATGATAGTGGTAATGAATTATTTTAAGTTTATAATGCTTGTTTTCATTATTAGGCACTTATAGTGGACTTTGGGGTGGAACTGGTTTGTGGTCTTTTTTATTTCATTACATGAGATAAGGAAATCAGCAAAGTAAAAGAGTAAAAGATTACAAGCTTGGAAACCTGTTACTCCTGCAAGGCTTCATCTTACACATCTTTTGAGATGTTAGGAGTAGTTAAAAATTTGTCCTTGGTGGCTTGACACTACTTTTTGTAATAGTTGTTCTTTGTTATTTACTTTTCAAGATGGGATGAACACTGAAGGAAACAAGTGAGGGGCAGAAAGCAGGTGTATTGGTTAAAGAGACACAGTAAATTTGGAGGTGCACAGCTGTTACTTAATTCTGTTTGTTTGGTTTTGTTGTTGTTGTTTTGTTTGTTTGTTTGTTTTTTAATAAATATAATACTCCCTTGAGAAGATTAAGGAAAGACAGAAACCTGCCTATTTACATTGCAGTTAATTTCCATTACAGAGTTGTATTTTTACTACTTTGTAATATTGTCTTTGACTACATATTTTAGTTGAATGTTGTTACTTCTTAATCTGAAGAAAAAAAAAAAAGAGGGGTCTTGCTTATTGTTTTTAAATTAACCTCATTCATAAGCTAGACCCATCTGGATGTTTCTTAGACAAGTTTGACTCATAAAATTGGTCATTAATATTTTTCTGAACTTCTAATAAGAATATAGTAACAAATGTCTTTTGTACTTACTCCAAATTTCACATGCCAATGGCACGCAGAAGGGATTCTAGTTAAAGCATTTAACATTGTTTAGTTATAGATATTTTCAAGCCCTACTGTGCTGCTATTAAAATTTTACATTGTACATTAAGTGATCCTTGCCTCAGAGGCCAAGCAACACAGCATAACCTATGTCTACCTGCAAACTCTTCTTCTCCACATGTTGTAGCACATGGAGCCATACCTGCCTTGGTACATATTCCAGGGTCCATTTTACTTGCTCACCAGCACACCTGAACATGTCCTTGTCAAGGCTCATATGCTCTGCGTCTTGCATGTGACCATGGCACCAGACTCCAGATGGTGACACATGGTTCTCTCTCTTTAACACTCTTGCTGTCTATACACTGCCCGCCACTGCTTCTGTGCACCACCACCACACCTACTGACCCAGTGTTTGCTGCTTCGGGTTATACTTGACATCTTCTCACGCTGTCTCCATCGCATCAGTGGTCAGATTCTTTCTCCAGAATGGAGACTAGCACAATGAAAGCATGTGTCTGGGAGGTAGGGCCGTTAGCCTAAGACCTCTGAGATGCAGAAGACTCCTGCCAGAGACTTGGAGGGCCAGATGTTACAGCCCTCTGGTTTCTGTGTGCCCAAATTTGCACTGTCATCACCAGCAGATCAGGAATGTAAGATGTCAAACCAACACATGAGGCCATCTAGCACCAAAAGAGAATCAGAGCAGAATTTCAGTGAGCTCTTGCCCTTACAAAAGTCAAAGAAGATCTAATTTACACCTGTTTGTCTCCCCTGTCTCTATACTCAATTCACACAGTCAGTCTCTTTTCCTTTCCTTGCACGTTATCCAGGCAGGCAGTGCTTCTCCATAGAAAAATCATTAGTCACAAGGGGTATATGTAAGCTATCTCTACCAAGAGGCATCCCACTCCCATAGCAGGATTGAGGTCATTGACCACAAATCTTCAAGAGTCAATGTCTCTGCTGCTTTTTCCTTACCCCTACCTTCTTCCCACGATTAATCACAGAGCTACCTTACCCATGCTGTTTCTGGATTTGAAACTGGTTTTCTTGTCAACAGGCCCATGGCTCTTTGAGAGTACCACTGCCACAGATGTGCATGGTGTTTGCTCTAAGCTCTGGAACCATGGAGCCACATTGCCATGGCACCTGCCTAGTGACTGCCCACCTAATTTAGTGATACTGAATATTTCCCTTGCTTCTTATAATTTGCAGATCAGAAGCATTATGAGGGAGCCCCAGTGGGATTTCTCTTTCATGTCTTTGTCTAAAAACCTTTGAACCTGTGCAAACTTCTGCCATTTACACCGTCATGAGGTGACCAGTTCCACAGTTTAACACACCTCATTATCTGCTCAGCAAATGGTTACAGTATTAGTTTGGAAACAAAAGTTTCTTTTCCTGCCTCATGACTGTTACCCATTTAATCCCACAGGCAACTCAAAAAACATTCTTATTTTTCATATTTAATTAAATAAAATTTTAAAAAATACATTGAGAATTCAATAACTATTTGGTGTTTTTTGACAACCAAGGATATTATTTAAAGCCACGATAACTTTTTTTTTTTTGTAACCCTAACAGTCTAACAACATAAACAGGACAAGGTTTGTAGGAAGTAATATATTTCAACAGGCCAACTATTCGAAACCAACTGTTCTAACAGATGATACTGTCAATATTACTTATAAGTCTTATCTTTCCAAATGAACTGAGTATAATTTAAAATTTTATAACCTAGATCACTTCTAGAGATGTTTTTGTAGCATCATGTTTGTCTATTATTTTAAAAGATGACAATTTTCTGTCAATAAGTTGTAGGAGAGGGCAATATGTAGAATAATCTTTTTTACCATGAGGAAAACTAAGTTTAACAACTTTCCAACAATGCAAAAGAGAAACCAGAAGGGCTCATGCCTCTTTCACCATGCATTTCCAAGATTACAATAACAAGAAACAGAAAGTTTGTGATTCATCACTTACCATGCAGCAAAAATCTCACAGATCTTGAAGCACTATCTTGCCATCGGATTCTAATTATCCACTAGAACATTCACTAGACTAATTCATATTTATCAGCTTGGCCCAGCTCAGTAGTCCTTCTTGTCTACAAAGCACATATACACTCAACTTCACTTACACGTCATATTATGTAATTCAAATTAAGCACCTGTCTTGGTCATTTGGGGCTTTAATTAGGCAACTAGCATAAAAGACTAACATCTTGATGCTAGAATATTTTTGAACAAAAAGGCTTGGAAACATGAGTTTCAGCAAGAAGATATGAATAAAAATTGACACCATTAGAACCCAGATGCCATCAAAAAGCCATAAATCAGCAGTAGTAAAACAATTCTGCCATTTTAAATGTAGACGAAATCAGCAATACAATTAAAAATTAATAAACAATTAATACTGAAAAGGTATTTAATTAATAATGTAGATTTTATATTAAGAAAATTAACTGTCAAAAAAAAAAAAACAGATACAATGAGAAGGCATTGAGGGCTTTATCATAATCTGGTTTTAGGATAAAAGCATATAATTTTAACTATCCAGCAGCAGCAGAAGAAATCCCAATAGACATTACAAATCCATTTCTATCAGATGACAGCATTTGTAGATGTTAAAAAATAGGCAAAAAGTAGTATTTAGAGGCTTGGGTTTAGTGGCAGAAGAGTAATAGTTATTAAAATTTCCAGTTTATGTCCTTAACATTATCTAAAGACAGCATTAAATAGTATCTCTGTAAATTTAAACATTAAATTAGCAGTTCTGTATAATTTTCACACAGATTTTCAAGGCACTACATGGAATGTAATAGCCGACACTGGTTTTAATAAGTACTAGAATTGTACGGAAAATGATGGCGACAGAGGGAAAACCACCTTTGTATGGATATTTTCAAACAGAAATTGTATTGATCTGAATAATCACAGGCTGATACTTCTGATGGTGATACTGAGCACAACAATACAGTGATTGTTAAGGGAGTATTATCAATAAAGAAAGAAGGAAAGGGCAGAAATATAGCTGAGGTGTCTCTGATACAGAACCAGTCTGCATCACCTTGGTCATCATCACAGCATGGTTATACCAACAGGAGCTCAACTTTCTTCACTTTGGAAAGGGGAAGAAGAATCATAGTAGTCCACTAGTAATCAAAAAATAATAATAATAATAATCATAAAACAAAGCAACCTGGAAAGAGGCAGTGACTTTACATGGTCTTGGAAAAGAAATATGACTTGACACTGCATAACTATGGCTGGTGGTTGGTCCATTGAAGAGTAGCAACAATATAAAACAACTAAAAAAATGAGCAGAGATTTTATCTTCAAGTTAATGAAACCTTTCTTTTTAACCTAAGTACTAGAAATTAATTCTTCTGAACTAAAATATCATGAGTTTGGGGAACTTTGCTACCAAAAGTAGCTGAGTCCCTGACTATTTCATAAAATCTAACAGTTCTGACACGGTTTTACATTTTTTTCCCTCTGAATACTAATAGCTGGCCTCATGGTGCTTGTTCTTACAAATGGAAGGATTTGCACTGTAAACACTTCCAAAGATGCTCTTCTTTCAAATAAGCAAAAGACAATGTGAAAGGATGCATTGTGGTGCCATATCTAAATCTTACCTGTTTCTGCAGTTCTGATGCTTATGCATAAAGTCTGCTTTCAAAAATAATGAGATTAATACTGTTCTGTTGCCACACTTCCTTGTTCCTTTTTTTTTTTTTCATTATTATTATTATTACAGCTAAAAGAAATGTTAGTCTGGCTTAAAAATCTAGTCAAGCTATTTGTAGGTAGTGGAAAATGTTTTCCTTAATGGTGGAAAACTGAATATTTTAACAAATAACAAAAAGAAGTACAACAACTTTAAGAATTTCATCTTAGTCCTGCCACTGGTACCAGTGTTGATCTAGGCAGGCATCATTTATGTATTCTGCCTGGCAAACTATGATTTTGAATCCAAAATTTTTGATTATCAGTTTCCTTGGTATTAGCATAAACTTTAAAACAATATTACAAAGACTTTCAAAAACAGAATTTGCCTCAAGAAAACAGTCTGATTTGTCCAAAAAGATACTCTCAGTGTCTACCTGCACTGCAATTAAATTAGGCATTTGGCTCATGGGCTTCAGTTCAACTACAGGAGCACTCAACAGAGTGAGAATTTGCTTATCCTGAGTGATAAATATGTATTCTGACCCTCTGCTGTCTAGCAAAACGCACAGAGGATGGATAACATTGCATGTAAATGCCTAATGACAAGTGCCAGGATTAATGTGACTAAGCCTTGCAGTGAGATAGACCCACTTCCTGCATATTCTGCTAATGGATCAAAAGAGGAATTGTACCTGCACAACGAGTTGTAGCAGAGGTTAATGCATCTTGTAGAGAAAGTGAAGATCCCAATCTCTTAACAATAGCTCATAGGAAAAACTCCCTCTTTGACTCTTCCTAGGACAATTATATCTAAAATCTAATTGTTGGGCTTTGCTTTAGTTCAGAATCTAACATGGCTGTCTACAATGTGTGCAAGCAGTTCATTGTTCAACAGAAATATCTCTTGTTTTATTAATTGTATCTTGTAAAAATCAATTGAAAAAATACTTGTGCATGTAAAGGTACAACCAAGTTTATTTTAACAATTTGCCTTGTTAACAAGCAACCTTCAAATGTGTAGCGTGAAAGAGGTGGGTTTTTACATTTGTATTTACTTAAGAGTGACTTTTCAGTCTGTTCCTATAAAGGAATATATATGAGTGAATACTTCATTTTTTTTTCAGCCTAAGTTTTTATTCAGGAGATGATCCATCTCAATGAGAGAGAACATTTGTTACATTTAAAATTTATTGCCACATTCTTTGCGGGAAACACAACCCTGCTAAGAACAAACCATTCCAAGCAACGTGTCAAACCTTTCTGCATTTTTTACCCTTCTCTTTACAGATGAAGAATGTCATCCTACCACAGCCATGCACAGCAGTCTCAGGAGGAGCAAATGGATTATATCACCTTCCTGAAAGGAGAAAGAGGCTAAAGGTCTCTGAAGATGAGGAAGAGCTCTGCAGGGATGAGAATGCTAGCTTGGGCTTGGGGACATTTCCCCACCATGAGAGTGCCTATAACTTCTGTGCTCGGTGCCCCACAGCTCTGCCCCACAGCCTGCTTTACACATGTGCCCCCAGACTTAGAGACTCAGGAAGGTACTCACCAACACTCCATTCTCCATCTTCCCATGCCATGGTGGCTCTAAATATGGTCTTCTGTGAGTTTTTCATGTCACTTGACCTCAGGCAGAGGGAGAGCCTATGTGGAAAGCTGGCAGGAGAGAACAGGCTGCCTGAAGGGAGTAGATTTTCCAGGGCATACTGTGGAGATATGTCGTATTTCCAAACACGTCCCACACAGACAGCAGCCTGGCTTCATGAATCATCTAACTGAGCAAGAAGAGAGCTGGATAGACTGAGATGCCATGCCTCCAAGAGCGAGCTCAACACGACCTAGACAGTTTGGTTATGACAGCTCAGCTTCCCGTCTTTGTCCCTTAGTGCATGACATCTTTCTGGCCTGACACTTCTAGCTTTCCCAGATTAAAACTTCCTATTTGGTGCTGATGTTGGCTGCCGTTTAGTTGATTACTTCTAGACTGTTCCTTTTGATTTGACGACCACCCATGGCTCACAGCCAGATAAGTTCACTGATGGTATTTACTGGCACAAGTGTACTTCAGCATTTTCCCATGACAAATGCCACTATTTCAGGGCCTCATGGGTGCTCACATGGCTGAAGAAAGATCACACTGTGTTGTGTTTTGATAATGCTTTCATGTTGCTGAAGCTCTCTAACAAACAGCATCTGCCTTCTCCACAGCTGGCTAATGGTACCTCTGCTCTCCAGAGAAGGCAGATCTATTACTTTCAGTTTCTTCAGTCTCCTTCAAACCACACATACCTAAAATCCAGCTAGCGGAGGGGGTGTTGGGGAGAGCTCCGTGTTAGATAACTAAGGTTGCTAGTCAGACTATAATTTAACCAGTCCTGGAAGCCTGGTGTTAGCAGTTCAGCATACTGTTTCCCTGCACAGAGCATGATGAACAGACAAATGGCTGTGTTTAGGCAGCATTATGAAAATTAACTCTGGAAGTAGGCCCGGTGTCATTGCTCACAGTAATGGTAACAGCTACCAAACACTTGGCATTTGCAGAGATTCTCCAGCTGCTACCACTGGAGACTGTTTTTTCACAGCTTCCACACAATGATCTGATTTCTTACACTGCATTACAAGAACACACATTTCTCACCATATGTGCAGAAGGCTGTGCAAGGAGCCTTTTTACTCATAACAACATCTGCAGAGTTTCAGACCAAAAGCTTATTTCACTCTGTATTGGTCATTAATGGACGCATAGAGAGAAGACATCAAAGAAAAGCATGCGACAGTATCTCTCTGCAGTATCTCACCCAGCTTCCAGCAATTTGCAGGACAAGGCTGTTTAATCTCTTCACGTATAGAATCATTCCTTACTTCAAATCCCATTTGTGTCACTCTTTCTTTCCTGCACATTTTTCTACCTTTACATTTTTATTTATTTATTTATTATTTTTTTTAATGATAGAGAGGGCCAGAACTGCTCACGTATCCCTGGGCACACCATTGCTTTATATAATGACACAATAATGCTTTTTATTTTGTTCTCTATTTCCATCCCAACAGTTCCTACTGTTCTACGTGTCATTTTGATAATAGTTAAGTACTGAGCAGATGTTTCCAGAAATCTGTCCACAAAATCCATTTCTCATTAAAACATATTTAAAAAATAAGCAACAAGTCCAGAAAACAGAATCAAAACAAAAAAGTCAAACAACAACAAGAATTACAAAAAACACAACCAACCAGCAACAACAACAAAACCAGAAGAACCAGAATCAGGTCTGATTGTCTAATTACATGTGTAAATTTCCTCTTTGTCCAAAGAATAGAAGGAAAACCTTGTACAATACAATCCTTAAAATACAGATGACTTAATATTATTTATGAAATAAATTTATGAAATATTTTTTTCTGGTCATTTACTAGATCTGGATGAATTCATTATATCCATCTACCAACCTCTAAGTTTTGAGTATTCAAGCTGTCATTATAGATGTTTCATGTGTACTGTCCTCTGTGTATTTTGTGCTCACACTATGAACCTATTGTTGTGAAACAGCCTAATTTAGGAAGAAAGCCTTTTAGGTTCCCTGCACAAGTATTATTAGGGGTGTTGGTATTAACCTCATGCTTCTGACTTTCCAGTAAAGAAATATGCACAACATTTTCTAGAGAACTGCAACATTTCCAATGTTTGTAGGAGACCTTCTATGCAATTGAATAATTGGGAAGGAAAGATGCTTTTCAAATAAGTTAATATAACTAAACTCAGATTTGACTTACCATGAAATATTGAAAAATTACCGGTATTTGGCTTTGCACAGCTTAATAGTGTTAATAAGGTAAACACATTTATATATAATTATATGTATATATATTATCTCATTACTCAAGGCAGCATGACTGGGAAAACAGGTAGCAGAGTTTCATCCTTGTAACTCTGGATGACTTCAGAGCATTCCCTATCCCCACCTCTGCATTTTATTGACATCATGGCAAGTGGGTTGAAGAGCAACCTTAAAATTCAAATGAAAATGTTAGCATCCATCAACATTCCCAGAGTCAGCCTGACTAAATGCTCTGCAAAATCATGCTACATCTGGAGGATCCCTCATAAGCAGAAGATAATAGCAAAATAGCTGCATAAAACAGCTGAGATGTTCCTTAAGAAGTATTTCCAATCAGTGAGGAGAAGGAGAAGTAGCTGCTCAACTCCGTAAAATAGATATATAAGGTCACATCCAAGTTATGTTATTAAGTTAAATACAGTCAGGGTTGCAAGATATCTTGTTAGGGTATATCACCTCCACTAAAATGGACTTCAGACAAAACAAGATTGCTGTGATCATTATCTTCTATTCTACGCCAAAAAACAAGACAGTTCAGACTGGCCTGTCAGCATAGACAGTTTAGATGAATCCTAGGCCAAAATCTTCCAGTACAATGTAACTCCTTGGCCGTCCAGCAACTGGGTGAAATTTATCAGGTGTATGAGTTTTCCAAGAGCTCAGCCAGAGAAAGTGGCAACCATACACTTTGTGGTTTCATGTTTGATTCATGAGACCTTGAGGCTTTAGTCTTGCTTGTTTCTGGAGAGAAGAGATCTCCTTCCTGTGTCAGATCCTCATTTTTCTAAAACACCAGTCACTGTTCCTTGCTATCTGGATGTTCTGCCAATTAAATGAAAATAAATAAAACAAATGCATACTTATACATATACTCACTGTATCTTCTATTAAACAGCAGCACCTAATCAAATATTATACATGTTCTGCTGCATACCTCCGTTTGTCTTTCTTCAAAGTCCAGCCAAAGCACACCCATATTTTTTTTCTAGACAAATAAAGCTGTTTTGGAGTAAATGTACAGAATAGTTGTTCCAGTTGTTACTTAATGTTTGGGACCAAATTAATATAATCAAGGTGTGTGTGTTAGCTGCCTTTTGGGGATTTGAGCTAACATATTTAACCTTGTAAGCGAATAGAAGAGGAACACTCAAAAGTCATGGAAAGCCAGAAGGTGGTACACCATACTTTAGTGTTCTTTTTCTGATTTGGAGGTTAAACTTCTGTGTATGTTAATGTCATCATGTCCATCCTGCATATTAAAGTGTGAACAGATAAGAAAAGCTGGAGGTATGAGGACACATGAGAATCTCAGCCTTAACTTTAAACAAGTACATTTCTAAATCACATACTGTGGAGAATGAATTAAATATGCCCTCAGTTCACCCTAAAATTTCCAAACGGAGATTGTAGGTAAACCCCAGATTCTTCTTTAATACAGCCTCTTACTTGTTAAGCCAAAGTTGTTTCTGAGCAAACTAACTCATTATTTTGGATTTCTGTTGCTAACGCTGTGCCATAAAATATAGGTTATGGCATGGCAATGAGATTTTTAGGAGCTGAGCAGAAACCTTTCCGAGAACAGCAGCAATAGCAGGAGGATCTACAACAGTTCCATGAAAACAGGTGGGAAGACGGATAGCAAATGCACAACTTATCGTTTTCTCCACCAGAGTGTTCCTAGAAGTGGGATCACACAGAAAGATTTACCCACAGAACCCTGGGCACCCTCTCAGACATCTCAAAGGGACTCTGCTACAGTATTCAGGGTGATGGTCAACAGTGTCACTGATTTCAAATACTGTTAGAGCTCTAAAATTTCATAAAATAAACAACAACAACAAAATGAAATTTCAATTATATGCTTTTGATTCAATTTTAGATAAAGAACTGTTTAATAAAAGCACAGAAAACTCAAATTTTCACTCAAGAAAATGAAAACCTTTAACAACTTATTTAATTTCCATTTTGTTCTGAATGTCATTGTTTCTGCTTATTTGACTGGCAAAATTGGACTACCTTTGATGGTTATTTCACTTTTAATGCAAAAACATGTTGAAAGTTTTCAACCAACTATAATTATTTGTTTTTATGTCTGTGATGGTGCTTATTGTTTCTAATTACACTGTACTAAGCTTTGTACACACTCATAGTACATAACAGTCCTTTCCTCATGTCTGCTCTCCAGGTTCTGCTGTCCACCACACTTATGATCATCCCTGTGGTGAATACAGCAAGGCAACCTACCAACACTATCTAGCACTGTCAGCCAGCGAGACTGGATGATGTGAGAAGCAAAATATCCAAGCTAATCCTTACCATTCATCTTCAAACGAGAAAAAATTCTTAGAAACCTTAATAGAAGGGGAGAACAATATACCTAGGGGAAATTTGATAACAAGAACCTCTGGATTTTTTTCTGAAATAAGAAACGAGTTCAGAAAACATACAATGCACGTAGACAACTCAGCTCAATGGAAGAGAACATTAAAAATTCAGTCAGCCTTGACCTAGCTAAACAGGGAGAAACAGTTGTTAAGAAAACCATGCAATGATGGTCACAGTCATCATAGAGAGGACTGGACCCAGAACACATAAGATCAAGTTGAAGTTAAGGCCTGAAGACTCACCAGTCTTTGTGGATGCCAGACACAAAGACACACCAAAACCAGGTGATCCTCTGTTAAAATGTTTAAGGTATGGCTAGGTTTTATGACAATGTTAGAATGATGCCCACTGCTGGAAAGGTCATCAAGGCCCAGAACCTTTGTCCTTTGTTGATGGTCTTCTCCATCTTGATCTTTCCAAGTCAGAAGAGGAGATCATTACAATGGGAATGTCTAAGTCAGGGAAAAAAACAAAATTGCTGAACAAGGAAACCAGGAAAAATTTTATCCTCAAAGAGGTGTCAGCTCAAAGGGGAGAAGACTTCAGCTACATTAAAGACTGCATTTGGATTCTTAACAAAACAGTCTGTACTGGAGAAAAAAATTAGGAGACAGAAGTGAGGAAAAAATACTTATTAGCAATTTTTATACACTTTTATTCAAAGATGTTATACAAAGCAGAATTTTCTAGCCTGCAGTATTATGAATAAATAGATGATTTTTGATGAACTGAGCAATCTCTTTATAAGGTAGGAAAGACTGAAGGAAAATTGTCCCAGCTGAAGGAAATGGGAGAATTAGGGAAATTTGATGTGAAATTTAGGAGCTTTCTGAGTCCTGAGAAGCCTGAAGAGATTAAAACAAATTGTCTTGGCATACAAAATGCACTTTATTGAATTCAGATGACTGGGGGGAGAAAATCTGCTTTCTGATACCTGCATTCACCCTAAGAAATGTCTTCAAAAAGGGACAACAGCAAGATTTAAAGGAAACAAAGTAAAAACAGCCATCCTATATATGTAAAATCTCATGAGCCTGCCAAGAAAAAAAAAAAAAAAAAGAAAAAAAAAGAGGCATTCTCCCTTGCATTTGTTTAGTAGAAAGCAAATTCCCTAAGCATAGCTTAAAAATGTGAAATGGTTAAGAACTCCATTATCATTCATGCTTCAACAACTTCATTATGTACACAGGCCCAGTCTTTTACAGGCTAAAAGAGCAATCCTGATCCATGCTGCATGCCATCTATAACGTAGCCTTGCTGAAATACCGATACCACTAACATCTGTCTTGTGCAATGCTAAAATAAAAAAAAAAAAAAAAGGAGGAGGGGGAAAGATTCCCATTGATAAAATGCACATGACGATGACAAAAAAAGAAAAAATACAAAAACCTATGACAGACAAATTTTATTAATGGCTCAACCATATGCATTCAGGGCATAATTAACTATTCACAGGTGAAATTAGCAGATAGGAGTGTCTGTCGTGGGCAAATTGAATAGACCCTGATTATATCAATAGTTTTCAACCAGTGTCCCCTGGTTATCAAACTATCAAATAAATTTGTCCACTCTCTCTCTTTCTGGGAGGAGGGGGTTAGGAGGGAGGGAGAACTTTAATTATCCGGCCACGGTATATGGCAGGTCATTAATAAAACCTAGTTATCTGGCTGCAGGTTTTATAGTTTTACCGTTATCTATCTTTTATCTAAATAAACATTTGGAAAATGTCCTTAAAATTACTGGAGATACTTTGCCCCTTCTCCAATAGATATTTGAAAATGAAACTTTGCTGGATTTTACTATACAATAAATACATGGCGTCACCTCAAAGACTCCCACCTTTTTCCTCCTACCACTGTAATGGAATTACAGAGTTTGGCAGTACATACTTTGATGGATCTAACCAACCTGCAAATGCAGATAAGAGTAAAATCACTTGATGGGTTAGTTCTCCTTAATGTATATTTACTCAGCCTTTATGTTATGTATGCATTTTTTACTTTCATGCCACATATATCAATGACAAATGTAAGAATTGAAAAGCCAGTAATAATATAGAAGAACTACATTTTTTTTACGTCTGGTGCAATTGCCAGAGACAGTATCTTTTCATTTGAATAAAGAATAGTAGTCAATAAATATTTTTGGGGTCTTGGTCCTGGTTTTGCTCTAAGTAAATAAAATTTCTAAACTTAAAATGACTTCTATGATAGAAGAGTGATTTCCAATAATAAAGCTTGCATGTCCTTTACAGTATACTTCTCAACAGTAAGTATTATAATGATGATGCTTATAAAGCCTCAAGAATATTTACTATGTGTATATTTATACCAGCTCATTATGTAACTGGCCTGTGTAAAATTATTCCGAGGATAACAAATTTATAGATACACCTTCCCATATGACAATCTTCTGTATTTTCTATCTACAGGATATTATACTATTTTATGACTTCTAATATTGCATATTTTCTTTTTTTTATTGACCTTCAGAAATGTGAAAATCATGGTATTCTATTAATTAAGAATCTCTTGGTTATCCAATAACTTAAGAGGGGATACATATTCCATTATATTGTTCTGGCATATATGATATTCCATAATTCTGGGAATATTGTTCTACTGCTTTTTCAACAAGAAAATAGAAAAAAATATCTAAATCAAATGGCAGGTCGTTGAAAGCAAATTTTAAAAGTTGCAATCCTCAAGCACTTCTATTTCAAGTTTCATTGGTAGAATTATCAATTCTATAAAGGATGAATATATATATACATGATGAATTCTGCATGTAACCAGGAGCATGCTGATATAGGACACACTGTCAGGGTAAGAAATGAAAAGAAAAATGATATAGAGAAATAATTGGGATTTAAAATAGTTTGTAATTGGGATTACAAATAAACCCACTACTTTATTAGTCTGAAGAGAAAAAAAAAAAACAAAAAACTAGTGATACGTTTTTACGTTCCTACTTACAGTTACAGCACTACAATTCCTTTCAAAGCAATAAGATTACTCCTGATTTAAAGAGAATAGGTATGGATGAAAGAGTAAACACTCTCCCATCCTTTTAAAGGTCAACAGTGCTGAGAGCTTGTGTTTGGAGTCCAGATGACCTCGGTAGGAGCAGAAGAGGAGTTGACTTGGGGATGTCACCCTTATTTTTTGGAGGTTTTATATACTTTTTCCAGGTTGCTTATGGTGATTCATATTTAACATCTAAAGTTCAGGCAATGAGAGCAACAAATAAATGAGAACTCACATAGTTTCATTGAAGTCAAAGGAACTGACAGCTTACTGAAGACTTAGCTATCTGGGAGTTCTTCTGTTTTGCTTTGTTTTGGTTTGCTTTTTTTTTTTTTAAATCTATATTGTATAGAAATTCAGAAATTTGAAAAAGTACATGATAGACACATACTAAAAGGAAAAAAAAAACCACCCATGAGAGGTAACAATACGTTACTTACAATCTTTAAATAATAAGTTTCTGGTAATCATCTTGTAATTCTTTCCTGGCTGAAGAAAGCTATTTATATTCATATTCCTTTGCTTTTTCAAATATATCAATCTGAAACACATCTTTAATTAGTGATTGTATCAGGGTATTCCTTGTCATATCAGTTTTACTAATTGTGTCTTGGTATCATTTTTATATTTTTTGTATTATCTGTACATTATAAGCAAAGATTTTCTTCCTTTGCAATTAAAGTTGCTCCATTTTCCATACATTGGACTTTGGTGGTGATATAATTAAAAAGTGGTGCTTTGCACAGGCAGTATTGCACATGGTGAAAAATGGTAGTTATTTCCACACTTCACAGATCCAGCTGCTATGAGCATTAAAAATTACTTAAAACACAAATTTATCGCATTGTGATTACAATGGATTGTGTTGTTATATATTAATTGAATTGTAAATTGCTGTTTTAAATTAAAACACAGCTTATTAAGAATGGCAAGAGAATAATAAGGGATGAAGTAATGTTTCATGTAATTGCCAAAATAAAATAAAAAATCAGAAGATAGAGAGGAGAAAAGTATGTTCCAGGCAACTACCTCTAGTGAAAGATTGCCCTGGAGCTGTTGATGGACTATATGTTTTAATTTCTTCAGTGAATACCAGTCTTCAGTCTCAGAACTCAATGAACTTTTTGTAGCAAAATAATAATAACAACAACAACAGAAATAATAACAATTATTATTATGGAGGTGAACTATCTGCAGAAAAAAAAAGAAAAAAAATGTTTAGAAGTATGGTATTTTCCCATGAGAGTTCCACCTCTATATGAAAACAGAATCACTTGCTGGCACATTTATGTAAGCAGTCAAGATGATTATAAGAAAGTGGGGGAATCCTAGCAGGTGCAAAAGAAAACATTTTCAGAATGACGTAATGTTTACAAGTGATGCCATATACACTCTGTATAAATGGGAAAAAAAAAAAAAGTAGAACAAATCAATAAAATTCAGGAACACTGTCAATACATAAAGTTCCTTTTTATCAGGAAACATAAAACTAGTCAATTACACTAAACATAAAACTAGTCAATTACACTAAGACCAAATATGGTTGTGTCTCTATACAACTCTAAGGAAAGTGAAGGAGATAAAATGGGATTGCCAGCTTTTAAATAACCCAGTAGAAGAAATATCAGAAGGGTATTCTAATTAGCAGGATGCAGATCAAGTAAGCTTGTGAAGTATGGTTTTTAGGTTTAAAGCGTAGCGTTAAATAAGAAAAAGTCATTAAATATATAATTAAATATATATGTAATAATTTGAATTCCATGTCTGTCTAGGAAACAGATATTGTAGTTATATTACAGAAAACCTCCCCGGATTCCAATATATGATATGTGATGTGTTACAGAAGATGGTGGTGGCTTTAAAGAGAGAACACTTGGAAATAATGGATGAGTTCATTTACCCCTCTTTAAACTGGGTAAATGGTGTAAAGTGGCATGATGTGCACTGAATTTTGGAAACAAAGGAATGGCTGGTTCTTAGTACAGTTAGTCAGCAAATGCACAAGACTAAAAAAGATCACACTGTAATCGTAACCATATCGTATTCGAATTCAGCAAATTGGGAGTGAACAAGCCCCAAAATTCCCATACATAAAAATTAACTGCAGCCATTCCCAGTACGGGTAATTGCCATTTGATACATTAGAGGCATTGAGAGTTAATACTAAGATGTATAGAAGAACTAAATGTTCTTCTATAGAGGTACAGACCAGCCTGTACCTTCAATTAACATAAGGCTCTCATGAAGTGATACCTCTTGACATGTCAGTGCTCATCACAGTGTGCTAGCTACATCACTTCCTCAGTTTTGTGATGATGAGGCCCACTCAGGAGTGTCATTTTGACTTCTTTCCCGTAAATTACAGGCTACCATAGTGGTCGTTTAGCTTGACTGCAAAACTGTGCAGTGGTACACAGTGGTACAGAGAATACAGAGTGGTCATCTTCCCCTCCTGCCCAAATAAAGTAATCCTTTATCTTCTGTGAAAAGCTGTAATGACTGTTTGTCCATTTCAGTACAGAAATATGATCCAGATGGCTTTCAACCATTGAACAGCACTCCTTAACACTGGGGTGAGATATTCTTCTTTATTGTTGTAGGGATTTCATGACACTCAGGTAAACAAGGTAGACCTACTTTGCAATGAGATCTTTTCACCCTGAAGTGGAGTCTCCTGGATTTCAAAGAAGGTTATCTGTCCGTTCAATTTACTATGCTGTAATATCTGCCAGTCTCCTGTTGGTCAGTAGCTTTTGGAAGGCAAAATTTAGTAACTGTAAGAGCAACAGACTTTGTTCTCTAGACCCGTTTAAATGTATTCCTTAAGATTCTGATAGGACTCTTATGTGAACCCTTGAAGACTTGCTCACTAGGTTGTCTTCCAAGAAGATGGATTTTCAAGTGAGCACTACTTCAGAACAGCAGAGAAAAACCTTCCTATTGGGTCTTCTCACTGTCTCTAAGCAATTTTTTGCCCAGAGCTGCTGCTGAGTTTCATTTATGGCAGATGTTTGTTGTTATCACGTTTCATAAACAAACCTGAAGTGTCACACACTGCATGTGGAAAAAAAGGCTCTCTTTCCACTAACCCAACAAATGTCCATTTGGGTAATCTCCCATGTATTTTTCATCATTAGCCAAAAACCCATAGAGTTACACAATTTCTATGTAACAGGAGTCTAGCATGATAGCTATCACAGCACATGCAGAGACACCTAACTTGGGTTCAGTCTGAGCTCAGCCTTTCTCAAGGGGATCACTAAAAACAGCTCAACACCAGATGTCTCTAAGGAAGTATTTGTAAAACTGGTCGTTCATAAATGTTGCAAGCATTCATCTTTCACAAGAGTGTCTAGGTTTGATGTTGTATTCAATCGATCAGTCAGTAGTACACCTGAAGACTTTAAAATTCAGTTACAGATAAAGGAAGGGCCACTTGATTCCCTATAACGTGGCAATGCATCTGTTGGTGGAATAATAATAATTTTTTTAAGTGGTTTTGAAAAGAACATGATGTTATCTGAGATGTAGTTGCCTAATAGATATTCATCAGCTACCTTCCTTACCTCTGTCTCAGAGCCCTTGTATTTTAATGGGCATTGTGTTTTTATAGTGTGTATATGAGTCTCCCTAAGTCCAGGAAGGATTTGAAGCTTGGCCCCCTTGCACTTTAGGTGCATTAAGATATGTAGAATCTAAATGTAAAGAACAGACCCTTCTTGACAGCACAAGGCAGATAGAAACTTAGATACAGAGTGGTTGGCACTTACTGTTATAGAAGATAACAGGTACTATGCATGTTTATTTTCAACTGTATTTCACATTCTGCTATATATGAAGGGGGGGGGGGGGGGGGGGGGTCTCCAAATGCATGTATTTATTTCAAAAGCTGAAGAAATTATGGTAATGGCAGTAGTGTGTGAAAAACACAGGCAATAAAAAATACCTAGACTTATCCCCAATAAGCAATCACCCTAACTTCATGCAAGAGTTCACCCCCTGGAATGTGGAACTCCTACACAAAACAAGAATCATTGACTCCAGGGAGGATGATTTTTCTCTTATAACAAGATCTGAAAGTAGATATTAAATGCTGTAGTATTCCTGTTAGGAGCTGTACATGGTAAAGAGCAGACAGCTACTGCAGTATGGAAGTAGGGACGGCTACCCAGGACTGCAAGCCAGGCCTGCTAAATGGCTAAGGTTGAGATCCCTTGTATTACATCTTTTCACTTGAAAAAAAAATGGAAATAGAAGAGTAAAATATCTCATTGTTTACAATAGTATATCAAGGTATTGTGTATAAACTACAGTTTCTACACATTAATATAGAGTAAATATTAGAGATTTTATAGAAGAATCAAGATAATTCCGGTCAAAGAATAATTTTTAGAAGAGGTTGTGTATGTGACTGACTTTGAAGGAATTAGTGCATTCTACAACATAGGAGGCATTAATGTTTATTGCTTTTTTAAATTTGTGTCCCCATTTTATAAAAGGTGTCACCTTTGTTTAGCCTGTCTTTCCCTATTCAATTATTATAAATAGCAAGTCAATCCATTCTTCTTCTTTCTTGTTATTTTTATTCTCTAGTACACACGTTTTGCAACCAAATTCATGGTAAATACTTAAAAGGTGTGATCACAGACATTCTAACCAAAATAATGTTTTTAATTTCTTTTTCTTTTTTTCGTCAATATATACATATAGTACTGTAGCCACAGCAGAGTGCAGAATGGTGGCCCTGCAGCAGATTTTTAGAAAAGAACTACTTTTAAGAATAAAACTTGGGTTGTCAGAATATAGGGAAGGATAAAACTTGGGTTGTCAGAATATAGGGAATAACAAAATATCTCCATACAGACTAAAATATGAATGCTTTATATAAGACCTCAGTGAGACGTCCCTACACAAACTGTTACATATATTTATGGCCACTCATTGCAAAATAAATAAATAAATAAATAATTTAAGTAGGAATAGGTGAAACAAAAAAAGTTCAAGAAAAATGGCTAACAGAGCAGAAAACCCGGAGCACAAGAGGAAATTGCTGTCTTGAGCACAAGAGAAAGAACTTTCTTGGGCAGAGTGACCACGAAATGGTAGAGTTCTCTATTCTTGGTGAAGTCAGGAAGGGGACCAGTGAAACCGCTGTCTTGGACTTCCGGAGGGCTGACTTTGAGCTGTTCAGGACACTGGTTGGCAGAGTCCCTTGAGAGGTGGTTCTGAAGGGCAGAGGAGTCCAGGAAGGCTGGGCACTCTTCAGGAAGGAAATCTTAATGGCTCAGGAGCGGTCTGTCCCCACGTGCCCAAAGACGAGCCGGCACGGAAGAAGACCGGCCTGGCTGAACAGAGAGTTGTGGCTTGAGCTTAGGAGAAAAAAGAGGATTTATAATCTTTGGAGAAGAGGGCAGGCCACTCAGGAGGGCTATAAGGATGTTGCGAGGCTGTGCAGGGACAAAATTAGAAAGGCCAAAGCTCATCTGGAGCTCAATCTGGCTACTGCCGTTAAAGATTAAAAAAAAATGTTTTTATAAATACATCAGCACAAAAAGGAGGACTAAGGAGAATCTCCATCTTTTACTGGATGCAGGGAGAAACTTAGTTACAAAAGATGAGGAAAAGCCTGAGGTGCTTAATGCCTTCTTTGCCTCAGTTTTTAGCGGCAAAACCAGTTGTTCTCTGGATACCCAGTACCCTGAGCTGGTGGAGAGGGATGGGGAGCAGGATGTGGCCCTCACTATCCATGAGGAAATGGTTGGCAACCTGCTACAGCATTTGGATGTACGCAAGTCGATGGGGCCAGATGGGATCCACCCAAGGGTACTGAGCGAACTGGCGGAGGAGCTGGCCAAGCCACTTTTCATCATTTATCAGCAGTCCTGGCTATCAGAGGAGGTCCCACTCGACTGGCGGCTAGCAAACGTGATGCCCATCTACAAGAAGGGCCAGAGGATAGACCCGGGGAACTATAGGCCTGTTAGTTTGACCTCAGTGCCAGGGAAGCTCAGGGAGCAGATTATCTTGAGTGTCATCACGCGGCACTTGCAGGGCAACCAGGCGATCAGGCCCAGACAGCATGGGTTTATGAAGGGCAGGTCCTGCTTGATGAACCTGATCTCCTTCTATGACAAAGTGACTTGCTTAGTGGATGAGGGGAAGGCTGTGGATGTGATCTACCTTGACTTCAGTAAGGCTTTTGACACCGTTTCCCACAACATCCTCCTCAAGAAACTGGCTGCCCATGGCTTGGACTGGCGTATGCTTCGTTGGGTTAAAAACTGGCTGGATAGCCGGGCCCAAAGAGTTGTGGTGAATGGAGTCAAATCCAGTTGGAGGCCGGTAACTAGTGGAGTCCCCCAGGGCTCAGTACTGGGGCCAGTCCTCTTTAATATCTTTATCAATGATCTGGATGAGGGGATTGAGTGCACCCTCAGTAAGTTTGCAGATGACACCAAGTTAGGTGCATGTGTCAATCTGCTAGAGGGTAGGAAGGCTCTGCAGGAGGACCTGGATAGGCTGGACTGATGGGCTGAGGCCAACTGTATGAAGTTCAACAAGGCCAAGTGCTGGGTCCTGCACCTGGGGCACAACAACCCCAAGCAGAGCTACAGGCTGGGAGATGAGTGGTTGGAAAGCTGCCTGGCAGAGAGGGACCTGGGAGTTTTGGTTGATAGTTGGCTGAATATGAGCCAGCAGTGTGCTCAGCTGGCCAAGAAGGCCAACAGCATCCTGGCCTGTATAAGAAGCAGTGTGGCCAGCAGGTCTAGGGAAGTGATTGTCCTCCTGTACTCGGCTCTGGCGAGGCCCACCTTGAGTACTGTGTTCAGTTTTGGGCCCCTCGCTACAAGAAGGACATGGAGGTGCTCAAGCGAGTCCAGAGAAGGGCGACGAAGCTGGTGAGGGGTCTGGAGAACAAGGCTTATGAGGAGCAGCTGAGGGAGCTGGGCTTGTTCAGCCTGCAGAAGAGGAGGCTCAGGGGTGACCTTATCGCTCTCTATAGGTACCTTAAAGGAGTCTGTAGCGAGGTGGGGGTTGGTCTATTCTCCCACGTGCCTGCTGACAGGACGAGGGGGAATGGGCTAAAGTTGCGCCAGGGGAGGTTTAGGTTGGATATTAGGAAGAACTTCTTTACTGAAAGGGTTGTTAGGCATTGGAATGGGCTGCCCAGGGAAGTGGTTGAGTCACCATCCCTGGAGGTCTTTAAGAGACGTTTAGATGTTGAACTTACTGATATGGTTTAGTGGAGGACTTGTTAGTGTTAGGTCAGAGGTTGGACTAGGTGATCTTGGAGGTCTCTTCCAACCTAGATGATTCTGTGATTCTGTGATTCTGTGATTCTGTGATTCTGTGAAATGTAAAAGTTCCTTGGTTAAACTAGAAAAATAAAAGGTAAGAGGAGTTAAGACTGCAAAGTATAAATTCAGCAGGTGACTATACATAACAGAAAGAGATATTTAAGAAAAAGATAATGTTAGTGAAAAAACAAAGGAGTACGCTGCAGTCGTGAGTAAAATTAGACTGTAAATTAGAAAAAAAGTTTAAAAAGTTTCTAAATGATACACAATGAGGTTTCTGGAACTGCCTTCAAATACAAGTAGTAGGGGGAAAAACACATCATATCTAATGTTAAAAGAATCTGAAATTTGTGTTAATAATGGCGTTATCTAGTAGTTGTGCTTCCAGCTCACAGAGACGTAATTTCCTTCACTGTCTGGTGCGGTGCTGTGTTTTGGATTTGGGGTGACAATAATGCTGATCACACCCCGATGGTTTAGTTGTGGCAGAACAGCACATACCCAGAGCCAAGGGCATTTCAGCTTCTCGTGCTGCCCTGCCAGCGAGGAGGCTGGGGGTGCAGCAGGAGCTGGGAGGGGACAGACCCCGCACAGGTGACCCAGACTGGCCAAAGGGATGTTCCAGACCATATGGCATCGTGCCATATAGCATCGTGCTAAACAATAAATAATAACCCTCAGGCTGAAGCTCCTTCCCATGGCAACACGGCCACGTTTGGCTACAGGTGTGGGCCAGCGTCACAATGGCCATCACAGCGGCCTGCTTATGTCACAGCAGCCACCACCACTGCGCCTTTCCTTCTGGGCCCTATAAATACAGGAGCCTCGCAGCCAGCCCACCACTTGCGAGGCTTCGAGGCTTTCAAGAGCAAAGGATGCTTGGAAGCAAGAGGAGCCAGAGCAAGAAGATGGGTGGCTGCCCATCACTGAGTGAGGCAATGGGTAGACTGGTGTTGTTCTCAGGCCCAAGGAGGAGGCTGCGTCATCGGAAGAAAAAACGGAATAGGAGGGGGAAGATCAGCTCTCTCACAAGAGCGATGGCCAGCGTTCATGTCAACAGCGGAACGCAGAGCGCGGCTCTGAAGCCAGCAGCGACCAACGCGAGGCCCCAGCTTGTCATTTGGACAAAGAATGCTGTGGGACCATGGCCCGCCAATCGTCCTGCCAACAACCAGGGACACAGGCATGTCCATCTGCCAGCCACCAGGGAGGAGCCCATGGAGGTGGATCCACCACGAGATGAGCAAGAACCCATGGAGGTGGATCCACCACTGACAGGGCAGGCATGGAGCTACCCTGGCATGTCTTTGCTGTCCACCAGGAGACAACAGCAAGTTCGTCACAGGAGTGCCCAGCCAGCTCCCTACGCACGGCGTAGCCTCTGTGTCCACCATTTACTTGGGCAGAACCACCACTGTGGATGTCTTGCAGGCTCACCTGCAAGACGTTGCAGAAATAAATAATTCTTTAGTTGATTGTTGAGGGTTGTGTGAGCCCTTCTTTCCCAACTCCCATCCCTCTTGAAGTGGCATCTCTTCTTCATTGAGCCCCAAGAGAGAGGGAAGGAGGGGACCTGACTGCTGTACTGGTGTCACAGGAGGAGTCCCTCAGAGGGCGACCGTGGGCCTGGGGAGGGGAGACGCTGGGAGGTGTCTCAGGCTGGGGACGAGAAGGCTAAAGAGAGGGTGCTTGAAAACTGCGCGGAAGCAAGAGGAAGCAGAGCAGAGAGACAGGCACATCAACTGAAACCCACTATATTATGACCAAAATAGAACAACATCATAATGTAGGCTAAAATAGATTGAAATATAATATTATCAGGAACTAGATTTAATTAAAAATAAATTAACTCCAGAAAATCTATACAATTTAAATATTACAGTGTGAAAATTTTTTTCATATTAACCCACAGCACGGAACTTACCAGAGAACCTATTGACCCTGTAGTCTATCAGCTTTTAATAAGAGCATTCTGAAAATGAGGTCATAATAGGAAAAATAGATCAAAACTCTTTGCTTAAAAAAAAAATAGGAAAAGGAAAAAAAAAAAAAAGAAAGAAAAAAGGAATGAAGAAAGAAAGGAAGAAGTTGTCCCTATGTGGAAACCTCTTTCCAGGCAATATGCAACAGGAGCTCTCTTAAACTGAAATTTCCATATGAAGGATTTTCAGTAAACTAATAAAATAACTAGTAAAAAGTTAGCAGCAGCAGACAGTACCTACTGTTCTAAGAAAATTTAAACATGAAATTGCCAAACCCTAACAATGATATGATAAACTGTTTAAACTGGCCTCAATATCAAGGAAATGAAAGCCGACAAATGTGGTACCATGATTTAAAAAGGATCTCAGGATGATTCAAGAAACAATAGCCTGATATACATACAAGAGAAAATGCTAGGAATTATAATAAAGGGTAAAATGGGGGAGCACATAGTTAAATGCAGTGCAATGGAAAGACTCAGCGTTTACAGTGACAAACCCTGCATTTGGTGGAGCTTTTTAACTGAGCAAAATACGTGTGCATAGGTCTATCCTGCGTGACAAGGGGTTAAGACTTCCAAAAAGCCTTTGTCAAAGTCCTCTACTAAAGACTCTTAAAGATGCTAACTCATAGGATTTGATGGACTGAATGAGAGGTAGCTCAAGGTCCTCAGCAACATAGTCAGTTGTGAATTTTCAGGACCTCTGGGGCAGCCTGCTCCAATATTTCACAGCCCTTTCAGTGAATATATTTTTCCTAATATCCAACCTAAACCTCTTCTGGTGCAACTTGTGGCCATTTCATCTTGTCCTAACACTTACTGTTTTGGAGAAGAAACTAATCCCCAAGTGCAAGTACCTCTCGTCAGGGTGATATTTTGCCCCAAGTATCAAGCAGAGATCTTCCTCTTTCTCTGAATGGTGGGCTTGAGAGATTCTTTGGACAACAGAAGAGGACACGGGTGCCAGAAAAGTGTGGGGAAAAGTAAATAAATAAATAAATAAATAAATAAATAAATAAATAAAACATCTTCCCACTACCTCCCATCTCTGGCTTTGTGAGAAGCAATTTAACAGTATTGCTTCCTTCAGTGCAGAAGCTGCCGGTACATTCATAGAATCATAGAATCATAGAATATCCCGAGTTGGAAGGGACCCATAAGGATCATCAAGTCAAACTCCTGGCACCACACAGGTCTACGCAAAATTTTAGACCACATGACTAAGTGCACAGTCCAAACGCTTCTTTAATTCAGACAGGCTTGGTGCAGTGACTACATCCCTGTGGAGCCTGTTCCAGTGTGCGATCACCCATACATTTTTGGCTTCCCAAACTGGTGAGGAAGATTGACATTAAGAACAAGAGCAAGGTATAGACACTGGATGGGGCTGACTGTCAGCAGCTCCTCACAAGTCTGCATCCAAGGCGCTGCTGCCTCTTCTGAGGATTAAACCAAACTTGACCTGGACAGTCCTAACGACATTAAGTAATAGGTCACACTGAGTGCAGTTATGAGAATAATTATATAATGATGTAAGGACACTTTAGGTGATGATGTGTAACGAGCTTTTTTGCAAGAAGCCAGCGAAGATATTTATAGCTATAAAAGATGTTAACAAGCTACGGTTTTCTTCCATAGACATTTATTGTGACTAATTCTGCAATACAGAGGAACATTTCCCCCCCGCACCCCACCTTTTCTTTTTTGGCCACACTTAAGTAGAAGCATCACCAAAGGGCTGAGAGTAGTAGAGAGGAGTTGTTGGCAGTGAGAAGTCTTTCTTCCTCATCTGTCTTCTTTTTCTCATCCTCATTTTGTATATCACTCACAATATTCTGTAGGCAGATGGTGTATAGGCTGATGACTAAAGCTGTTATGAAGGCCTATACTAATGTTAACTTTGTTTTGCTGTTTACATTTTTCTATGCGCACTTACTAGTTGGTGAGGAGATATCTATTCCACTGTAGACAGTATTCCAATATTTACTTTCACCAGCACTTTCTGATGGACAGTTTTCTGAACCGATGTGTACTAGTGTGGTGGTTTTACCCAGGTGGGCAGCTGAGTTCCACCATGGCTGCTCTCTCACTCCCCCTCCTCAAAGGGGAAGGAGGAGAAAATACAATGCAAAGGGCTCAAGGGTTGAGATAAAGATGGGGAAATCACTCAACAATTATTGTAACAGGCAAAACAGACTCAGAGTAGGGAGGTAGTAAGATTTCTTGCCTATTTCTAACAAGCTAGAGAAGTGAGAAACAAAGGAAAGAAAGCAAAAATGCCTTCCCCCCATCTGCCCTCTTCCACCTCCTCCCCCCGAGCAGCGCAGGGGAACGGGGGAATGGGGGCTGTGGTCAGTCTCTAGCGCTTCGTCTCCACCGCTCCTTCACGGTCACTCCCTGCCCCTGCTCCACGTGGGGTCCCTCCCGCGGGATGCCGTCCTTCCCAAACTGATCCGGCATGGGCTTCCCACAGGCAGCAGCTCTTCAAGGACTGCTCCAGATACGGGTCCTTACCACGGGCTCCATCCATCCCCCAGGAGCAAACTGCTCCAGCACGGGTCCCCCACGGGCAGCAGCTCCCCCCAGACCCCCTGCTCCTGCGTGGGCTCCTCTCCACGGGCTGCAGCTCCGGCCCGGGGCCTGCTCCTGCGGGGGCTCTCCATGGGCCGCAGCCTCCTCCAGGCCACATCCACCTGCTCCACCGGGGGCTCCTCCACGGGCTGCAGCGTGGAGATCTGCTCCGTGTGGGACCCATGGGCTGCAGGGGGACAGCCTGCTCCACCAGGGGCCTCTGCACAGGCCGCAGGGGAACTGCTGCTGCCTGCCTGGAGCACCTCCTGCCCTCCTGCTGCACTGACCTTGGGGGCTGCAGGGCTGCTTCTCACTCCTCTCTCTCTCCCTGTGAAGCAGCCTTTTTTGTTATTTTTTTCCCCCTTTCTTAAATCTGCTCTCACAGAAGTACAAACAACACAGCTTATTGGCTCGGCTCTGGTCAGCAGCGGGGCCCTTACCTAACATGGGGCAGCTTCTGGATTCTTCTCACAGAAGTCACCCCTGTGGCCCCCTGCTACCAAAACCTTGCCACAGAAACCCACTACAACTGGGACAGATAAAATGATTAAATGACATCAAATCATTTCAAGAGAAGTATTCTCCTGATTTTCATGTGATGCAGATCAGTCTTTTTGTAGCTTAATGTGTTAACATTATAATACTGCATGAGAAATTTTCCATATATTGTTAGGTGAGAAGACCATCTAGTCTTTCTAATCAGGGTGTCACATTCCTTACCAGTGCATCCCCACCCTGTGCTCTGCATTCCTCCTTCATCAAATTCTTGTATTGCTGTTGTAAATCAGCAAATGACACATACAGAAAAAATAAAATGAAATTAAATAAAAGCCTTGATAATTTGATACAAGAAAAGATGCTTTTCTTGCACAAAGTGTAACAGTAACCTAAATACTTCTACAGTATCATTTCTACCTGAGCAGCCAACTCACTGATTAAAATATTAATATTCACAAATCAGTTCACAAATCTTTCTAGTGTGTTTATGAATTCAAGTTTTAGCTTCTACAATCCCCTACAGCAATCCATTCTAAAATTTAATTATGTGTTATGAAAAACACTTTCCCTTGCTTTAAACTGTTCCTGATAACTTCACTGGGTTGTCACTGTGTTCGCTGGATGTGATAAAACATTAATTTTTCCCAGCTACACTTTTTTTATATCTTCTGCTGTCTGAGCTAAACCAATGATTCCACCTGTCATGCTTCTCTGGAATATTTTAGGACTCCTGCATCAGCCCCAGAGCATTTCTTTTGCCACCTTCCCTTTGCCTGGAACCTAGTGCTCTTTGGAGGAAGAGGCAGATGATATAATCACCTCAAATAATGACGGTGAAAAACTCTCTTCCTCCATAATCCTGGAGGATTTTGACAGCAACCTTTAAAAATACCTAAAGATTCAGTAAGTCTGTATAACGTGGCTCTCAGGAGTTTGGCAAGGCAAAGCTAAGGAACTCCCCTGGAACAGAGGCTGGAAAGCAGTTTCCTCCCAGCCCTCCAGAATTCCCATTATTGTACCCCTGATTGCACATAGGAATCAAGGTAGCTCAGATAATAGGCCAGTTAGTCTGATCCTATCCCAAGGAAAATAAAGGAGTGATCAATATGGGTCTTTAATAAAGATTTTCATAGGCACGTTGTCCTTGATGAATTTGCTTCAGCCACTGGTGCCCTTCTTGCATCTTGTCGTTAAAACGTTATCCATAATTTTTAAATCTCAGTTGCTGCTTTGTGTCATCTTTGCAAGTCCAATTAGGTCATCATAACTGAGTTAGAACATCATTTAAAACTGTGCTGCTTGATGAAGTTACCTAATGTCCCATTCTAGGTATCTTTCTTCAGAACTCAGCCAATTCAAGAACAAGGAGTCAGCTGTAAAATCTGATGGCATACCCAAACATTCAGTGGTGCCTGGGACATGTCCTTGGTTTGAACTCCTCTCTGCAATGTGAAAAATTGTCAGGGGATCACTGGTCTACAGAAAATTATTTTCAGTAGGATGGCAAGGAACTGTCAGCCCTCAGAGCTCCTGGAAAGCCCTCGCCCAGCAGTTTGAAGCCTACAGGGATGACAACACCTCCTGAGCTCCAGCTGGGTATGCACTAGGCATCTCCCAGTCACTGTGGCTTTAGCAGCCGCAGTATTCACATGAGGCACCTCACAAGCCAGTGGTTAAGCCCAGTGGCAGATACTAATAGTAGCAGCCTCTTTCCATTTCTCAAGTCCATTTTAAATTAATAAGAATGTTCCCCTTCTGTTTTTCATCCACAAAGAGACCCCCTTTGCATATTAATTTAATGTTAAATTGATGGATTAAATTATACCAAGCTCAAAATCAATTCTGCACATATTCATTAGAACGAACTAAATCCCTTAGTAAGGATAAAGCACAGAAAATGCATTTAGAGACACTGATAAGTCCAGGTCCATTATATGTCATTTTAAACAAAGAGCAAAAAAAAGCCCCTTTGGAGACGCTCTATCAGCTATTAAACAGAGACATTGCATGCACAGGGAGATTGATGATTAGCATTTCCTTTCTCAGAATGGCTCTCCCTGGGCTGATGATAACAAGTAAATGCCTCTTCATGTCTTTGTCACAGTTCACAGAGAAGCAGATGCCTAGACTAAGCTTTCCTCCTTTGTCTTTCCTCTTGTGCAATCAGTTAACAAGTGCAAAAGCACAACATTTTTCACTATTTGCTGGAATTCTTTGGTCTTTGGAAGTATCAGGTGGCAATTTGACCTCTTCTTTTTTCCTCTACTGGCCATTGCACATCTGTAAGCCTTCCCCATTCTAAACTGGTTGCATTACTCACTAGCATGGGAAGTCTCTCGTTTGGTAGAGACATGGGACAGACTACCTTACACATGGCTGCTGGCCAGGAAAACCTTTCCAGACTACAGAAACGCAAGACCAAGACACACACACCTTTTGAGCTTTTGGCTTTCCAATCGTCAGCTTTGAATCTGAATGCGCATTTCATAGAAGGCTCCTGTTTCTAAAATGGAACTTTATAAATCTGAGAATTTCAGAAAATTTTACACATCTACATTGCACCTAAGATTTGTTACCTATGTTACCTATTTCAGTTTTACTAAGTCTTAGTTTTTTGGGTGTTTTTATTTGGGGGATTATTTTATTTTATTTATTTTTGAATTTTTGGTTTATCTTGTAGTCACTAGCAAGCAGGAAAGAAATGCCATCTCTTCAATGTATATTGGACTTGTTTGAGGAAAAGCCCTTCATCTGAGGAAAATATTCAAGTAGCCAGAAGTAGCCAGGGCAATCCTACATTTTTTCTACTTGACAATTAGACACACTCTCAAATAGTCAATGAAAGGAAGAGTGGGGACAGAATCCCAGTCTGCATTAGTTTCCTGAGTTGTGCATTTTCTAGATATGGCCCCTACAGATTGCCCTGCCTTGGTTTGAACTGTACAGCTGGAGAAAGGAGCCATGTTAGAGCAGATCTGTTAGGCATAAAAAAAGTCTCAAAACAAGCAGGACTATTTCACACACAGAAGAGGGCAAAAGAGAATGGTCAGAAAATAGTAAGAAATTACCTAAAATAATTCTCTGGGGAGTGTTTAGCTTAATAAATAAATAAATAAATAAATCTAATTTTAAGCTCAGATTCACAACATTTGATCTTATGAACATGGCAATACTTTACTTTCATCTTGACTTATTATTTTAGTCCCTGCAGCCTCTCCACAATAAAAGGTTGTGGATCATTAATGAGTTTAATGTGTGCTCTCTATTAATGTATTGGCGTTTTTTTCAGTTTAACCTGCAACGATTTCTAGTATAAAGGGAAAGAAATGAGTCTGCAACTGTGTGCAAGGTGACTTAATAATAATAATGATGTTCAAAAGATGAAAACATTTCTAAAATCACATATTTTCAGAATGTAGGTAAATTCAGTTGATTTAATCCCATTTTACTGGCACTGAAATTCATAGTGATCGGTCCTACAGCACATTCTGCATGAAAATAGACCTGGTAGGAAAAGGTTTAGAGAATTGCATTCCTTAGACCAAATCACAAAGTTGTTATGTATGAGATTTTAAATCTCTGAAAGGAAAGGCACAACAACTTTTTGACTAATGGGCCACTTTTTGGAAAATTGTTTGGTATGCCCATAGTTGGGCAGTATGTGAGATGAAATATCAAATTTCTTAACTCACTTTTCTGTCCAATCCCTACTGTGGGAAGTGAAATTGTGACAGATGGTTGCTGTACTCATTACCGCTTTATTCACAATGAGTAATGATTTACCATTAAATTCCACTAAAAAAAGAATGTGTCTATTCATGTAACAAGGTTTATTCAGTGTAGCCATAGGATGTGGTCTTTATTTTGTCAGAATCTTATATTTCAAATCCATAAAATTGGGCTAATAGCATTCATTTACCTATACACCCAAGGCTGTAGACAACTTGAATCCAATACATTTTTACCTGTGGTAAATGCAATTGCCTGTCTTTTATATAGAAAGAAAGATGTATTAAGAGTCTTGGGCAATAAGGATGTCTGTTGTAGGCCTGGCTCTAATGCTAATTTTCTATGAAATAAGATGGAAGTCTCTACACTTTACCTTAGTGAAAGAAAAGGGTGAACTTCTACCTTATAACAAAAAATGCCTGTAAAATTCTAGTTCAGAATACTATTTATGACAAAGTTGAGAAGAACCACCTTAGTTCCACACTTAATCCAATAGACTCTGAGGTTTCATGGTATGTGATACTGAATTTAAATGTAAATGAAGAAAAAGCCTTGGTTTTTTTTTTTTGTTTGTTTTTAACTGAGAAAAAAACTTGTAGTTCTCTATGAGTAAAGCATATTTTGTACTTTCCCATTTTTTATTTTGAGAATTGGCAAAACTAATCCACACGCAATGCACCGTCTCACCACAATACTTAATACTTCTATTAATGCTTTGTAGTAATTGAAGTCTAGGGGAAAGCAATTGCTTTTGCTAGAGGGTTAAATTTTGATTTACAAGAAATATCTACACATAATTTTATGTCTTGCCATTAATTTTTTAGTGTTTATTCTAAGTGAGCAAATACAATCTTTTTCTAAACACACGGTCTTTGCTGCTACATTGTAAGAAGGGCTGTTAATCACTTGGAACTGTGCTTGGTTAAACAATTGCTGTTAAAACAGTTGGAGTTGAACAACCAATTTTCTTGGGGAAAAAAAAAAAGGAAAGAAAAAAACTGAAAGAAGACATAAAATTTTACATGTTATATTTCATTGGAAACTTCAGCACCTGGTGACTGAAGAAAGACTTAGAGGAGGGCTATTCTTCGATTTAAAAAAAAAATATATTTTGTTTTGAATTTTACTGCTACATTTCACACAACTAGTAGTTCGGTATCATGCTCCTATTTTCCTCTTCCACATACACCATCGCCTGTGATGTCCCACAATGGACACACAGCTGCCTGCTCTTTACCGCTACAGATACTGCTGTATGTGGAATACAGCTCAGCCTCAGCCATTAAGGACTTGGAAAGGCAAGAAATACTCAATGTATATAATGCCCACCTGAACTAAATTTTCATAGAATTTTTCAGAGTTGCAATGAAGTGAAAAGAGGAAAAAAAAAAAAAAAGAGAGAGAAGGGAGAGAAAAAAAATGATCCAAAGGGAAGAGGGGGGGTGTCTTTTCCTGCCTTACTCCCCCACAGAATATTACAATATCGTCTCATTTTTTTGTGAGATTTTTCATTTGAAATTCAGTATCTACTTTGTAAACAAGTAGATTGATAAATGAAAAAAAAAAAAAAGAAAGAAACAAGACCCCCTCCTCCTCCTATTAACTTGGTGTTTAAAGAGAATGTGTCCGTCCATTCATTTAGATGCACAGGAAAAGTAGAACCGAATGACCAGGTGTTTCTTCTGAATGGACTAGGTTGTGCATTTTTTATTTCAGAAATCAGATCAATACTTTGTGTGTATGTAGGACTGTATCTTCCAAATTTGTCTTCAAAGTCAATGCATTCTGGCTTGGTTCATGAGGGCCCTTGGATGCTGAGCACGTAGCTTCCAGGCAGTTTTGGCTAGTGAAGTTCACAGCCATGAGTTAGGCGGGAAAAGGTTCTTTGTAGAAAACACAGACAGACTAAAGCATCTGGGAGTGTGATTTGCAGAAAACAGCGTGCCAAACAAAAAGCTAAAGATGCTGATGAAGGAAATACTGAAAGGGAGGCTGTGGGTTATGTCTCACCCCTCACAGGGTTCTAGATGTTTAGAATCACAGAATGGTTTGGGTTGGAAGGGACATCAAAGATCATCTAGTTCCAAACCCCCTGCCATGGGCAGTGACACCTCCCACTAGACCAAGCTGCCCAAGGCCCCATCCAGCCTGGCCTTGAGCACTTGACTCTTTCTTATATATGTCTTGTACAACACCAAGTAATATGTTCATGTATTTAAGGGACTTCAATAAAAGTTAATCATTAACATTACTGAGCCAACTGTGATTGCATCCTGTGTTGCAAAGACAATAGATGCTCCCCTTTTAGTTCTTGATGAAAAAAGAATACCCCTATCTTTCAATTACTTCTGAACAATTTAGTGTGGAAAGAAGCAAGCATTCTTCTTATAATTATTCTCATTTTCAGGTTGTGATTTTCATTCAGGTTTGTCATGTAATGGTAGTTGTTAGTTTTTAATTAAAACTTTTTGAGTGATATCTTGGGTATATGGTTGTCTTGAGACACTGTTAGGAATTTGACTGGAGCCAGCAGGACTACTTTCAGTGAATAGGGCTCTTTGCAAACTGGTGTCCTATTTGTAATTTGCAAACCCTTGTTTTCTTTCTACTTTGGTCTAATTTTTTTTTCCTTTTATAATTTATCTAATAATCTGTATGACAAAACAAATCTATTTCATGAGTTATATTAAAACCAGTCATTGCAGACTGCTATGAGTTGCATTCAGAGTTGCTGTGACTATTTATAAATAAGAGTTGAAGAACCTAGCCTAGCCAAACTCATTGGTAAGAAGCATTAAACCCATCTCCATTTTTGTTGATGTCAGAAACATAACCTACAATTTTCTGCTGTTTTTTTTTCCCATTTCTACACCTATGATTTAGATGATGGATTTATGAACCTTAAAAACAGGTTAGCTTATATTAAAGTATACACTATTTCTGAGATTTTATTTTGTTTTGTATCTGTGATTTTTTTATCTTCAGGAGCTCATATGAATTTATTGGTCCACTTTCTCAAATACATTTCTAACTGATGCAACTACTAATTTCCAAAAGCAGGGTAACCGTCGATTGATTCTGACAGTTCATTTCCTGATTCAATCCTGACCGTAATCATACTGATTTGATGCATCGCTAGTTGGCAGGAACATGATTCAGTATTCAATCGTAATGCAATGTTTTGATGAAAAGTTCTCCATACAGTGAAATATAATTGTAGTACAATGTATTTAACTGCCCACTGCTATTGCAAGCATATGTTGTCTTAGCATTTCTCCTAGGAAAGGTACTTAGTCAAACATACTCAATGATAATAACTGCTGCTAAATCAGGACAGAGTTAACATCATAGTCACTTAATGTGGATTAATTTAACTAGTGCTAGTGCATGTAAAAAATAATTAACCAGAGGTTCAATATGTATAAACTGTATGCTTTAGCCTTTATAACAGAAGTAGCTAAAAAATTTTAAAAAATAAAAATAAAAAAAATCCTGTAGGGTTTGCTCACTGTTCAGTAGACCTTAGCAAAGAGTAAAAGATTTCTGAGGATCATTGTTCGAGGACAGCTTGAGTATCATCAACATGTTTTGTCCGTCTTTGGTCCGTCTTCGGAATGGCGACATTCACAAGGCTTTGAGGCATTATTTATTTGTGAAAACAAAATCCTTGCTTTATACTTTCAGTATCTATGAATATTTATTTGCTAGACACCTTATGAAAAACAACAATAAAAAATTAGAGCTCTGGGTTGTTGGTACTGAGTACCTGAGACTGTGAAAGTGGCAAGTGTTTACATAATCACAATATAGTCTGTCCAATAGAAAATACATTCAGCAGTGTAGTGTCAAAGTCTGTATGCTCCCTGATGAACATTTTGATATTTTCTGGCTTTGAAGGTCTTAATTTGGGGTAACTCTACCCCGATACAAATGGAAAACAGAGTAAATATTTCTGTTCTATTTCAGTATTTCTGTTGGGTGTAAATGTCTTTGCATACTTATCTTCAGTGGTTTATGGGGCTGAATCTTCAGTTGGAGTGTACTAGCCACTTTGCATCAGTGTAAGATCAGGCCCTATATATTTTATTTAAGAAAAAAAAATTATGAAGTGAATTATCTTAATAAATGCTGAAGAGCCGAGAGAAAGATGTAGCATGGGTTGAAGAGGTATAGCTAACGAGGTTTGACAGCTTAACTTTCCTGGAATATGCCTAGGGTATCCCCTCAAGAAGTAGATGATTTCAAAATCAACATCCTTGAGTGAGCTTTTGCATAAGCTTTACCTTTCTCCTCCTAAGTGTTACAGAGGGAAAAAAGTTAAGTGTCTGTAAAAGCAAATAAAGAGAAATTTTAAGGGCAGATGAAGAGATCCAACAGCACACTCCCAGAGGAAATGTGAAAGGAAAGCACAAATGAATCTTTCTGTAGGCAAATGGAAATGAAATTTTGTCTGGTTTAACTAGCACTGGGTATAGCTGGTGCTCATAAGAATAGCCTGGTGCCAGCTTGTCTATAGCTATCAGTAATTATATGTTGCAGTTAACATGGATGTGACAAGCAGGGAGTACTCTGTAGCAGAAAGAAACCTCAACTATCTTCAAACTGGTTAGCTTGGTACCAGTAGCCATCTATTTGTGGCAGAACAGGCGTCGATTGAGCTGCAAAACAAATGTAATATAAAGGCAAAATTAACCTGAAAACATAAATAACCATCCAAATTAAAATTTAATAGAAAATTAAAAGGAAGTATTTTGTGCTATGCGGGAGAACTGAATGATTCAGGATAGCTGATGGTCTCAAGCTTCTCTAGACCCTGATAGCCAATAAATGGCTCAGTCCTGGCCATCAGCAGATCCATCTTGCTGAGAATTCCTACATGAGAAATATGTGAAGCTATTTGTAGGGATACTGGTTTGGTAAAAGTTGAACTGTTTTCACATATACTTGCCCAGCTTTGTAGTGCTGCAGCATCAAAAGTAAGTTAACCAGCCGTTTCCCATCTCTCAATCATTTGCATCCATTGTAAGAAGTGAGTTAATATGCACAATACTGTCAGAATAATTCATCAACCTGAAACCCAAGACTCAAGCGCAGCCCCAGAAATAATAAGATATACTTCAGTTTAATATAAATTACGCTTAGCTGCATTGAAAACTTCATAATCATCTAATTTAAAGCATAGCACCACAGGGGGAAAATCTTTCCAGACAGCTATTTAGACTGGTTTTCTCTGACATTAGCAGAGATGGAAACTGATGGAATGTATCTAAATGCCTCCTTCCAAGCCACTGACTCTAATGAAGATCCCAAATCCACTTCCAACTAAGCACCTTCCAGTTATAATGTTGAATTGCATTTCAGTCATTTTTTATGAAAGGTCAGAAATTTAATTGAAGCTTTTTATCGCTACAATATAGTATCTTATCAAAAGGAGCTATTCAAACCATAGCACAGTCTGCTCCAGAAGAAAGTTTTGAGAAATTAGAAAGTTCTGAGCACCTGAAATACTGTGGCCCTTGAGAGCAAGCCCTGTGTATGACGCTCGTCACACCAGGCTGTAAGGGCTACCTGGGAACTCTGCTGTAGCAGGATTGCAACCATGGGTTTCTTTGCAAAACAAGCAAACAAACAAAAGTAAATGCTTTCAGAACTGGTTTCCTTTATGAGATAGTAAGGAAAATAGTATCTCAGCAAAGCAGACTGCTTCAAATATAATGGCTTTCTATCAGGTTGCACAGGTAGATCCTTCAAGGTCTGAGAAGACTTTGGCAAGACCCAAGTCCAAAAGTCCCCAACACTCTTGATGAAGACGAGTGGAAGCAGCTGTTATTTGACAATGAGCAGTGGAGAAAACGAAGGCTGAGGGAGAAATGGAGGGGGAAAGATTTGCTGGCAAGCAGCTTCTACACAGCCATGTAAAAACATATTGCATGAAATGCGATATTGAAATGTTTCATGTTGTTTGAGGATAGATGCAAGTTTTCTTACAAGATGCATAGCTGGGGTTTCTATTTTGTTTTGTTTTTCTGCAGCGTGGAACAACAACAATTTACCAAGCACATTGCTCAATATAAAGTACAGGGCACAATAGATAATATGTCACATCATTAGTGTCGTACTATTAAATAGCGGTTGTACATATCCAGCACAACTTGGAGACATGTGAAGGATAACATAGATGTTTGGGCCCCAGATCTGTAAGACTGTCACAGCTGTGGCTGTGTCATTGCTGGTATCATACAGGGTTGTGCATTTGTATGGCAAGAAAGGCTGATCTGGGTTTCTCTCAGCTGTAGACAGACATAGCTGAATAAATATGTAAACATACACACATACACACATTTCCCATATGTGTATTTACATATTAGCATCCATTAAGTTTAAGGATCTAAAAAAAAAGTCTGTCTGCCACGTACAATTTTATTCCCCATGTTCCAATGTTTCTCTGCATGGGATAAAGTATTTTAATCCTTTTAGTCCTGACATTAGTGTCTCATTTGAAATAATACATATATATTTATTTATTAGGAACATATCTCTGGAAAGTGTTCAAAGGTTTACACAAAAGCAATTCTGGAATATGCAACGCTAAAATTCTGTTTTGAATGATGGAATAGTCTTATAAAAGCTATTTTTTTACTGTTCCTTCTATGCCATAGTTTTTAAAAGTTCTGGTGGGTTGTCTGAACTGCTCTGCTGGAGGCACTACAAAAATGGAGTGCATGAGTAAACCCACAGCCTACCTTTTCCTTACTAAGAATTAATATTAAAGTATGAAAGTGTGGGGTTTTTTTGTCTTTAAAAAATTAAAATGCTAATTACACATGAAGATATTTTTTAAACTCAAAAATAATTAAATAAAAAAAATCTGCTTTTAACTCCAGTTTATGCCAATTTCAGAAAACTAAGATTATGGCGATATACCCCTGCAGCCTGCTTCCACTATAGCAGCACCCTTTCCCATAATCAAAAACAAAACTAATAATAATCAAATGGTCTCTGTAGCTCTGATGCACCGCATCCTCCGCTGGCACCCCCGGCGCAGGCAGAGGCGCCCCGAGCCGTGCCCGCCGGGTGCGCGCCCCATTCCCCGACCCAACAGCTCCACCATTTGGCGGCCGGGGACAGTGCAGGCCTGGATTTCAGAGTCCCACTGGTGTAGCTGCACGTTTCCGTCGATGAACAGGGACTGATGCAGCAGCTCCGTGCCCGGCACTTTAACCCCCATCACCCAACAGAGATATCTGAAGGACTGGAGAGACGGGGAGCACTGCCAGGTCCGGCCTGCATGGCCGGAGCCACAGAATTTCCCCTGGGATCGTCTCCTATCTCCTGCAAAGCACGTTCTTGTCTGATGTGCTGTGGACTTGGGCAGTGGTCAAGGGCTCATGCTATGGCGTGATCCTATATGGGCTGTGGGACCGTAAAAGAGGGAGCGTCAGAAACAGAGGCAGGGAACAGGCATATCCCGGCTCTGACCCATTCTGCCTCTGCAGGAGGGACCCTTACATCCTTCTGAAGTCTTTACGTGGCCTTCTGATGCATGCTGAAGCATTACTACTGTATGTTTGTGCATTCATGTGCATGTATGGCCATGCATGTGTGCGATACAGACATGCAGGTTTGCATCTAGACATGTGTGTGCATACAGCTCTGTGCATATTATTATATATGTGTGGATACTAAAATCTATCTATAGACCAGGCCATATCATGTATCACATATTACAAACAACACGGTATGTTATATGAGCTAACCTCCATACAGAGTTTACAAGTGCTCTGAGCAATGCTCATTCTCGAATGCTTAGACTTCGGGGCAAGGGCAATGGACCCCTTGTGTTTAAACACACAAACAAGCGTGCAATACGCTCATTCTTGTTAGGGCACAATTGCAAGCATATCTGAAGCATCAGTGATTCCAAAAGGATATCTTCAAATTCAGTGCGATTCAGAATAGAGATGCAAAAGTTGCCACGCATTTGGAAGTCTTTTGGAACAGTGAGGAGCTGAAGAAACTCTGAAAGGAAAAGCTTTCACAAGGAATCTAATGAGAAAATTCCTACTGAACTATCTGCTGCATAATTAAAGAAATGAGAAATGTTTTTTTGGGCATTGACTAATGAAACAAATTTAAAAATCTGTAAAATCACAAAAGATTTGTAATATAATTGCATTAATAATTAAGAAACCTTAATATTCTACTAAGGAGACAAGTGTGATAAGTTAAATAATTCTTACAGATTTTTAAATGCTTAAAATAATAGTAATGGCTGGAATAGGATTAAAAAAAAAAAAAAAAGACATTTTTTATAGACATGCTATGACCTTCTGCTATCCTGGAAAGACAACTAGATGCCAGTGATTTCTATCAAATGGCGAATCTATGTGAGGACATGCATTTTTTTAATTTTTTTTTTTTTGTCATTCTAATGCAGAGAATGTACACCAACAGCACCTTAGGCTTTTTATTTGCACCTTCAACCATAATACTCTGGATTTTTTTTATACACAGCAGGGATTTAGAATTGTTCTCACAAGACTAGCAAGTCATTTATACTTGTAGAATATAATGTGAAAATGACATATTTATTACTATAACTTACTAAAAAATAAATCAAAATATTTCTAGAGTCAAATTCCATTGTGGGGTGGGTTTTTTTTTTCTTTTTCTCTTGGGAGAAAAAGAAGGGTGGAATGTCACACTGTTGTGACAAATGAAGATGACCTGAGCCCTTGCGCTTTTATGATCTGTCAATATCTTTGTGGTAATAAGACGCCCATAACTCAACACAGCATTGCAAGAGCATGTTGTGCATCCTAAAACCATATAAAGAAAGATTATTAGCTTCCTGCTCCAATATATGATGATAGGGTGCCTGGTGAATGCAACCAAAAATCACATTGACCTTTTTTCATAGGCACAACATATTGGAAGCTCATATCTAATTCGTTACTTAATATCCCTTGGGATTTTTAAAATTGGACTGGAAAAATTACAAGCAAAACTATTGCAATGAATCTCACCAGCAAATGGTTTGGACTTTGATTTAAAAAATCCCTTCCATTCTGATTTCTGTTATCTGTTATTTTTGTTTCAAAACAATCAAAATACAAATTGAATGACCATTTATTTTATTTCCAGTGGATTATTTCATATGACCCAAATCCTGATTGCTTTGGTAATGTTAGGTTAGCTTTAAAATACGATTATTGTTCAGTGTGTTAAGTAACCAGGAACTGTTTGTAGATTTGCAAAGAACACAGATGTAACGTATAAGCAACATGTAAATATTTTTTCAGAAATTACAACAGCTGTTAGATTTCTAAACAAAAATAATGGCAAATTAATTAAAGGTCCAAGTAACATAGTTAAAGAGACCGTATTCTTTCTAAATTTAGTCAAGTGAGTGTTCATCGCAATTAGCTGCTATTGCTGAGCTCGGAGTGTTAAACACAAGTCAGTTGCCTTGTTGAAGAGACTGTTGCCCTAACTTTGTTTCGCTCAAGAGAGTACGTAATGCAGCTGGAATGCTAATGGATGACATGTTGCAGGGAAGAGGAAGCAGGTTATCATATTCACAACAGTGACAACTCAAAGTGTTGTGTGATACTAAACAACAACGCTCACTTGACTAGCACGATAGCATTAGAAAAGCCAAGCCCTGACCTGTAACAAAGATATGTCATGCTCAGAAAGTGAATTAAGTTCAAAAAGAAACGGCCTGAATACAAAAAGAAAGCCTCCCAAATGACAAGATTCAGGGTAGGTACTGTAAATATGGAATAACAAACCAGTGGATGTGCCTTATCTGTGCAGTTATAACTGCAGTGGCCAGTCCATCTACTTTCTTATTGGTATCACTGGCGATACCTTCCTCTTAAGAAACAGATAATAAGAGACATGGGTCCATAAAACTCTGAGATTCTCATTTGAAACATTCACATATAGAACAAGAGGGAGAGAAAAAGCAGTTCGAGCCTACATGAGCAGCACCAGCAGGCTAGGGGTGCTTGGTGAGGCAGCCAGGGCAGCGCAGGCATGCAGATTGCAGTGCCATCGGTGTCAGGATCTATGCCCACCCTTGCAGGAAGGAGCAATCCCCTCCTGGAGGGGCTGCAAAGGGCTTCATGCCTACAGGAAGCAAACAGCTGCTGTGACGGACCTGCACCTCACTGCACCTGGGGATTTAGACCTCTGTGACCATCTTGTGGACGTGCCCACAGTGCTCACGCACACCAAAGACTGTAATTGGCTTTTTAGCACCTGTCCTCCACAAAGAAGCTATGGAAGAGTTAGACCAATCAAGAATACTTATTTTAACAGACCACAGCACTAGGTTGGTTTTCTCTAGGGTCACCTGCTTTTTCTCTAAGAAGATTTCTTTTTCTCCCCCAGAGCCCTTCTTTCTCCCCTGCCCCTTCTTTCTTGGTTATGGTTCAATCCTCTAATTACATAATTAATATAGGGAAAGAACAGAAAACTGATAACATAAGCAAAGCTCTATCAGGAACCTATGATTTCAAGGCCTCTGTACAGGAGCTTTCGGCTAGTTACTTACTGTCTTAATCTTTTATGTTTGAAAAGCTAGGAAGTAATATTTGCTCACCCAGTCCAGAAGGACATTTTGAGGCTTAAATCATTGTCTTGCTCAATATTTTGTGAAAGATAAAAATATGCATACAGACTTTGTTATTGCTAATGTTCTTCATATGTATAATACAGATGCAATAGTTCCTTTTTCCTGAGACGGTAGTACAGATCTTTATGTTGTTCTACAATAAAAGCTTGTACTTCAACAGGGAACACACCCTCACTTGCAGTTACCTCACATGTCCTTCTCATGGAGCTGAAATGCTCAGCAACGTCCAATTTGAATGATGACTAATTATCATTAGACCTCAAGAGTCATTTTTAGGAAAATATTATAGCATACATTGTTTTGACAGTGCAGTAAAAGAAGGATCAGACTTCAGCTTGATACTATTTCATATTGTCATAAATTTAAAAATAAAATCAGTAATGACAAAGGTATGGGAATTACAGATAGTTTGGCCATGTAGTAGATGATACCAAGGACCAGCCAGACTCACAGTAACCTTGACTGCTTGGCAAGATCATATAATTCAGGACTGGAGAGGGTTTCAAATGGACATCCAGTTTGTTCCCTGCTTCCATACCAAGATTAGGGATGCATGCATTATCCTTATAGAAGTTTACATGACCTGAATTTAAATACCCCCAAAGAGGGAGGCTTCCTGGCATGTGGAGGGAATTTCTTCCAGGATTTCAGTAGCCTTAGTGGGCAGAAGATTTTCCTGGTCTAAGTTGAGGCTTCTGATGTGCAGTTTGAAGTGTTGGTTCTTATGTAGCTCTCCATGCTTCTCCTATCTACCCTCTAACCACCTTTCTCTCATTCAAAGGCTGTTAGCAAAGCTTAATGCTGCCTTCTTCTTTTTAGGCTACACCTGTTTGTTCAAACTTCCATCATAGGGGACATTTTACAGACCTCTGATCTTTTCCAGTTTCTCTCTCCGGTTTGACAGAACACATTATTTCAGATTGTGTCTTTCATCATTGTCCTCTCTTCTTTGTACCCCTTGCAAGCTTCATAGACATGTTCTTTATCTCATCCTCTGGTCATCCTCTGTAAAAATACAGAGCAGTTGTGAGTGCAAGGTGGATCCTGTCCCTTCAGACACTGAAATCAGTGGGAAACAATCTTTGAGCCCAGTCTTCCAAACATTTTCTACTATTTTATTGTGGTTAGTCCAAAGTATGCTTCCTTACCTTAGCTGTAAGTGTATCTTGGGAGACAGTGACAAAAGACATCCACTGCTTCTCATCCAACTTGGAGATTAGTCATCTTCCTGTGGAAGTTTAACAAATCGACACAACCTCTTTCTGATGAATCTGCACTGTTTGTAACTCATTTTACTGTTTTTATAGAGATGCTTATAGGTTATAACATTTTTTTCAGTGTTCAAGGTTAAGCTGACTTTTCTGTCATAGCTCCACTTCTCCTTTCTTCCTTTTTGATTTATTTTTTTAAGCATCACATCTTGACTTAGCCAAGTTGGTCTCTTGCCATGCCATGTTTTTCCTCCAGTAGCACTGTTTGTGTTGCTACTGTTAATATTGGTTCTCACACAGCAGCTGCTATCTCTGCCACTGACACTGGCCTTCCCGAAAACTGCTGTTTTCATTTTGTGGCTCCTCCTCCATCCTTTTCAAGGGATTACAGACCCCTTTACTCTTGCTGCAGTCATCTCCCACCATCACCTCCACAACCAGCTCCTCCCTGCTGGTGAGGATCAGTCCTTGGAGATCCCTCTGACACCCGATTTTTCTGGCATCCAAATCAAGACATCTGGCTCGTGCACTTAAAGACAGCTGGGTGGTCTGAGCCCTCTTCTAGTCCTCTCTGTAACTATCTGCCTTGTTGAAAAAAAAAAAAAATGTTATCTTCAGATTGCTGCTTTGAGTGATTTTGCCAGTTGCTCATCCAGCTCATGTCATTCCTGGTTTTGTGGCTTGTAGCAGATTTCCTCTGTGACAGTACACGTGTGCTTGTCCCTTCTGCCACCAGGCAGAGATTGCTTACAGCAGGGCAGCCAGGCTTTCAGAGCAAGGGCTTTGAAGTGTCTTGCTTAAGTCTTTCTCTTATCTGTTCTTACAGGACAAGCCTTTTGTATTAGTAGGCTAATTGATGCCATTGTAAGACAGAGACAGAAACATGAGGTGATCTAATACATTCACAGCTCTTTACCCTTTTGTCTCCAAGCAGCTGCTTTCAGGGCCCCAATGTCAATGGGAATGACTCCTGCCTGAGACCTGGCAGTGCCACCTCTGAGGCTTCATACTGAGCCAATGGCCAAACCCTTTCCTGCCATCCTCCCCACTGCCACAGTATCCCCTCAGCCAGTCCCGTTCCCCTTTTTTTTCCTCACACACCTCTTCCAGGAGCTGCTCTGAACCATCCTTCACCAACTCGGAGGCCTCTGCCAGTCGCTGCTAGCAGCAAGGCCGGAGATGAAGGCAGACGGAGCACACCCAAAGCTGGGCTGTATGTCAGGGACATCGCCATCCAGGGAGCATGATGGCCCGATTCTCTCATAAAATCCTCTCGTAAATCTCTCATAAAACCAGATTTTGTTAACCCTCCATGAATAAGGGGGAAATAAGCCTTGTATTATTCCTGCAAAATAAGACTTGCCCTGTACTACTGAGGGAGTCAACTGGATCCAGTTCTAACTACGTGAATTATTCCAGCAACCCTGTAACACCAACTAAATCATCATTTTGGAGCTTTATTAAAATTTCACTATTTTTTTGTTTATTTGTAAGATGTTTCACATTAGTTTACAAGCATCTTAAGATGGGTCCACTGTCCTCTTGTTATTGCTTCCAGTATGCTACTGAAGTAAACATATGCCTTAGCATTTGTATGCACTTGTCTGGCTCACTTATAATCATACTTACTAGTAGGATTATTGCACCTATTCCTTATCCTATTTTAAAGCTTTTCCCACTAGATTAGCAAGCTGATATGTAAAATTGCTTGCTTCTTTTGAGTGCATTTTTGTGTGAGGCACTCTTATCTTTGCTCCTCAGCTTTCAGAACAGTATCCCACTGCTGGAAAACCCCGAAAACCTGCTGCCAGCACCAGAATTGAAACTGTGTACTCGTCTGCAAGATGCCTCCTTTCCTGCTTTGACTGCAGAGACTGACAGGACCAACATTTGTGCCTCCACTTCTGTGTCCTGCTCCTGCCAGAGACTCAGAGTCATTTTGGCTCAGCTTTGGTCCTTTCCCAACCAACACCACCATGAGTGTTCATAAGGATGTGCAACACGGGGTACTGATGGGGTGAAAAGCTGAGCCTCAATAACTGCTTGCTCAGCAGCATCTCTGCTACCTTACCTTGGGACCCCTCAGCAGCATCTGGTTGATCCTTACACCTATTCCTCTGGGAAACCGTGTACCACTAGATGGTGGTAGAACCCACCCACCACCATTGCCCTTATGCCCTTATACACCCAGGGTATGCTAATTACCACATCGTGGTCCTCAAGACAGGTGTTTTCTTCCTTTCTTTATAATTGGGTATGGAGGCTCACTGCCTCACTCCCTGCTGCATAAAAAAGATTGGTTTCAGCAAGAGAACATTTTTGGTGAATGTGGCAGTCGCTCAGCCTCCTCTGCTGAAACAGTGAAAGAAGTAGTTTGCCATAATGACAAATAGTCACCACTTCCTAAGAAACTTCTGCTTTTCTAATGAAGTTCTGGATTTTTTTTTTTTTTTTTTTTTCATCTGGTAGCTGTGAATAATTTTAAACAAGTTTTGCATGGCTCCATGTGATCTGTCAGCTTCATCTCAAGAAAAAAAAAAAAAGTAGTAAAATTTAGCTCATTCAGATTTTGAGAAGTAAAATATCTGCAAGAAGCAGAGGAGATACAGAGACTTAGATAAACCTCATTCATCTTTCTAAAGAGAAAGAATAAAAGTACATGAAACTGAAAAAAAATAAAATGCTTGGAAAAAAAGAGGTAACTAACTTTTGGATTTTCATTTTTGTATTTTTATGTGTGCTGCTGAATGCAATATAACTATATTGGGCAGTTGCTGGTTTTTGACAAGTCTTATATTTCAGGTCAATTCGTAATGCAGCAAGTCACTCCAGAGCAGGTAATTATAGTGGTAAGAAATTGTTTCTTGGGTGACTGCAGCCAACAGCCATATGCCTCATAAATCTGAGGTAACGTCGCCCAGAGAAGCTGTGGATGCCCCATCCCTGGAAATGTTCAAGGCCAGGCTGGATTGGGCTTTGGGAAGCGTGGTCTGGTGGGAGGTGTCCCTGCCCATGGCAGGGGGGATGGAACTAGGTGATCTTTAAGGTCCCTTCCAGCCCAAACCATTCTGTGATTCTATGAACGTAAAAACTCTTGGTGCTCTGCTGCAGCAAGGGACTAGCCCTGCAATCCAGAGGCACCACATCCAGCCATGCCACACAGGATCCAGCCCAGCTCAATAGCTGGCAGCTGTGTGGGGCTGTCGTTCAGCCATGATTTACTTAGCCAGGCTGCTATGTTGCCCTGGGATTTCCACAAGCACTAGTCATGGGTGTGTAGCTAGCAGAGGGCACATGTACACAGCACAACTCAGTGCAGTGCCAGAGATGCTGGCCTGGCTTGGAGAGAGTCAGTACACCCACACAGGATGGGGGAGAATGCCACAAACACACAGACCTGAAGTCCCCAGTGTGGTGCAGCCATGCACATACGTGGATTATTCCAGCTCAGCGTTACACACACATGGCTTCTTTCCACTGGAGTTGCAGGGTCAGGGCTAGCACTGAAATCTTCACTCTGCTGCACAAAGCAGGTGTTCCCCACAGAAGTGTCTGTGCTGCCTTCTCACAGTGGCAAAATGACTTCTCTCAGCTCTTCTGTGTAGCAAATGCAGGAGTAGCATCTGCTCTTTACTCTCCTTACTGAGGGCTGGTTATAACCAAGGCAACCCATGTCAAAATATACTTATGATACTATTTATGTCCTGGATTGTCGACATACCTTGTCAAATAATGGATCTGCATTCCACCGATTTGATATATGAAGTCCGAACCTGATTTATAAGTCATGCCACTTTGTATGCTATTGCATTCATTTAAGAGTCATTGAACTGATCTATGGCTTGAGCTTTTGAATTATAAATCACACTTGTATTCAGACTGTAACTTATTTGTAATCCAGCACTTTTTATGTTGGTTATAATCTTTGATTTACTAACATGTCTATGAAAATAGGAAAAAAAGAAGGTGATGTGCATAATGAGCTAATGCTCCGGGGTATACTTTGAAACACACAGTGCACCCTCAACACCAGCCCATCTCATTGTCCCAGGAAAAGCTATTCTAGCCCTTGCTCTTGCATACCCACACAACATACAACCCTACAAACCCTTCTGCAGCCCTGCTTTGGTCATATCCCAGTTGAGGCCAGTACTTCTGTGGCTGGACTTGCCTGGCCCACTGCTCCTCTAGCTCTGTGCTTGCACCTGACAGCCCCAACGGGACAAACAGCCAGCATCCATTTACAAAGGCTCAGGACACCTGATCTGAGCCCTGGGTGTTTTTTTCTAGGATGAGCTGAACCTCCTGCTGGACCTCAGCCACTGTATTGTTTAGGTTTCAGTGGCTATTTTTTCAAGATTATTTTTAATATGATACTTTTTACTTTGGACTGAGGGGTTCCTCCACCACATCAAGAGTGCAACCTTGCTATGCTGGGGAAACCTCAAGCCCCTGCAGTCAGTTTGTGTGGCAAGGTTTTGGTAGGGGGGGGCTCCAGGGGTGGCCTCTGTGAGCAGAGCCCAGCAGCTGCCCCATGTCAGATCAGAGCCAGCTCCAGCCAGCTCCAAAAGGGACCTGCTGCTGGCCAGAGCCGAGAGAGGAAGCAACCCCATTGGGCCTCTGGGAGAGCAGATTTAAGAAAGGGAAAAAAAAACTGCTGTGCTGCAGCAGTTGGGAGAGAGGTGTGAGAAGCAGCCCTGCAGGCACCAAGGTGAGTGGAGAAGGAAGGCAGGAGGTGCTCCAGGCACACAGCAGCAGTTCCCCTGCGGCCTGTGCAGAGGCCCCTGGTGGAGCAGGCTGTCCCCCTGCAGCCCATGGGTCCCACACGGAGCAGATCTCCACGCTGCAGCCCGTGGAGGAGCCCCCGGTGGAGCAGGTGGATGTGGCCTGGAGGAGGCTGCGGCCCATGGAGAGCCCCCGCAGGAGCAGGCCCCGGGCCGGAGCTGCAGCCCGTGGAGAGGAGCCCACGCAGGAGCAGGGGGTCTGGGGGGAGCTGCTGCCCGTGGGGGACCCGTGCTGGAGCAGTTTGCTCCTGGGGGATGGATGGAGCCCGTGGTAAGGACCCATATCTGGAGCAGTCCTTGAAGAGCTGCTGCCTGTGGGAAGCCCATGCCGGATCAGTTTGGGAAGGACGGCATCCCGTGGGAGGGACCCCATGGGGAGCAGGGGCAGGGAGTGACTGTGAAGGAGCGGCGGATACGAAGCGTCAGGGACTGACCGCAGCCCCCATTGCCCGTTCCCTTGTGCCACTTGCGGGGAGGAGGTAGAAGAGGGTGTATGGGAGGGAAGTGATTTTAGTTTCCTTTTAGTTTCTAACAGCTCTAGTGTACCGGTGATAGGCAGTAAATTTTATTAATCTCCCTCTGCTGAGTCTGTTTTACTCATGACGATAGTTGCTGAGTGATCTCCCTGTCCTTATCTCAACCCTTGAGCCCTTTTCATTGTATTTTCTTCCCCCTTTCCTTTGAGGAGGGGGAGTGAGAGAGCGGTTGTGGTAGAGTTTGGCTGCCCAAATGGATAAAACTACCATATACCACATCACTCTCCTGATTATCCCCATGTAAATCTGAATTTTCTCACCCCCAAGCACCATGTGTCTATCAGCTTTTATCCCACAAAACTATACAGTGTGTCCATTGGTGTTATTTCCCTCCTTTGCAACCCTACATAGGGGCAGTTAAACATACAGCCAAGGAATGTCCTCACTGAGTATTAACCACCACCACCAACACTCCTTTAGGGCAAAGACACCTCAGTATCATTTTCTTGGCCTTGTGCCTTGTTTCCATCTGTTCCCACCTGCTGCTAGCTCCAAAATTTCAGCTTACCATGGGAGCTGAGGCCACTCTCGGCTCTGTGGTTATACAGCTATGTATCAATATATAAAGCTATAGGAGCAAGGGCTAGCAGGGCATCTTCGGCTGAGTGTGCAGAGACACTCCAGCAAACCAGGTCTCACAGGGGAAGGGATCCCAAGTCCAGCTGGGCCCAGAGAAAGAGTGCTAACACAGTGCCTGAAGCCCAGAAAGACGGCAAGCCGTGAAAACCGGAGGTTTTTACTGGGGTCAGCAGACAACTAGTATTGCATGGTTCAAATGTTAAAAGCGTGCAAGTATGCCAGTTACTATCTAAGTATTTTGGTTGAGACTTCTACTTGTGACTACTCCATAAGCTTAACAGAGACAGAATGGTCAATGATCTAAAAGAGAAAATAAAAGCAGTGATCACATCACATTCAGGTATAATTATATTCTCTAAGTTTCCTGTTTAACACAGATGTAAAGTTCAGCAGGTTGCTGGAGGTGAAGACCTCTCTTCATGTTTGATAGTACAGTAGCTCTTGGGAGCTAACATGTGAAACAGTCATGCCTTTGTCTAATTTATATTAACTTATATAAAGCTTATATAAGCTTATTAACTTATACAAAGCTATATATTAACTGAGATCTCTTCTGGTTTTGTTCTCTGACTGTCTCCAGTGGTCACGTATGAACTTGCAGGAAAAATGGCTTGTGTCACTCATTTGTAGCTTTCCCAGTTATATGTCAGAATAAATTGGAAGATTTTAACACCAGCAGGTTACAAAAGCAGGCTCAGCTACAACAGCTCCTGTTGAAATCAGTGAAAAGGAAATCTCTCTCATCAGTTTCGGTAACAGCTGGGTATTGCTTTATACAAAACAATGAAATTGTTCATATGAATGAGAGCTGCCAAAGCCCCAAGGCAGGAGCCCACTGCCTTTGCTCCTGCTGCACCCAGTGCAGTACACAGCTCTCAGCTCTCCTTTTACAGCAATCAGGTTTTGTGACCGTGCATGAGGGTGAGTACAGCTGGCAAAGCCATGGAAATGTCTTTAAAGAGGAACACATGTTCAGCTCTGTATTTGGATCCTGTGACTAAACCATTCGTAGGAGCACTGACCGAAAAATAAGAAATGCCAAAACTTCTATTCCAAAGAACAAAGCCATTGCTGAGGTATCATTATTACTACCATATTATGACTGCCATTTCCACTCCCACAGAGTGTTTCTGTGAATGCTTTGAGAGTGTCATGAGTTTGGAAGTGGCCAGAGTGCATGGGACACACACCAGCCTTCTACATGTCCCCATGAAACCGGATACACCTGAGAAAAATATGGAAATCATCTTAAGATTGCTGCCAGGAGCAATAAAAGGCCACAGAAGTTCAAGTCACTGTACTTTTCGTCACAATATAATTCCCTAGTAAAGAGCCTGCACCCTCATCTGATCTGTCAAGAGGTGAGAAGGAGACAGCCTCATGGCCACGTTGCCAACATCATCCCTTAACAAATGGGCAGCTGCCCAACACTTGCAGCTACTGCTCTGAAATGCACTAAATTGAGTGCAGTAGCAAACTGAATGATGTAAACGGCAAGGGAAGGCAACAATTTTGGCAATGGAAAGTAATGACCTTGGTGTACTCATCATGTCTGTTGGTGCCAAGTGGCCTGTGGTCTTTTCTACAGGAGAGGGACATATACCACATCTCTCTCAACTGATCCACTGCTCCAGGGCCATGCTGAACCTTTTGAGAAAGAACCAACTGCTGCATTCAAAAATGGACAGAGGATGCAAAGGACTTCAATATGCATTAAAAATAAAATAAATAAAATAAAATAAAATAAAATAAAATAAAATAAAATAAAACAAAACAAAACAAAACAAAACAAAACAAAACACGATAATACCTAATATGTTTCTAAAAAGGAGGCCATACATAAGGCAAGCAATTACCAATGAGGGGATTTCCAGAATAGAGACAATAGATAAAGCAGAAGCAGCCCAGACCTGGGCAGTTCCCCAGACTGTAGCAGCCACGATATTTTACAGTTCCCTGTTTCTGCACAAGTATTTGCGGGTGGCTATGTCTAAGCTCTTGTAAGAGAAATTACTCAGCCAGAAGAAACATATCTGTTAATGATTACAGTGATAAATTTTATTCTCCATTCTTCAGCTGAGCACTGGTTTAGAAATCACAACTTGAGAAGCTCTGACTAGAAATGTGAATTGCTGTGTACTCACGGCTGTCAGTACTTCTCTTCCATACAGATATCTCTTTTTTCCTTTTGATGCTAACGAATTTGACCTGGTCTTTGCTAAGATTAAGGGAATATGCCAAGATGCTGTTTCACATGCCCTTTCCATTATTTTAAACCAATAACTAGTTCAGGCTTGGTATAAGGTGTGGTGGCCATCTTTGTCAATATTAAGTCCTTAAGGAACCAGAAATAAAATTATTTGGCCTGCTTTTGCCTCTGCTTATGCTCACCTCTTGAGGTGGATTTGTTCCTTGGGAGCCATACATTCACACGGACCTAAGATTTCTGAAAGAAATATTGTTCAACACACTGTAGCCACTACCAGTCCTGAGCTGGTGTTTAAAGTTAAATAAATCAAGCTACAAACAGCCCTGCACACCCTGTTTTCTACTTTAGGCAGCTGCCTGCAGGGACTCTTGTTGGGTACCATCCTGGCACAGGGGCTAAAATAATATTTTGAGGTGATTTTCCTTGTCCCTAAAAATTAATTGGAGGAAAAATAGCGAACAGACATTTAACAAGAATAGATCGACCCATGAATCCTTTAAAAATGAACATTTAAAATCACTCATTTTATCAGATCCATTCAGGGCCACCCACAGGCTGAAGGTCAGCTTTCTCAGATCCGTGCCTGTGACAATGAGCACAACAGAATTGGGCCCAACCCCATGTTTTGACACAATTTTTTTCTAGAGTGCATCCACATCCCAAATAAAATTGCTGGATGTGTTCTTATGATGATATTTAACCCTCAATATCCGAAAATTATGACCACTTACATCACTGAATGTCACTGCATGGAATAAGAGTCAGTCACTAGAACAGAGCAATGGGCACACATGCTGGAAATGCCTACAGATTATTTCCTTAGCAAGCCAAGTCAGCATCCCTTTTTGGTGCAAACACTGAGCAGCATTCAACAAGTAAAATCACATCTACCCATCTGCTGACTAATAAAAACAAAAATGTACTTTAAAGGTTTTACTCAGCTAGAGCTAATACTTTTGTACAGTAGATGAGGCAGTGGACCTAGGGAAAAAAATGTTTAATTGTAAACTGTGTCATAAATTATTGCTTTAGGTTCTCAAATTCAGCCTGCATTTAAATACAAATAAATAAACGTTCCAAATTTAAAGAGCGTTTCTTGACATACTTAAGAGGAATCTTTCCCTGTTTTTCCACCATAAATTGTTTGCACCATCTGTAGCAGCCAGTTTGTGTTCAGGTGAGAGCCATGAGGCAGAAGGGGTGCCTTTCCATTGCCTCATAACATTTCCTTTACCTTTACTGAGATACAAACTGTTAAAAGTCACCATATCCTCCAGTCACATTTTTGCTGTTCTGATCATTTTGGCATTATCAGGCAATGGTGATTGAACACCAAACATTTCAAGGGAGAATCTATGTCAGTGTGAGCATCATGGAGCAATCTTTATTTACAGTTACAGTTGTACCACTCCAAAAAGATTGGGAAATCTGACTGTCTCTCCACAAGTGGCTAGTTTTCATGTGTTACCAATTTTCATCATTCTGCAGGGGATGTTTTTTGAAATCCAAAGTCCTTTTGTAGTTCTAATGACTCCAAAGTTATCATTAACAAAATTCCAAGAGCAAATTGTAGAGAGTAAATGCTTAACGTATAATATATTATAACAACAACAACAAAAAAAAATCTGCATTCTTACATATGCTCAGTGCCAACATACGAGACAATAATGTGAAATGAAAGATTTGACAGGCAGGACCTTGCCAGGTTAAGAAAAGCTGAAAAGTATCCAATGTTTGCAAGCATCAGTTTGCTCAGCTGTCACAACCACCATCGCCGTGTTTCACTGGACTGTTACGAACATATTCCCATCAGAAGCACTACTTCAATAAACAAACAACAAAAAATGCTTTTTATTGACATAAAAACCTGCCTGAAGAATTGATGCTGAGTTCTCAAAGCTGCACATAAAATCTGTGTGTGATAGGTTTGTGGTGATATTTCACCCTGCTGGGTGAATCCAGCGGGATGACAGCTCTTGGCAGTTAGGCTTGCACCAAGCTCCAAGCTTGCTTTTGAGTTAGCTTGCTTGCCAAAACTGGAACATCTTGCTCAAAATGTCCTTCGTCACCACTGGCTGACAAGACCTTCCTTCCCAGAAAACAGTGGGTGTCCTTGCCTGCGGGCTGTGGTGTGAGGTGACAAGAAATCAAGTTCAAGCACTGATATTTTCCACTGAAATTACATAATTATCCTCAGTGACATTGTTATTCCCTGAGAGGGCATCTGAGCATCTGAACCTCAGACAAACACCCTGAAGACAGCGCTGCCAGATCAGGTCTTTCTATTTTCTATATAAGAAACAGGCAGGCACTTGGATTTTCTTTCTTCCCAGGTGCAAACCCCTTCCTTTGCAGATTTCACACTGTGTTCATCCGCCAGCCCTACCCAGAGGCACAGGTCCAGTGGTGGGACTGAACCAGCCTGAGCCCTGACGTGGACCTGCTCCACATTTCAGTGGGGTCAGCCAGCCCAAAGATACTGACTGCCTCTCTCCAGCTTTTAAAGCAGGATTGACTGGAACTCAGCCTAAAATATTGGTGCAGAGTAACTTGTCAGGTGGAGAAAGTTTACTAAACAAATGACACAAATTGTTAAATGCATGTCTTTAAAAAGTTCTCTGGTTCCTGGCATCCATGTAGGGCAGGTCGGTCCCTCAGGGCTGTTGCTGGCCGCACCCTGCCCCTCTCTCCCCCTGCACAGGCACACTGCCCTCGGGCAGCAGCAGCCTCCCCTCCCTGCAGAGGATTCCTGTCCAACAGCACTTGCATACCAAACACAGCCTGCCCCAAACTGCCCCACACTGCAACCTCCCAAGCCAAACAGCCACATCAGCAATGTGTTCCCCACCTCTCAGCTGCATCTAGCTTTAGTTGGCATTTTATAAACAAGATCCGTCTTCTCTGCACCACGAATGTGACATTTCCACCCTACAACTTCCTCCTCCAGCAGCAGTGAAAGGCCAAGGTGCAGGAGGAGGCCAAGGATCCTCCAGACCTGGCAGAGATGGCCAGCCCGTGCAGGCTTTGCCCAGCTCCTGAATAAGCACATCTCCACGTGGCTGCTCAGTGCCATGTATATTCTGCTCCAAGCAGCTCAAAAAGTCGCTTGGTTTTGAACCAAGCACTGCACCACGATGCTCTCTCACTCGAAGCCATGCACAGCACACTAGATTCTTTCATCAGATCACTCATTTGTAGGTATCTCCTGCTCAGCTTCCAATTTCTGCCTTGGTTTAACACTTAGATAAGCTTTTCCACTCATCCCGATTGCTGTTAAAAGGTTACATCTTTAGCTCATATCAGCCCTGCTGACTGCTTGCCATCTGATTTAACATAGCCAGTGACATGAGGGCTTTAAATCCTCCATGTTTCTGCAGCCTGTAACACAGCATTTAAGCTGACACAATAGTAAGGTAGTGGTGAATTATCCCAGAGACAAATAAGACTCACAAACTATGTGTGAATATGTGCAAATCCTCCTGAACAACTCCCATGTCATATACTGTACAGATCAGAAGTGCAAGCGAGCTGAAGTGAAAGCTAAACTACAACTGTAAATTGGGAACTTGTGCACACCAAGCCAGAACTCTTCTTTTTATCATGTTAGCATGCAAATTTATCAATTTAACCTGACATCCTGTATTTTTTCTGGGGAAAAATCATCTAGGAAAGCTTGATTTTGTACCACTGTATCTCTGTCAAGTCTGAATGGAATTTGGTTGGACAAATGGCCAAATTTCATGATGTGAGCAGTGCAAAATTCCTCAGCATATATCTATACATTATCTGCATGGTTTTGTAGCCTCACAAGGACAAAAGCAATGCTCTGCCATTTGGTCTATGCTGGCAGACAGAGGTGTGTTTGTGTGCAGTGGCACCTGGCTGCCCATCTGGACTGCCTGGGAAGGGAGTGGCTCACACTCCCTGGTCCTGATGAACTAAAACCTGAGCAATGATGCAATGAGCTGCTACACGGAAGTGTCCTTGCAAAGATTCGGAGTTGTCAGGATACAGGAGGCAGCGTGAGGTGGATGAATGGAAATAAATGTTCTTCTCCTGTAAGCGTGAATTAAGAGTAGACAAAGGAGAATGTGCGCCAGCACCAGGTTCCAGTCTTGCACCAGAGGCATCGCTCACTCCAAGCGTCTCCCTAAATCCCTCTGGATATGATGGCAGGAAAAGAAGGTCAATAAGGCATCCCAGAATACAGCTCCTTCTTTGCATCCTTGTTTCCTCCTTCAGGGGCCAAGAGGACCAAAATACAGAATATGCTCCTCCAAGGCTTAGTAGGGAGCACTGACCCCAAACCTGTGAGATGATGGAGCATAAACTGCTTCTTCCTGCACTTGACCTGGCCACTTAAGCAAATGGCAGAAATGTTGGGGCATGTTTATGAGGGTGTATGGAGTCTGTCAAAGTGAGATGCAAGTGATTAAAGCGAGGTGGTGTGCTGAAGGACTATTCCTAAAAACTTCTTAAATCTGTGCTTTTGATTTTCCCAGAGAAGCTGTGGATGCCCCATCCCTAGAGGTATTCAAGGCCAGGCTGGATGAGGTCTTGGCCAACCTGATCTAGTGGGTGGCATCCCTACCTATGGCAGGGGGGTTAGAGTTAGATGATCTTTAAGGTCCCTTCTAACCCAAGCCGTTCTGTGATTCTATGATTTCTGTAGGGTGCAGTGACTTCAGTGAATTGTTCTTTCAAGAATGCCTGGGTGCCATCAGACAGCCCCACATGGTTCACTACAGATGAGAATGCTACTGCTGTAGGATGTATGCAGCACAAGCCATCGAGGAGGCAGAGCTGTGGAACAAAACAAGGGGCAAAAGATACTGATATAAGGAGCAGTTTGCTGCTTGGGGAACAGCAGTGTGTCACCTCTCATAAGGCACAGTTAGTGGGATCACAGCTTTACTGACAAAACTGAGTTGTGGGTCAGTATCTTAAAAAAAAGACCTACCGAGTAAAACAGGTGACAATGGTAAAAAACACCCTCATCTATATGAAGAGATTTCAGCTCCCTTGCTCACCCACAAGTCTGCAGAGCCTGTTTTATTTGAAAACATGAGACAGTTTAAGAGTAAGGCTCTACCTGACACACCTTGTCTTCTCTTTAAGGGTACGAAGGATCTGATAGATGTAGCTTTCAAATACAAGTCCTTCCTGGGACTGGGAAAGAGTGGATCACCAGTCACTCATGAAGCAGTTTTTTCTTGGTCTGAAGAAATAACCTTGCCAAAGAAAAACGGGTTTCATAAGACAGAACAGAAAGAAAAAAGAGAAAAACATAGACAAAGAAGTGGTGTATATAATGCTGTAAAAGGAGACAGGGAATGCATGTGTCTGAAAAGGATTTGAAAAGTAACTTGATAGAAATGTCATTTTCCTAGAAAAAGTGGACATGATGCAGAATTTATTTGGGTAAATGATGTTTCTTTTGTGAAATGTTAATATTTGTAACAATAATGAAATAAATAGGGAATATCATATTCACATCACTGTATTAGATAATCATGTCATTGAGGTTTTTTTTGTTGTTTTTAGGGGGTTTTGGTGTTTGTTTTGTTGTTGTTGTTGGGTTTTGTCTACTGTTAAGTAGGGGAGGCTGAACTGGAAACTGGTGACTTATTCAGTGGCTGAAAGTCCATTAAGCTACACAGAAACCCCAAGCTGAAATTTTGTAATAAATTTTTCTAAAAAGTTTGAAATAAAGGTCTTTGATAAGACTCTGGGCATATGTAGGAGTGCATTTTCAAACAGTTGTTTCCGGAAAGTTGGTTGGAGATCTGGGAGGCTCGGTTACAGACACATAACAGCTATTCATGTTGTTAATGCAGAGAATATTGTAGATTCATGAGGAAGCCCTGGAGCAAAACAGTTAATAATATCGTGTAAACATTTTCCATACAGAGGTCACATACGACTGACACACAGCACTACCGATTTGATAAAACACTTTTGTAGACTAAAACAACATAAGCCAGGCTGTCACTCATTTGAGCCTTACCCTCAAGGCTTATTTAAGATATAGAAATGAAAACGAAGTGTGTTTTACCGATACTCTCTCCTGTTTCTCTTCTGCTGCTGCTGGAAGGACCGGTAGGAGTTCGGTACATGTTAGAGGAAATTGTGGTACCTATTGGTGAATGACACTGCTATTTGTACTCTGTGCCCTACATGACCCAATCAATTCTCTGTTGTAATAAACACCATTGCCTGACTAAAGAATTTAACCTGAGAAATACTGAACCTAAAACAAATGTCATTTGACCTAGATTGGATTTTTTGTTTGTTTGTTCATTAAAACTGTTCATAAGGTTCCATTTCCTGAGGCAAACCCAGGGCAATAGAAAGCAAATATACGAACCTAAACATAATCCTTGACAATTTTATATTGAAACATCTATGCTCACGTATTGCCATATATCTTAATTATCCTGCTGTACTCAAATATTCAAATTAACAATTCTAACTAGATATATTCAGAAATATCAAAAGTTGTGGAAAAATAAAACCCAAACTACCTTACCTTCTATGCATATCTCTATTTTACTTATTTTATATTAATAGCTCTACCCCCACCCAGAATTTAGAAATGATGGATTTGCTCCTGAACTCAGAGGTTAGATTGTTATGACAGCAAGCTATTCATGTCTCTTCACATCCTTTTTGTTAAAAAAGCTTTAAGACCTGTTAGTAGGGGGAAATAACTGAGCAGTGTTATTGCAGTTAGTCTGGATTAAGAGTTTCCTCACTGTTTCTGTTGCTTTCTGTTTCTCAGGATGTTTTTCTCATTCAACCTTACGTTTAAGGTGAGCACAAAATGTTACTGAGCTTGAGCTAGCCAAACACTAAAATGAATGTATTTGTTTCAGTCCTTTCTACTGCAAATATCTAGAAAGGTTCAGGAATATTCCCCTTGATATCAGCTTGCAGAGCAGTTGACTAACCTGCCTCAGTGAAGGAAGCCACAGAGCTGGCTGACCAATATGTGAGCAAAATAAATATCTTGCCACCTACTCCAGCAGCCTGAGGGACCATAAGACCCTAACCGAGACCTGAATACGTTCTAGAAGGCCAGAAGAATATCAACACCTTCCCCTGTACAAGGAAGTATATCATGAAAACTATCAGAAAGTTATGTTTGCAGCTGGGTAGTGCATGGAACCATACTTTCCTGGGCCTAATTTTGGAGTAACAACAGTACTTCCAGGCACCCAAGAGGGATGGGCAAGCCCTTTCCACACTGAGACCACTACGAAGGGAGCAATGCCACCGCCAGAAAAAGACTGTAAGCTTTATAAGAATGTTACCAGTTGAGTCAACTCCCTCTCCAGATGAACCTTCAGCAATATTTTTGTCATCCCCTGCCAGTGAAAAGTCCATAGTGCGACTGAAACAAATAGACCAAATCTATGATAATTACTGAAAATATTAGACTTCATTACTGCAGATGAGTTTGTCTTTGCATCACAACTGACATGCATAATTATTTTCCTGTTTTGCTGAAAACATCTGGAGAAAGTATCATTGCATCATCTATCAGGAGGCTCTTTATTCCAGAGACAGTGTTTTACTGTATGTTTTAATTTGTGCTAACTGGCATATATTGTGTTGCATTAAACCCTAACAGCTTTCATAAATTATTATTTAATGAAATAGAAGAGCAAAGAGAAAGAGGGATTCACTGTATGGCTCACAGGTTCTCAGAGAGGAACACACACACACATACACCAAAAAAAAAAAAAAAGATATGTTTCCATACAACTTTTCTTTACAGACATACTCTTGTCTCTCACCACACACAGTATATTGGTGTTCTGGTAGCCCTGATGGACTAAGGACATAAGCAGGACAAGATTTGTAATCACCCCTTACTAGACCAATTCATATTTGGAAAAAAAAAAAAATATATATATATGAGGATTTGGGGCACAGAGTCTCTTCTTGTGTACACAAAACCTTGCCTTCATTTCCCAACACATGATAATGTTGGAGATATACATTATTAAAAACACAGCAATGAAGTTTCTACAATTTGAGCTCTTTGGAGTCAGTATTTGAACAATCTCAGGCAGAAAAGGAGAAGAGTCTTTACTGCCAACCTCATCACTGCTACAAGCACTGTGATTGACTCTGTATTGTTTGCTCATTTTGATCTTAGGGTAAATCAAAATGAGTGGCATGAGTCCCCTTTTAGATCAAAACTTGACATCACTCTGAAGAGTTGTCACCAAAGTGGATTAGCCTTCACTTCAATTTTTGACATGCATGATGAAATTATATTTGTTGTACACATAGCTGTGCAATTTTGACTAGGGATTTTTGTATAAAAAGATAGAATCCCATGGTCATGAATTTTCTGTCATGGTGACTCACTCCCTCTAGGGTCAACAAAGCTGACTTCAGGCACTGATGACCTTATGACAAAGGAGATATTGAGATTTCCTTAGACTGTCATCACAACACATTAATTCCATCCAATTTCATTCTGCATTGAATATAGTTATATTTTTATTAGTATTAATGTTCAGCATAGCTATAAAAACAAGCTTTCCCTCTGAAGATTTCTGTTTCGCAATGCACAGCATCTTAAATACAAGATTGCTACAGAAATCATTACTCACATTAGGCGGGTTGTAAAATGGCTAAGTGATGATTGCCCAAACATAATTATTAATGAGGACTCATCGATAAGAAGGGTTTTCCTAATAAAGTCTCTCAGGATACATCTGAAAATATTACTGTATATTTCCATGTCAACTCTGAAAGAAAACACAAGAGGATTATGCCCATGCAGGGAAGCCAAAGAGAGTTTGGCAAAGAGTCAAGCAGTAGTGAAAAGGACTGCCCATTTATACAGAGGGCACCATTACTGAATCATGGGCAAGGAGGAAAGGTTTGTATACAACGTGAAAATACTTTTGCTGGCTCTGAGGAAAAGTTAAGAAAAGATTGAGTGCAAGAGGAAAAGGAGAGAGTGCAAAGTGAGAGGATGCTTTCAGTCTTAAAGCCTTACTGCTTTTTCAGTCTTAAGGCCTGATACTTCTGAAAATCAGTAACATTTTCCTCACCAGTGGGCTCAAATCTCAAAGAATAATATTTGGATGAAGAAGGCAGGGATTGTTTCTGTTTTGTAGTAAGAAATTAGGAAGTCTCATGAACAGGGCAGAGCTATCAGCATTAACAGGATGGCAAAACCACAAACTCAAGCACACTGAGATCTTCTCTTCAAAATAATAATAAAACTTTTCAATACTTAACTTGTATACTTACTTGCATACTGTGGTTATATCACAATGATTTAAAATGTTAGTAATATATGTAATTATACTATACAAAGTTGTATTAACTGATATAGATTCTTTTTTAAAGTAAAACAAAAAAAAAAAAACCTGAAGAACCTAACTTGCAATTCTTTCAAGGTTGAGTCATGGGGTTTTTTAGCCAACTTTCATATGATTTTGAAAAAAAAAAAAAAAGTTGGCTTTCACTCATACAAAGAATGAAGCCCTACTACAATAGTTCTCCAGAAAAAATAATCTTGTGAAACAAACAGAACTAACTGACAGTCTAAGGCAGTAATAAAAGTACATACAATGTCATTTTTTTGCTCATTTTGTTTTTCATCAGAGAGTATCTCCAGTTCACACCAAGTCATTTGGAATCAGGGAACAGGACTCTGAGGAGCAATCAAAGTCTAGTATGCTTCACTAATAGAGTTTAGGAATCAGTAATTAACAGCATGCAAGTCATATTACACTGCTGCAGTGAAATAGGATTAAGCAGGATGAAGGAAGTCATTTCATTACTTTGAGAAAATTTCCCATTTCTTTTAAACTGATATAAATCTGCAGTAACTTTGATTGCTTGAATATAGCCACTCAAGTTGGACAATAGTAGAGAACAAAGATAGACCATTGTCCTTTATCAAAATTCTCATCTCCTGGACATCAATCCCTATGCTTATTTTCAAAACTACTAACATCAAAATAAGCAATCATTGCCTGTATATAATAGCGCTAAACCAAGAAGTTTTTGTGTATGTGATTATTTCATATCATTCTTTGTAATGTATAAATGAAAGCTACAATCCACAGAAAGACTTCTAGGCACCTATTCATAGTTGTTATTAAACTTCCTCCAATGTTAGACAACTATTTATTTCGGAGAAAATACAAGGTCCATATTCAGTGGAAATATGTTTGCTAACAGACCAGATGGAACAGAACAAACATTTAATTATGTCATTGTGAAACTCCAAGAGGATCAGCTAAGCTGTAATTTGTCATGTTATTCTGGTTTTGAACAGTTCATGGTAAACTGTCTGATTATATAAATCGATGTTGGCTTTCGCATTAAAGGCATTTTTGCTTTGGAGTAATAAAGCACCGAAAAGGATTTTCTCTCTAGAAGTTGGGGGGTGGGGGAGTAAGTTTTCTGTGGAAACACTACTGCTTCCCAAAAACAATCAGTTTACGAAATACCCCAGATGACTACTGTGAGCTAGGGTTTTTTGCAAAAAGGCTAAGGTATTTCCATGTGCTTTCATATGTCCAAAAGACGTTCAGAAGTTATCCTACGGATTATTTTTTATAGGACATTGAAACAGAAATGATAGATCTGTTTGCTAAGGAACATAAAACCTATCATTGATTTTACTCCCCTAAATTTGAATAATCCTTTCCTTTATCTAAAATGCATGAGCACATTCACATCTGTGGTTAATTTTGGCACAAAATTCCACTAAGGCTTCTATCCAAAAAGAAGTTGCTTTCAGCCCACATTACTTACTGTCTTCTCATCCTTCTTACAATATTAACTCAGTAACACAATTAATTTCCAACACTTAGGTTATAGACTTTAGTACTTTTGATTGATTGTTAGGTCATCCTGCTCAAAAGTGCCACACAAAAAATGCACAGGATAAATAAATGTGATGTATTTAAGCAAATATGTTGGTGGAAAATGTGTTCAGTTATCAAGAGTCATTAGGCCTTTTGAAGTCTATAATCATGGATGATGTAAAGTCAAAGAAAGCTTTAAAGATGAGTGTAATTTAGATTAAATATACTAGTTTTCTGGAATTGTTGTAACACTGTTAAAATAATTATTGATCTAACAAATCTGCCCATTCAGCACTTGTAAGCTTTGACTTCACTATAATGCAGAACCAATTTTTTACAAAAGGAAATCTCCTTGTTATTATTTGTTCTCCCCTTGAGTCCTCAGCCTGGACCCTATCCAAAAAAGAAGATGCACGAATGTCATTTGTGGGAAGAAGAATGATATTACAGTGTTTCCTGTACCCTTGCTCCTTTTTCCTGTGTTTGCAGATTCCAGTTATCCTGTATATGTCTGTAGAAGGTGTTTTGGTGTTACACTATCAGAACAATGACAAATTAAGATAAGTCGATAAAAATCAGCTCTGTCCTGAAGTTTTTATTAAAATATTTTATGTCTTGACCATATTACTCAGTGCAGAGCTCTGAACGCAATGTTGGTAAGACATAAATCCCATCTCCTCCATTTAAAAGATGTTAAATCACGAAGCCACACAGTTGCAAGGCACAAAACACTCGCGTTGAAGCCGTCCTTTGCTGTAACACATGATTGACAGCAACCTATCTGGAGAATCGAGAAGAGAAACAGCTCCTGATTTCATCATCAGCTATGCCAGAGTCAAGCTCAAAACAGTGCTGTCAGACAGCTGCACTGTAGTTGGGATCATGAAGGACTTAAACCCAACATCCCTGTAGCTTAGAGTAAAACACAGAAAATTATCTTTCCTGGACAAGTATAAAAATGCGAAAGCTAATTAGAAGGAGTTGGAAAAGGATAACCAAAAAAGACAAACGCTTATAGGTGTTAGGAGAACTCTCCAACAGCATAGTACCTCATGAGGAGTGGGTGCATGTTATTGAGAACAGAGGCGAGGCCTATGCCCACAGAGTGTCTGTGGCCTGTCCCAGGGAGCAGGCCCTGGTCCCTGGCCAGGTGACATGGACAGGCTCACCTCAGCTCTGCCCCTGGCACCCGGGGAACAGGCCACTCTCACACACTGCCCATCAGCTGGGCCAAAACCTGGTTCAGCACTTGCTCCACAGCCCACACAAGCAAGCAAGAACACAGCAGGCCCAAAGGTCCCCTCTAGGAATTCCCCACACCCTCTTGCGACTATGGTATCACGAGCCCCATAAAAGCCCCACAGGCCTAGATGTCCATGCAGAAAAGGTATCTTCTCTTCCCATTTCCTTTCCTTTGTCCCTCATTCCCAGGAAAGCATTATCAAAAACTGATCTCTGGTTCCAGATACAATCACGATGACAGGCCTGCCTAGGAAGGCTGTCTTCTCTTCAACGTGTCTGTGAAGGAAATATCCCCAGTCACATCTGCCCCCTGTAAGGTGTAAGTGTCCTCAGGTCAGCAGTACATGCCAATGACCCAGGGGTGGGAAGCAGCCAGCAAAAACTCCTGTGCTGTCCTTTCTGCTCATGCCACGAAGGACAGCGTGGGGTGACTGGGTAAGCTCCGTGACCTTTCTGGCCACAGATTTTGTGGTGTCCACACCTGTCTCCTGAGTGCAAATCACAGACAAAACTGGGGTGGGGGGGAAGGAATATTTTGAGAGCAGCTTGCTAGAGGTTTAGCTACTAATAATTTTTTTCCTAACTTGTAAGAAGCCCAAAGACTGTCAGAGAGCAGTGAGTGCAATATGGGTAAGAGGTGCAGGTACAGAGTGCGTGGTACTACAGGGCCTTATAGAAGAGGGAAGACTTGTTGGTGCTGACAAAAATCAGGTAGCTCCATTGTCTTGAAGAACAGATCTCAAACTGCAGTGAGAACAGAAAACATTTCAGAAGCTTATTCAATGAATAGTAAAAGATATTAAAAAAAATCACAAGATCTATCTTCCCTCTATAATAAGAAATGCAATGAAATTATTACACTGCCATTTGCAGTGCATAATAAGGAGATAGTTCAAAGGTTCAACAGCTTATTCAAAACCTGCAGAAAATGCCTCTGAGAGAGAAGTAGTGAGACTTAAAGACCTCAGCCTCTTTAACTTATCAAAGAAAAGACTGAGGAGAAATGATTACAGAGTTCAATTATCTCCATGAGGGAAAAACACTAATACAGGGATTAAGCTTTTTTAAAACTGGCAGCTAAAAGTGCAACAAGAACTAAAGGCTGAAAATCTAAAACCTGACATATTCACATTACTAAATAGGCAGAATATTTTAATGGGCAGGGTAGTTTACCTCTGAAACATGGTAATAGAAGAAGCAGCAGATTACGCATCTTTCCTGGTCTTCAGATTAACTATCCTACACTAAAACATGAGGGAACTATGGCTTCTTAATGAAGTAATTATAGAGAAAATGTTAACAGGTACAAAACAGACCTCTTCTTGTAATCTCATTGTGGGAAATGAACAGACTACTTCAGGTGAAAATCAAATATGCATAAACACAGAGCCAGCTGGAAGCTGGCTCCTTAAAGGAGGAAATTTGCAAGGTTGTAGACAAATTAAAGGTGTTAACCTTAATTATAAGTAGTAGTATGAGCTCATTCTTTTCAAATAACCTTTGGGTTTTAGTGGTCTTTTGCACAGAAGGTGAGGCAGAAATGATTTCCACAGCCCAGAGTATTCAGAAAAACTACTGACAGCATCTAGTCATTGCTGAACTGACCGCTTTCAAATATGCACAAAATGACTGCAGCTTCGTATCTGTATTCATACATAATCTTAATGGTCTTGATTAAAATTTCAAAAGAAAAATAAGAGTTTAGATTTAAAATATATATATATTCTTCATGAAAACAGCAACCTTTTCAAAATTCAATATAAGATAGTTATCTAGAGTATTGTTTAAAATAGAAAAAATCTGAAATATTATGCAATTATAGGGATTGAGCGCATATTTTTTTTTAATAGTGGAAATATATCAGGTTTTGAGAGCTTGCAAATTTTTGAAAACTTTTTTCTCATTTTTTCATCAGTGTAGTACCAAGGGTAAAGCACACCATAACCTTAAACTATAAAAATCAGAGATAAGTCTGTACCCAAACCAGACATACCCACATGCATATAGTAATATGCACTCATACACATGGACCAGATGCAAGTAACAGAGTTTGACTTCATGTTTGCAAATTGTATTTTTTTCTTTTTTCTTTTTTTCTCTAAAATTCAAGTGTTGTAATGTAAGCCTTATTAGATTTTCTACTTATTATTAACCTGGAGGCCCTCCAGCCTCCTCCCTGCTCTCTTTCTTATTCGTTTTTATACTTCTAACCCGATGCAATCTGCCTGCAGGGGCAAATACAGTTATCTCCTTCTAAATTAAAATTGTAACTCATTTGGTACAGTTTACACAAGGCCTCAGCTTTGACACATGCAATTACTATGAACATAGGAGGAACATGATTGCTGAGAGCCACCAGAAATAGAGTTTAATCAGAAAACATGGACTTGTTCCAACAGATTTATAATTTCACCACTTGCTATTCTTTTATGTTCCTGAGCGTTCGGATAATTAGAAACACTGTTGTTTTTTTTTTTTCCTTCCCAAGAGGCCAGGGAAAGCAAAATTTCTCCTTTCACATTAACAAGATAAAATTATAATACAAACAATCCATAACTTTTTTGTTGAAATGACAAATTCATACAACATTAATTTTAGTACTTACAAAATGTTACAAATAATTTGGTCTGTAGTATTTGTATGTACCTCACAACATAGACTTGTGTGAATTAATTACCCATTCAAACGGATGGCCCAGTCTGACAGCTTTTCCTCACATAAGAACCTCTAGGTAGCTCACCTAGCCAGTCTTAAAAGGCAGCTTTTTAAAGATATGTCTTTAGAAATGTGAGTTTTGCTTCTTTTGCCATTGTTGTGGAATGATTCTCCTGTGCAAGGGATCAGATTGCAGGTCTGGGAAAAAAAAAAAAAAAAAAGGAAATTGAAATGTTAAGGAGCCAGATCCATAGCGCTGCCTGATCTCTATGCCTCAAGCTCCACTCTCAAAAGGGTATTTTAAATGCGTTTGATGAAGTTCAGCAAAAGATGGAGCTGAATGAACAAAGAGACACTACTCGCTGTAATTAGGAAAGCAAGATTTAGACTTCAGCTTTGTGACACCTTGCATGATGGCATTGCATATCTCTAAAGGTACTAGTGCTCGTGACTTGATTGCTGTTACAAATGAAACCATCTGAGCACTAACCATAACTTAATAGACATATGCAGCGCTGCAGGGTTTTGCAGTCTCTTTACTGTGGTCTGAATGCACTCTTTTAAGGTATATTTTAATATCAAGTTTTCCAGACCTCTGGGAGGACTGTGGGTCAAGTAAGGACTGAGGTTACAGAAAAAGGTTACAGAAAATATTTTGGGTAAAGAAAATGCACGGCTTAGGATGTGCTCTGTAGTACAAACATGGTCCTGAAGCTGTGGCCGCCTTTTCAAGAGGCCACCTGCTTTCTATTTCTCCTCTTGTGTTAGCTATTAACTTTGTTGCCACAGGCACAATTCATACGTACGAGGTCAGGGGCTCGGACAGGAGCAGCTGCTTTTTCAAGTGGCTTGCCTCAGTTCCCAAGGCAGTTAACTCAGCTGCGATAGCATATGTGACCTGGATACACCAAATTTACCAAAAGATGATTTTTCCTGTCCCTGACATAGTCTTTTCTGCTGTATACTTAACATCGATGCAAATCTATAAACCTGGAAGGAAATAAATTGTAAGTTAAAGTCATGGAAAGAAAGAAAAGAGTCTGGAGGAGAAAAAAAAAAAAAAAAAAAAAAAAAAAAAAAGGATTACCTAAACCCTAACCCTAAACATTGTTGCTGAGGTTGCATATCTCCAGCAAACTACTTGATCTAGAAGTTTCTCTGTGTTATTAAAAACATAACTTTGGTAATGGTAGAAGACACCAAATTTATAAAGAGATGGTAAAATAGAGCAAACAAGCAAACTGGTACCATCATGTCTGTGTAAATCAGGAATGGTCGAGTCCGGATCCAAGACAAATTTATTTTATTTGGCCCCAGGAAGGAGATGAGCTTTGGTGTTGGGCAAGTGCCCATCTGCTTTTTTCTTAATCCTGTTTGGTTTCCTCTCAGCCCATTCCAGGAAATCTCAGCCCAGGGATCCCTGCACCAGGTCTCTGGGACAGCAAATGCAGGACATGCAGCACAAAGCCTGGTGTTATTACAGGTGCTGCTTCCAAATCGCATCATTGCAATTGCTGCAGCCTGTTCCCTGTCTTTTCCAGAATAAGAAGCAAAAGCCGTCAAACAAATTTAGTAGAAGTCAAGTTCAAAATAAACAAAAGGAAATGGCTCACCACATAGCAGCTACTAGGGCTAGGAAATTCCTCACCCCGGAGACTGCAGATGCAAAATTCCAGTGGGGCTCAAGTGGAAGCTGCAAAAGCTCTTAAAACTTCCGCTGAATGTTATAAAAGAGATCACAGCAGACTTGAGAAATACCCGCAGGTGGGGAAGTCCCCAGAGGGAACTATTTTATATATTTGTTTTTGGTTTTCCCAAGCCATTTGCTTTGGGAGTTTGTTGGAGACAGCGCAGTGGATTTGATGACCTGTGCCACCCCAGCCACTCCTCTGTCTTTAAGACTGATAAATCCCACCAGTCTCCAGTCATCAGCACCTGGGACTTTTCCAAGCTCAGGGCTGCAGCTAAACTGCTGAGTACAACAGCCATCATTAGACCTATCCTCCAAAGATATGCCTAATTCCTTTTTTAACCTGTTTCTGATCTCCACATCATCTTGTGACAGTATAACAATGAATGTTACTTTAAACATGCCACTTGGCACAGTCATTGGAAGCTCTCTACTTGCCATGTTATGAGAAAACGGTAAAAAAAGTGTAGGAGATATCATATTCTTTCTCATGCGCTCATACAGTTCTTTTTCCAGCTTGGAGAAGTTCATTTACTTATTTATATTTATCTACAACTCAGTGCAAAACTGTTCTCATAAAATGTTAAAAAATACGTATGTTCGGAAGAATCTTGGAGAGTGTAACATTAAATTCTTCTACAGACAATGTAAGCACAGGGATTTAAAGAATAAACATTTATTCCTATAGATGATTTGCAATTCCTATTATGGTCTTCTCTTGTGCCGAGTTTTCACTAAATATAGACTCTCAACATTTATACCAGACACTTCTGCGCCCCTCTGTCCTAGTTCAGACGTTCACAGGCACATAAATTTAAGCTAAGGGAGTAGGTTAGGACACTGAGCACTGTGATACGAAGGTGAAAACACCAAACATCAAGTGTAGTAGTGGGGAATGCACAGCAGTTAAAAAGAAAGAGCTATATAAAGGGATAAGCTGTATTTTTACAATGGTCAGGAAAAATGATAGTAACGATGGCTAGATAAAAATGAGGATGGACTAAAACCACTTTTTTTTTTAATTCAATTCATTTGTATTGCTACACTTAAACTATTTTCATTCTCTTGTGTTTGCAAGCAGGGATAAGAGCAAGGTGCTAAAGAGCAAATGAGTGCTGTAAAAATCTGCTGTCCTCTGAAAACATGAATTATTTGCTGTGCCAGCATAGGCTGCCACTAGATGGTGCTGCCAGCCTTAGAAAGCCATAAATGCATTAACGTGCTGTGTAAGGGGAGGAAGGAGTTGTTCCACGAACAGGTGAACCAACATACATGATAGCTTCTTGCAAATCTCAGCCACCTTCCCAGGTTCCCAGGCTGCAATAATTTCACAGTTTCCTCATGTCTCCTGAGAACTCATAAGTATATAATTTTACAGCTTAATTCTCTTTTTGCAACATCTCGTCCCAGTAGCTCTCGTCCCCTGCCTGTGTCCCTAGCTGTGAGCTGGCGCTGTGTCTTGGCCACGCTGTGTGTGTGTCCACCAGCCTCTGCTGACAGGCACAGGCCCTCTGAGCCCATGCTCCAGCCTTCCCATGGCAGGATCTGGCCTTGCTGTCCCATTTTTTCATTTAGCTTCAGAATTTCAAAGAGCCTGTATGAGGCCGCCAGGATGTCTTCTGCCATGCCAAAGCAGCTTCATGAAGAGACACCTTCTCTCAGAAAGCCTCTTTAGGATTTATATACATGTATATTCCACAGTTCGCTTATCTGATCTTATTGATTCTGGCTGTTGTGCTTTTTCCCTCCTCCACTGGCGCTTACCATCTTCATTTTCACCAGGTAAACAAAAACAAAACAAACAAGCAAACAAAACACTTTTCCCAAGCAATCCTCTACACAGATGCTCACTTTTGAAATTCCATTGGCAGACACTGTAGTGAAGACTGAATCCAAAAGAAAGCATTAGTGTTTGACTTTTTGGATAACACCTGCGGATAGCTTCCTATGCACTCTCTTCCACCTCGGTAGGAGAGCAGCGTTTTCATCAATCAGCCTGTTACCAGAAACTTACTTCAGACAGATGTTGAAACACTGAAGACATTTCAGAGGCGAGCTACAAAGGTGGTTGAAGGTAGGAGAGAGGGTCTCCCAGTGAGACATTCAGAGTCCAAATCTGTCTGGTTAAAAAGTGCTTAAGCACCATCAGGGCCCAAGTATGGAAAAGAAAGGAAGAATTAAGAGAAGACAAAAAGTTACAGACATAGCATGCCCAATGTGCTATCTGTGTACAAACGAATGTGTTCACGTGTGTCTGGGGACACCTCATGCAGTTCCTGGGGACGTTGCACTGGCTGCGCTGATGCGGAGCAAGCAGGCATTGTAAGCAAACCAGGCGGTCACTGAAAGCACCAGGCTTATTGTATGTCACATACAGACCATGCACACGGGCCACAATCTGACAAGGTTTTCCAGACACACAGAAAGAAGCCTGGTCAGAGGTGCTCAACTCAGGTTGTGCAGTTATCTGAAGGGCTGATGGCAAAGATTGTGAGGTGGAAGAAACAAACTCAGCAGACACTTTTATATATCTATAATGGGGAGTGACTTTTTACTTGGGTAGATAATGATAGGACAAAGGGGATGGTTTTAAACTAGAAGAGGGGAGATTTAGATTAGATGTTAGGAGGAAATTCTCTCAGAGGGTGGTGAGGCACTGGCACAGGTTGCCCAGAGAAGCTGTGGATGCCCCATCCCTGGAGGTGTTCAAGGCCAGGCTGGATGTGGCTTTGGGCAACATGATCTAGTGGGAGGTGTCCCTGCTCATGGCAGGGGGTTGGAACCAGATGGTCTTTAAGGTCCTTTCCAACCCAAACCATTCTGTGATGCAGTGATATGTAGCACTGATTGGTGGAACAGAACAATACCTGACCGTACCACCAAATTTCTGCCTTAAGCCTGCAGCTACGGTTCACTGAAGTGAGATTTCTCTTCATGTTGTAAGACTTTCCTCCGACATCTGAAAGGTGAGCGTTTATAATTGCTGTAACCACAATGCTGTTGATAAACCAACTGTAACAACAGTAGCACACACTGCCATTGTGCAGGAGCACTACCCCATGTTGCAGTACGTCCAGAAATACCACATACCTGTGTAGGATTCATGTACCCAACACATTGAGTTTGTTCACAGAAAAAAATACTACTCTGTTGTTTGCCAGAGTCGCAGTGAAGTCTGTAGTTACAGTAAGATTGGCTTATCACTCCTAATAGGAAAAGGCAGCTTGTTTTCTGCTTCTCTAAGTTGCAAATCCCTTTAATAATTACTTTGCTAGAAGAGAGGAATGGCTGAACTTGGCCCTAGGAATTTGCACTGACAGACAAATGAAGAAATCTGAGGCTGAGGCTGACAGATCCATTTAACCTGTTTTGAGTGGGCAAGATGTGTAGAAGAAAGGAACAGAGAGAGCTGCTAGAAGCTTGAACTGCAAAAGATGGCTCTTCTATGAAATCCTGCAGCCGAAGGGGGTAGCCCACCTTGCCCTACCTTTTCAGGATCTGACTCCGTGCTACAGAGGTGCACAGCCTGTGCACCTAGATAAACAGTGTCCTTAAAGGAAATCATCATGGACACTGAATGCTCAGAATAACACCGCAGATTAATTCAGCTTTACCACCTCGTCTAGAGTTATGGTCTTCACTGAGTGTTTCATCCCCTGCCCCATGTCCCACTGCTACCTAGCAGAGCACCCCAGGAAGAGGCATGCGCTCAGAGTGGTCCTGATGGCCTCTCAAGTATGCATGTGTGTGTATCAATATATATGAATTATAATTATATATTCTATTTATGTATATATGATGCAGTTGCAAAGATTCTGCATAAATGGGAGGCTATCCAGCTATATTTCTTGCAACCTGGAGAACAAGATGATGACTAGGAATTCGACATTCCTCCCAGGGGAGAGGGCTAAGCCAACAGCTCCATGCATGTTGTGGATTCTGTCATGACTCATTTTTGGAAAAGCTGTACAGAAGATTCTCTTCATCATATCACATGACAGGAGGCAGCAGGTCAGTGGCAGTAAAGAGGAAAAGTTACGTGAATAAAGTTTCCCAGTGCTTTCTGAAGAATCCAAGAAGCAGTTATAAATGAGGGGAGGCAAAAATCTTTACAATGATGCAGATTATCTGAAGAAATGGATGTGCTCTGAGAAATCTCCTTTTAAGTTATTATCATTCCCTGACTTCACAAACACTTCATGTGACAATAACAGGCTCACTGATACCACTGTTACAGAACTTGAGACTTTTAGGGCAGTTGAGCCCTTACATACGTTTCGGCTTGGCTACTGTCATCTTTTGCTTCTTCTCTCTGATGCTGACTTCAACCATTCCCAGAGTCTCTGGCAGCTGGCAGACCTCCTCTGCAGTTCACTAGTTTAACTTCCTAGCCAAAGAGGTAAAGTCCACAACTTCTGGAGCAATGGCCATTCAAGCAAAAAAAAAACCACATGATTGTCCAGGCTGATCTCTATAACTTATGCCCCAAATCTCAGAAAGTAACTTTCGCATTAATTTCTACTTGATTTAGAAGGACATCTATCTTTTTAGTAAGCTTCTAGCAAAAGAGATATAAGCATCTGAAAGGAGGTCTTTGAATGTTTAATTATTTCATTTTCACTAGTCCTTCCTCAGATTACCTCTTCTCCAACAGAATTTGAAGCTGGATGTTTTTAGCTTCTACTTGTAGTTCTTAATCTTGTTACAGTATCGTCTTCTGCAGGGTTAGAGTTAGCTGCTACTAGAAATCTCCCCAGGTCTATTTAACTACGGATCCTACAAAGTATAGGCTCCAAATCAGGCTCCAAATTTCTCACCAGATGCGTTTTACCAGACCGTGGAATATTCTTTTGTGTTCTGTCTGAAACCTCACTTATAGGTCAGTGTCATTTATGAAGGGAGGATGTGATACTCTGGCAGCAATCTCACTCCTGCAACAAGCAAAGGACTGCCAGGGCAGACAGGCACTCAATCCGAACAGGAGAGCCATGTAATTGCATGATTACCACTTGAGTGGGAGCCTGAACATTGTGCTGGGAGGATGCTAGTGCTGGGTTGATGATCCCTTTGCCCTCTTAATAAATTCATCATCTCTGAATAACTGTTTCCCTTCTCTCTGGCTCACTGTGATGCAAGCCAAAGAACTACGGCGCTTTAATTAAAGGGTACAGACAGGGCAAATTCACTGAGGGCAAATTCACTGCAACCGCCATGCAGGCATGCAACACCCACAGCTTCCTGAGCACAGCGTGTAAGTAGCTCTGTATTGACAGCTACGTGCAGGGACAATAATCTCTGTTGCTCCAATAGCCTTGGAAAATCCTCCACTGGCTGGCCTGTGATTACTGATGGCTGTGGAGTTGTGCAAAGTCACACAGCTGAGCTCAAACCTCATGTAAAACACTGTGTTTGACAGGGACTGCTCAGTTGACCAAGGAATCTGTATGATTATTCTTCTCTGCCACTGAGTAGATTTTCTAGGATCTATCCATCCTGGCCAAAGCTTTGGGAAAACAGCCTGAGCTAGCCAGCAGCAGCACGCTATGAGGCCGGAGTCACTAGCAGGGAGTTCCTGCTAGCCAGTAACTGGGTACCTATTGCCATCTTTTTCCACCTTATATAACTGACATTAAAAAAAATAATAATAATTTACCTTCTGGCAAGAGCCAATGAAAAAGTGTTAAAATTTGAGCACAAGAACAGTATAGAAAAGGCCTCTGCAGTTTATAACTGAACTGTTCAAAACAATTATTACTACTTGACAGGTTTATAAACTTTCACATTAAATTATTGTACTCAGTTTCACCATCCTCATTGTTCATCGTCGTGGTTTATTTCTGTAAAACATTTGAGTTTAAACATTACTAACAGAAAATGTTCTGTTGAAAGAATTGCCTTTTTATTGGTTAGGCGAATTTAAGCTAAGCTGTAGAAAAGTTAGGTTCAGCCATACTAATTAACCACTCCATTCTCCAGTGCCTAGAAATAATTCAGAGCATGAATAAGAACAGCTAAATGATACTCAGCTCAGCCAAGAGCCTATCTAAATTTAACTACTGTATCATGTTAATGAGAGATATAATGCCCTGCGTCCACAAACAGATGGCGTTAGCCCACATTAATAAACTCACTGGAGAACTTAATATGCTCAGATTTAGATGGGTTATTCCACAGGATGACGCAGCTGATGACGCATCCTGAAGCAACATCTTTGCATTTGGCAGTTCTTTATCGACTTACTCCGTGCTACTGGCTACACCGTCTGCTCTCTCTGTGCCCTGTCTCGCCTCTGGGTTATCCTGACTGGCGGATACAGAGGTGCAGCCCTTTGTGGTTCTTATTTGTGGAGGACAAGTACAAGCGGAATAAAACACTTGCTGTTGCACAACCATACTTTGTATTTGTATTGTGTGATCCCTGGATTTCACTGACCCCAGGGAAGACCTGTGCATCCGTCTGTATGTGGAGAGCAGACAGTGTATCCCTGTTCTCTATGTATCCATATATATATGTTCTCTCTCTATATACATACATATATACACATATATATACTCTCTCTATCCCTCTTTTCCTCTCTCTCTGACTTACTTATTTACTTTTCCTCCCTGTTCTCCCAGCAATGTGGGGCAGGGCACACAGGTAAGAAAGACGTGGCTGCATGTTCCTGCCTTGCCCTGTCTCATCTGAGGGCTGCAGCTGCTGTGGAGCTGGCGTGGGCAGGGGCATGAGCTGGGCATAAAGCCACTGGCGCTGCTGTGAGTCCCATATGGTCTCTTTTTCACTACAGGCTGTGATTTTGCCTCTCCTAAAATCTGCCTCCCAAGGCAACAGATTGGGTCTGGACATTCTTGCCCAGGGATCTTTTGGCAGCTCATCCTGATTGCACTTCCAAAAGCATAAAATGTTTGTATGTTATGTTTTGCATATTTAACAACTGCTACTGACTTACAGTAAATAAATATTTGAAACATATTAAATAAGAGGCTTTACTACCTCAGAAAAAGTAACTGAAGCATTTCATATGATCGCAAAGTGGTGTTGGATTTGATTGGATCACGGCAATAATTTCATCAGGGCAGCTTCTAGTGATTTCATTTATACGAATTTGATGCACCTTACCAGCAATGTCCATAATTATTTCTCTCGCTATTTTGCTATATGAATAATGCACAGAGCTTCCTAAAATAAATCTTTGGTATACTGCTTCACTCATCTCCTAAATAACGTTAACTCAGTGCTCTTTAAGTAAAGGTTACCTAATACAAAAGTATGTATTTACCTTTGTAAATGCATACAGGAAATTTGAAATGAGAAATCGTAGGAAGCAGGTGGAAAAGAACATGTGCAAACTAAAAGTTTAGACATGTTGGAATTCAGAAGGTATTTTCATACGATATTGTAATATTTGCACAAAGATACAAGTATGAAGTCTGCAGAAAGCTTAAGATGTTCTTATCTAGTTTATATAATGTGATCAGGAAGATGGAAAATGTTGACTCGGTGCTTAGTATTCCAACTCGCAGAAATTACCATGACAGTATTACAGAGCTTTAGCCGCTGTGTGGTTGGGCATGGGTTTTAAATACGGACAGAGAAAAATTGCTTCTTTCGAGCATAAGTATAGAATTTGATGAGCGTGCATATTCTGCTTGCTAATGACATACATACCAGAAAAGTCACAGAAAATAATTTCAGGATTTCATTTTCTACCTTGCAAGATTATCTTATGTTAGGGACAGAGCCTGTTTCATTCCCTCAGGATTGTTCTTTTCTGCTAGGACTAGAAACAAACAGTGCTTTCAGCTAAGACATTTAGAGAAAGAAGAGGAAGATGTACGAAGATGAGAAAGTAATGAACACAGACGTAGAGGGCTATAAGCATAGTACAGCACTGAAAATATGCTGCTTTAATTTGTACCTAGTACACTTTATCCGTGCCCTACTTTCATCTTCATATACCTTGGTTGTGTGGCCATCTATAAGGATGTGGTTTTTGAAGTAAGAACTGAGCCTAGATCTGAACCATCTCTAAGAACCAGTGCATTTAAAGGTCAGTGAGATACTGCCAGAGCTACTATGGTCTCTTCTTCCTCGGTTTTAGTTTGAGAGCAACAAAGAGGAATAAAATACACAAGACTTTAGATGATCTTGAGTAATTCTGGCATTTCCTATTCAGGCCCTCACAATGCCTTCACCCCTGGGTGGCCTAATCACTCTGCAGCAGCAATATCATAGCACTTACACGCCGTTCTCCTGCTCTTTTCACTCCCAAACAAAACTCCTCCTGAAGTTTTACTGACTTAACCTTTTATTGAATACTGATGTTTCTGTCCTTCTCTATGAACAGTGCATTGAAGACCAAGCTGAAAACATGACGTGAAATGGCAATGGAAAATGATTTGAGTATGAGGCAGATCTCAGATCCCAGAGCAATTTTCTTTAGTCTTGGACTGTCTTTTGAAAAAGTCAAGCAAGGCTACAGTTGCCCCAAATTTCTTTCCATTAACTGGTGAAAGATAGAAGCAGCACACGCTGTTCCTTAGGCTCAGTAACCTTCCTAACACTGCTTGTCTCTTGTGGCATCCAGGGGGAGAATTTAGCACCTGGCAAAGGCTCTGCAGCATCTAATGTGCCTGCTCCTGCTCTGAGAGGACACCATCAGTGCTGACAAGTTTGTTCTCTGTTCATAAAATCACAGAATGTTTTGCATTGGAAGAGACTTTAAAGATCACCCAGTTCCAACCCCTCTGCCATGGGCAGGGACACCTCCCACCAGACCAGGCTGCCCAAAGCCCCATCCAGCCTGGCCTTGAACACCTCCAGGGATGGGGCATCCACAGCTTCTCTGGCAGCCTGTGCCAGTGCCTCACCACCCTCTGGGTGAAGGATTTCTTCCTTATATCTAATCTACATCTTATTTATATATATACAATATATATACAATATATATATATAATACAAATATATATATAATATCTAATCTAAACCTACCCTCTTTTAGTTTAAAGCCATTTCCCCTTGTCCTGTCACTCCACTCCCTGACACAGAGTCCCTCCCCAGCTTTCCTGTAGGCTCCTTTAGACACTGGAAGGCCACTGTAAGGTCTCCCTGGAGCCTTCTCTTCTCCAGTCTGAACAACCCCAACTCCCTCAGCCTGTCTTCATAGGAGAGGTGCTCCAGCCTTCTAATCATCTTCATGGCCCTCCTCTGGATTCATTCTAATACGCCCATGTCCTTCCTGTGCTGGGGGCCCAGAGCTGAATGCAGGGCTCCAGGTGGGGTCTCACAAGAGCAGAGCAGAGGGGGAGAATCACCTCCCTTGACCTGCTGGCCATGCTGCTTTTGATGCAGGCCAGGATATGGCTGGCTTTCTGGGCTGCAAATATTTTTGCAGCTGCTGAAGCCAAGGTCATGTGGGAATTATAACACTGGGTATCTTGAGATGGAGAGCACGTAGTTAAGCAAGTGAACAATTATTTATTGGAAACTCTAAATTACACTTCCTAACAAATCCTAAATGAGATCTCATCGTTATTTTTTGTTTGCTTGTTTTTGTTTTGTTTTCTGTCACAAGTACCTCTAATTTCTTCAGGCTAACACATCCAAGATAATACAGCACCATCAAAACAAGAAATTACTGTTCTTCCTACAAACCTGCCATTAGCTCCAGCCGTTCTTTTCCTGATTCAAGAAAGTCAAATGGATTCTACTTTGCTTTCTACACGTCAGAAGGAAAACATGAGCACTTTTCATTAGGATATCTGTATTACTGCTAGTAATTCAACATGAATATATTTGATATTTCTCTTCACAGAGTACATTTGTTTTCCAATTTTTTTTTTTAAATCTGTCTTTTGGCTTGAACTCTGAATAGATTTGCAACAGGAATCATGAGGGAAAAATAAGAAAAACGAAAAGAAAAAACAAACAGAACTTTAAATCAACTGTAAAACAGTTGTTTCAAGGGCAGAGGCGTGTCTGAATTGTGCTTGAATAGGTATCAGCTGATTCTACCAAATGGCCATCAAGGTCAAGGACCGTCTTAAAAATCAAAGCAAGGACTTTTTCTAGGCATGAAAGAATATTATTTTTTTAAAGATTAGTGCTGTGGTCAACTTATTTGCTCTTTTATAAACATTTATTTGATTTGTTTTAGAGAAAGCCACTTCAGCTGTTAAATACTGAATATTCTTTTTCCTACTTCAAGGTTCACAGAAGCATATTTCATAATTAATATTTGTATGCTTTTTATATGAGTCATCTTATTTGTACAGCTCCCTATAAATCATCTGAATGAATGACAGAAAGGACCAATTAGAGCTTTTGTGCGCTGGGGTAGAATGGCACTTATATGTTTGTGCAGTCTCATTTCAATAGTTTCAGGTTCCACAGTTTCCCTGAGGAGATTATTTGAGAGCTTACCGCAACATATTCTCATGGTAGTCAGCTTCAACATTTCCTTTTCCAATTGTATCATAATACACTTACATGCAACATAATGTATTACACATTTTCTTCTCTTGTGAAGCAAGGTAGATTCCATAAATCCTGCAATAAATTTGTCAACCCTTCCTATGTCCTTGTAAGTGGTTATTAGATGAGCTATATAACATATGTGAGCCTTGACAGCGACATCACAGTTTTGTGATTTGCACAAAAAGTAGCAATCTCACCCCAATACCACAGCCGTACTTCATTCAATCTCCTAATTAATTCACAAAAATTTGGACTATGGAATAACTAAACACTTAATCCCACTTTAGCAACCCAGTACATGCACTGATAAAATATTGCTCTTTCTAAATGCACGGTTGCACAGTCTTAACCCCCTTTTCTCAGGGTCATATAATAACAACCCAGGAGCAAGTTTCATCATGCGTCTCTGAAAGGATCCAGGTAAGCTTTCCAGCTCACTGCACAGAAAGGAGTAGTGCCATATAAGCGTGCTTTATTCTGTCCTGCCAGTCCCTTCACTGCCCCAGTTTACCATATGCCGAACTGGTTTGCTTGCAGAGTCCTAGCCTGCCTTTCCCATTCAAGCTGTGCCATGAGATTTCCCCTACTCCAAGGTTCATGCTCATTTTTACAGATACCATTGAAGGGGACTACAGAGATGGGGAAACACATTCCCAGAAACTTGAGAAAGCGAGGCTGGACATTTTATCTGTCTTAAGTTATACTGATCACAGCAGAATTTTAAGGAAAACAAATGACAGCCAAAATCCTGATAACTCCATAACAGCTCAGGTATGTTCATATTGTACCCAAAACCACCCAGAAGACGGCTTCCACTTTTGGAATCTGACTGTAAAAAGCTAATACAACACAACCAGCAGAACTGAGGAAGCCTGCTTGCATCTCATATTTCATTTTCCCTGTTTTCCTGCTCCAACACCCTCGTTTCTTGTCTCCCGTGCCTACTGGACTGGGAACAAGCGCACATGCCAGAGCCCTCGGATGGGCTGTGTGCTGAGCAGCCGGTGGCCACCACCTTCTGCCTGCTGGCCTCACTTAACTCTTCAGAAACTCTGTTATTTGTTGTTGAAACCAGCCCCTATGAACTAATCACTGGTTTAGTCATAGGAAAGAGAGCAAAGGAGAGGGCAGCCAAATCTTCCAGAACACAGCTAAAATACTTTAGAGAGCTGAGGGTTGGAAGGGATCATTGGATCATGTACTCTGGCCTTTATGTCATGGGCCATTAAGCCACATTGCCAGTCCCAAACCTGACTGCATAGCTTATGTATGATTAAAAATGTCAAATTTGACTGAGATTTCCTCAGTTCCCAACCACTGATACTTCTTACATGTTTTTCTAGTATTTAAAAAGCTTTAGCACATGGTACTTGTTCCATGTGAAGGTATTTAAACACTGCAGTAACTCTTAAAAGATCTGTTTGATAAATTAAATTGATGTAGCTTTCTAAATTTATTGTTGTAAGATATTTATTCCAGTCCTCTAATATTTTTTCAGGTCTTTTCTGCACCACCTAATCTTTAAAGTGAAAGCTACACACATTGCTCTAGTATCAGTCTCATTGATACACAGAGTGATTGACTTCCAAGACACAATTCCTGTTGGTACATCCAACAATCGTACAGGCTCTCATTCCAGAAGCATATCTTATATGGTTTGGAAATATATATGGTTTGAGCTGTAAAAGCGTGTTTGAAAGTGTTAATTTTACCAGGCAGTCCAGGTGATTTTGCAGTTGCTCTCACCGTAGCTTAGCAGATTACCATTTAGCACGTCCACAGATTTTACTAACAGTGAGCTTATTTCAGATCTTTGGTTAAAATCTTGAAAGACTCTGGACCTGCAGAGCCTGGGAAACTCCAATATTATGAAGATTAACCTTTGATACCTTTTCTGAACTTTCAAAAGTCAAAAACTATTCGGGTAACACCTAGTTATTGATACTGTAGCTATAGCATTAACTGTTAGAAGTATACATGGTATTAACCATAGGACTCAGGGACCATTTTGCAGTTCTAAGCCTAATGATTAGGAACTGTGGAGACAATGAATTTTTGTAGTTGCTTTTATCAATTTACCTTTAAATCTCACTGAACAAGGCCATCAGAATTGCCTTACAAGACCTGTGAGATGATCAATACTAATGATATCTGCACGTATTTCTTTATCAAATGGCCTATGTACCTTTTGCACTGCTTGGCCTGTGGCTGGTGTTAATTTAAACAGGCCAGGATTGTGTCAGTCACTCGGCTAGGCTTCCTGAGAACTGGCAGAACACCAGCGCTTATTTAATAATCAAGAACTTCCTTTATATCCAAAGATTTATTAAGACCCAACCTTAGCTACTTCCTTCCAACTCTGTTATGGTCCCAGGCTGCAAATTAGCTAGACTCCTTGGTTTAAAAATAAATAAATAAATAAATAAATAAGTCTAGGTTTGCTTGGAACAAAGGCCCCCCCCCCCCAACAGATCTGAAAACACCTCCTCACATCATGCTGCATGTGGGAGACATTCACCCAGCTCAGTGGTCTCAGGGGGGTTCCCTTTATCTTTTTTTTTTCTCTCTCTCTCTTCAGCTGCACCAAGCAGGGTTTCTCCTGCAGCAGCACGTTTACCACCTCCCCGTGACCAAAACCCATTGGGAATGAGGGTGGGGGGTCTCTTGTAGGGCGCCCTCACATCGCCCCCCACCCCCAGCCAGGGGCCTGGATCACGGAGGGGGTCTCCCAGGACCCCCATGTGCATGCCTGTGGGGGTGAACGGCGCCAGGGAGCGGGTGGGCTCGGGCGGAGCGGCGCCATGAGGCGAGTGAACCTCCCCCCCACATCCACCCGGCCCCCCCGCCATCCTCCCAACCGACGCGGAAACCGGCGCCGAGCCGAACGGCCGGAGCCGGCGCGCAGAGCGCATGCGCGGGCCGCGGTGAGGGCGGGGGCCGGCGTCTGCTGCTGGGGGAGCGAGCGGCCCCCGGCACCGGGACCGGCGGGCGCAGCGCAGCGCCCTCGCCCGCTCCGCTCCTCGCCTTCCCGCTCCGTCCTTCTTTCCTTCCCTCCTTCCCTCCCCCGGGCCGTGCCCGTAGCCCGGCCCCGCCATGAAGCTGAGCAGCCGCGGCCGAGGATGCTGCGTGGCCGGCAGCCGGGAGCGCGGGCCGCCGCCGAGGAGCCCCTTCGTGCACCAGCTGCGCCTCGGCCCCCTGCAGAAAGCCAAGGTAGGGGCACGGCCGCCCTGCCTCCATCTCCCCGCGCCCCCTTCCCTCCGTCTCCCCTCCCTCCATCTCACCGCCCTCCCTCCATCTCATCTCCCCCCCGCTCCGTGAGGCGCCGGGGGCGCGGCCGCCTCCGCTCTTCTCCTCAGCCTCTCGGTTTAATTTATTCATATATTTATTTAATCTCGGTCGCCGGGCTGGTCCGAAGGAAGTTTGGGTTAGAACCTGCAGGTGGCGGGAGGCAGGGGTCGGGGGGAAGGGGTGTGGGGGACCCCCGGCCCTGCCTCGCCTCGAAGGGTGCTGAGGCGGGTGCTCAGCCCCGTCCCAAGCTTGCTGTGGGATTTGGGGCACTCGCTGGGTGAAGAAATGCCACCAAGGGCTCGCCTAGCCAGGGGCTGCCCCTTGGTACTTCGTCCCACCGGTGCTGCGGGTCCCCGCGGGGAAACCTTCCCTTCAAGCTGCTGTTTTGGGGGCCCACAGCCTGCAACACCCCTCGGCGTGGAAATCAAGACCCGCTAACACCGAACCTGCCAGGTCAAGGCTGTTCGGATCCAGCTGTAATGTAATTTCTCTTTTGGTGGAAGTTCATTGTTGCCTTACCTTGTTGCTGCCTGGGTATCGAAGACGAGACGCACATGGCCTGATATACCTAATATTGAAGTGCACCTCATGTTGAGTACCTGACAGCCAAGGAATTCTCCAGACAAACAGAGATTTTCACTTATTTTTTAATCAACTTTCTCAACATGAGACAGATCAGGGTTGAATTCAGTGGTTGCTGATAAATTGTTTGAATGGGAGATGAGAGAAAAGGCTCATGTCATCTGCCTCATTCAATTTATGCCGAGAGCCTCCTTAATAAATCATGTAGTCATAATGATTTCTTTTCCATGTAACCCTGCTTCGTTCCTCATGTCATTGATTACACAAAAACAATGAGGCAAAAGTCTTGCAATGAGAAGAAAAGATAGCATGTAGTCATATGCATTCTGATTGTATCTCATTATAACAACAACAATGTTTTATTTGCATTCATAATCTCTCTTTTTAATGTTTTTTCTTTCTACTTGATTATTTACAAGGAATTTTCAAAATACTGTCAGAAGGATGGAACACCAGTTTCATAGTTTTTTGCAGGCTCTTATAAGCTACCAGTGTTGTTGATCTTCATCCTCTTCACCAGCTCAGTGACTGGCTGTAGAGTGTACCCATCTTCTGTGCAGGCTGCTCTGCACATTTGTATCAGACGTGAACTTTGCCGCTGGATCTCAAAGATTTGTTATTTCCAATGAAAACTGCAAGATGCGTTTAAAGCTGTGTAGTGTTTTACAGTGTGTAGACAAAAGGAATAAGCTTATCAAAGTCTGGCTGAGTTTTGCTTTCTAAATGAACCATGCTTTGTGGATGTACAGTGGCACAAAGTTCTTTAGCCCAGCCATTCCTGTAATCGTATTTCTGCAGTATTTAAGGAGGAAGCACACAAGCTGACATAGAGAACTATGATTGATTTTCTTCTTTGCCTTAATGATGTTCTCCTAACCTCTTTTTTAATTAAAAGAATAATTGGATTAGAAGCTGTTAAAGGAGAGCTGTGAAACTGTTTGACTTATGTGAAATGCTGCAATCCCAGAAAGGGAGGCTTCTGGGCTGGGGAGGCTCCTTTACGGTCGATTACAGCAGTGCTTTCTCTTCCATGCAGTCCTGGCCTGTCACTAAGAGTTCAGTATGAAGTATTACAGCTGAACTCACTTCCTGTTCAGCTGGAGGCACAGACTGTGTCACAGGTTTTTCTGTCAGCCCTGTGAGTCTAACAGGGGTGAGTTCTGGGTTTGCACAGCCTCACCAAGTTAGGAACTGGAGGTACGTGAAGTTGGCGAGCAAAGGGGACCAGGAGATGACGCTGCTTTGTCTGAAGGACTGTTGTTTGTTGCTGATGGTCTGTCAGATAGCTCCATTATCTTCACTGCCACCTCATGCCTCCCTCATCCTGCACTCTGCAAGAGGTTAGATTAACACCTTTTCTGTTTTGCTTGTTATTGCAATTAAGAGTAAATGCATCTTAAAAAATTTCAGCCTGAGACTGGAAGCAAAAAAGTAGAAAGTACGTGGACAAAGCAACCACAAAGAGGAAGAAAAACAGCAAAAAAAAAAAATAAATCCCGTTGAGACCCAATAAACTGTTCACATCTTTTGTTGACTTCATAAAAACTGGAAGGTACCAGTGTAAAAACAGTAAGCTGTACAGAGAACTGAGTCTCGTGCTTCCTGTAGAAGTTACGGCTATTTGGCACTAATCTGAGGATAACAATGGGGATCATTCCCGAAACTACCTGTTTTATTTTTATACTATAATAGAAAGATCCTTTCTGGAAGACAGGCAGACATGATTTCATTAACCACAAGTTTCGTTCATCATCGTAACATGCTCTGGGCAGCTGTCACGTAAGTCAAAACTTTTCTTCCTGGTTACCTCTGCAGAGCAGGCAGAAGCTTTGCTGAAGCTGTCACAGAGCATTTGTAGCCTTGTCTCCTGCCACTTGAAAACACGATATGGTGCCATATTTCTTGCTTTCAGCGTTTCTGGCCTTTTTATTGCACCAGTGCTGGTGTTCCTTTGGTGCCTCGGTGAGCTGATTTGGCTCATTAAACCAGCCAATTGTTGGGTTTTTCTGTGTTCTGATTGGTTTTTCCTTTCTTTTGCCGGGATTGCTTTTCTTCAGCTTAATGAGCTGCATTGCTCACTGCGAGCTCAGATAAGCGCTAGAAGGGACTCGAGGGGAGAGTGAACAGGGCCACCCTCTTTAGCAGCAATGATCTGTTAGATTGGCTTAGTCACAAATGAACGTTTCCACTCCCGTAATTATCTCCATAAACGTGGCAGTCGGGAAACTTGCAGGGTGGGAAAGCAGGTGGTAAGGTGGATTGTTGGTGGATGAATTTCTTGCTCCTGCAGAGCCACCTGTGATATTGGTGACTTGGGGTCGTAGAGGTGAGAATAGTGAAGAAGTGTGGGGCAAGTCATAGTCTGTTATGTTAAAAAGAAAAATTAGAAGCTCTACCGTGTTATAAACGTGCAGTTCACTGGTCTGTTTTCCTTGTTCAGTATTTGGCCATTACTTTGTTGTAAGTCATGGAAACTTTGTTGTAAATGAACTGCTTATGAGGATGATCCGCGCTGTATTGTTAATTTCAAAGATGCATTTTTCAGCTTCCCTGCATGAGAGGTATGATGCTGACTTTCAGGACTGGAAACTGACACGCATAAGAAGCAAAGTTACTCTGTGATTCTTGTGGTCAGTGTTTAGATACGTCGGACCTGAAGCTTTGAAGAACTTACAAAGGCCTTAAGTTCAAATTTTATACCATCATTGAAAGTTCATACTCAAATCAGAATGCGGCATTTCTGGACAAGGAAAACATGATAACCTCTTCAGTTTCAGTGACTTGCCTTGCAGCAGATTGGAGCCTTCTGACTGAAGGGTGGGATCCAGTTTCTCAGGCAGCCCTCTGTTACAAGCTCTCAGACCACCCTCTTCCTTTCTGCTGCCCATGGGTCTTGCACATCATACCTGTCAGCTTCTGAAAAGCTAAGTAGGATCCCGCAGAACACAAAAGTAATTGAGCTGTAGTCAAAGCCCTCTTGAGAAAATTGGTCATGAGCTCAACCTCCCAAAGTATAGGTCCAGATGTACCTCCAGATGTCCGTGTTGATTCCAAGCCTTCTTCAGGGACCAAACATAGCTGTCCTCTTCTTTCTGCTACCAAACTGCTTTTATTGGCAGGTCCTGCACTCCCACCTGCTAAACAAGAGGCTGGTGTCACGGTGGGTGCTTGGAGCTGCTGCTCGCTGCCTGTTTCCAGCTGGCTATTTCCTGCTATCTCTGGACACAGAAGACCAAGGGGCCTTTTCTGCATGTTTCTGCTATCTTTCAAAACCTTGTGGATGCAACAGCTGCTTCTGTTCTGCTACGTGGCTCTGAAGTGGTCATGATATAACAGATTGCTGCACAGATGCAAAGGACTGGATAGCTCACCGCCAGCCAGTCGTCTGCCCTGGTGTAGGAGGAGACTTCGAGGAGTTGGGGGGAGAGGGTGTGAATCCCAGAGGCTGTGTCCTCACCTGCATTCTCCTTCCTTTTTTTTTCTCCACAGCTGGTCCCTTCCTTCTGAGGAGCCTAGAAAGCAGCTGCTCTCTCTTCTCCAGTTTGTAGATGAATACTCCCCTATTTTATGAGTTTTCTTGGGGCTGCTGCTTTCTCTCTCTCTGATCTCTTGAAACATTTGAACCCTTTATGCTGTCTCTCACTTTTTTTCTTGTTCTTTCTTCTAATCGATACTTGCATCTGTGTTCCTCATGCTTCTCATCCAGCCTCATTTGCAAATGAAGTTCGTGCTTATCGTTCTTCTGATACAGCTGCCAGAACTCATGTCCCCTTGTGTTAAACTATTTTCCCCTCTTTTTCCATAGTCTGAGTGAAGCTTTATTAAACAGCTGATGTGACTCAATTGCTTGTTGCTGCCAGAAGTGGTAGTCAGTGGATGCAAAGTTGCTATGAGTTAGTATGACTTCAGGGCTTATCTGACCATTGCCACTTCAGGAAGTTGGACTGGTTCGTCTGGGAAACTGTCATATCAAAGAGGAAAGAAAAAAGTTTTCTTCTACTGTGGCAAACAGAAGCAGTCTGCCGGGGGACTGGAGTCCTGTTCTGGGAAGTGAGACCGTAGTCTTTGGGAGGTGACAGTGCCAGTCTGAACTGTTACCGTAAAATCTGGCATTGCAGTGGGCTGTCTAGGGAACTGGTAGCTTCAGGTTTCCTACTGCTGTGTTCCCTGCCTCTACCCTAGATTTAAAGGTTTGTGCTGCCAGAGTGAGGTGGTTTAGTGAGCTCTTTTGGGAAGTGAGAGGAAGCTGGTCAATGGAAAACTGAGCTGCATGATGACAAGGGCTGCATCAGGGAAGAGAAGCAGAATATGAATGATGTTTTCCACAGCACCCTGGGATGCATCAGATGAAGCACAATGTGAGACAGCACCGTATGCCTCATTTCTCATCCTTGTCTAGCCATGATGACGTTGAGAAGTACTTTTCTGCCTCATCTAGTGCACCTGTGGATGTATAACATATTTCCTTTTGAATTCTTTCTTCACATGTCCCTTATATCATTCCATAGCGTCTTGTCTGTCTTCTGCCCGCTTCCCCTGAACAGCTGGTGCAGTGCTGGTGCAGCCCCAGTCAGCATCAAACAGTTTTTGGTTCTCACTCTTTCCCCTAGCCAGCCATCTGAAGCCTTACCCCATCCACTTTCAGTATGGTTTTAGTTTTTTCTTCCTGTTCTTTGAGAAAGATGGGACTCCTGGCGCTGTTTCCAGGAACAGGTGGATCATTGCACAGATGGTTGCTGAGTTGTGTTTTGTGTAGGACAGTTCCAGACATCTCCAAACAGCACAGGAAAGGCCCAGCTTTTAGGAGCGTTCTTCAAAAGACTGTGGGAGAAGTTCCAATGTGATGTGTTTTGCACCAAAGCTGAAGGTACGGGGCAAGCTGGGTGACGTTGGACTCTGAGAATGAGTGGTGGAAGGGGTTGTAGAAGCAGCTGGGTTCACCATGGCTTCCAGAGGGAGGATAACTTCTTGAAAACCTCAGCTTTCCAGGGGGTTGTGCCTGGAACACAAATATCCAGACACTTGTATGAGTTTATCTCGGGGTATTTCTGTACAGTGCTCCCTACAGTTTCTGGGTACAGGAATATACTGCCGAGCATCTGGTACCCGCCCAGTCCTGGGAAAGTTTAGCCTGTGAATGCACCCTGCTGAAGAAGTGCACATCACTGGCTGTGTGTGCTGTGACGGACTCGCTCCTCGACAGGGCAGTAAGATTTACAACACACCCATGCTAAATATTTACTTAATGTGAGGCTGCAGAAAGGAAAGAGGAAACACTGGATCTGAAGAAGTGCAGAAAGTTGACTGTGTTAGCTTTTAAGAGTGTCGCTGTGTTTCAGCTGTGATTCTGATCTGTGAGTACAAAATTGTTACACTACAATTGTTTGCTTGGGATTGAAACATACTCATCTGTTTTTAACATGAGGTATTTTTAATTTAAATCTGTGGTTCCTAGCAATTACTCTTTCAGTCTGAAATTGTGTTAGAATAACTCACTTGTTTTGGGTTTTGCAGATCGCCTTCATGACCTTGACTCTGTTTCCTATCCGACTCTTTTTTGCTGCTTTTATGATGTTATTGGCCTGGCCTTTTGCGTTCATTGCCTCAATGGGATCTGACGAGCAAGAGCTTGAAAAGCCCCTCTCCTGGTGGCGAAAGTGAGTCGCTGATGTAGTACTGTACTGAAAGAACCTGTGTTTAGTTCAGCAGTTTGAAATAGAGAAGATTGGAAATATCTCATGATACATCTGTCCCATGGACCTGCTTTCCTATTCAAAAGAAAAATATAAGAAAAATATTATTTACACATTTTCCTCAGTTGGGAAACTAAAAATACCTAACAAAACACCTTAAAAATGTTTGATTTACCAAATGACCCCAAAATTACAGGGAGAAAAACAGAAAAAACATTGCTAGCATTGTATCTTTACTGAGGATATACTGAGGATGTCTTATGAAGCTTCATTGTGCCATCCTTCAATTTTAATTATTCCCATGCAGTTATGAAGATTGACACTTTGGAACGTGTCCAGATTTCATATTCTAAATTGTTTCAAAAAATTTTCACCCCATTGTTTCCTACCCTGTGATGAATTGACAAGACTTCTGTTGATTCTCCGAGGGCTCGCCCCGTGCTTTGGCGCTCGTTAATAAATCTGTGCTTGCTCTCGTATTGGAATGCTAATTAAGGTAGAATGTAAGGTGGTGCTCACCCATCCATGAAAACTGCCGCTCGAGAAGTGAGCAGGGAGCGTAGTGTATTGCCTATCCTGTAGAGAACATTAAAAGTATGAGCTGGCACTAGCGTGAGGGAAGCTGATTGCATTTTGTATCGCAGGAGGGAAGGAGGCTGGAACTGCGGAGGCATGTCACTTTACACTTAATTTGGAATGATGTTGGTATAATGACTGAAGAAATGATGGACCGCCTTCAATTTTGCATACAGTAATTTTCAAGCTTTTCAGAAGGCCCTCTCCTATTTCATCTACTTTTGTGTCACCCAGCTCTCCAGCCTCCGATCCCTGTGAGGATAACAATTTGTGGTGGTTAGGCTTTGCACCCTATTGGTTCAAAACAAATGTTTCTCTTTTCACTGCTGCCAAGCTATAAAAGCAGAGGGGAAGAAGAGGGAAGAAAGTGAAATGTTTCCGGAGCTCCCAGATATGTTCTGTTTGCATCCCCCTGATTGAGAATCTCTGCACTAAGTTACTGCAGTGGTTTGTTTGGGTAAACTTTAACCCAGGAATCAGGGTTCTTGCATTCTAACAACATTCTAATAGTGTTTTTTTTTTTTTTAGGACTCAGTTTTAGAGCTTATTTGGTATTAATAGAAAGCATTATTAGGCATTGTATATATGAAGCTCAACAGTCATAGTCTGAATCAGAATTAATGTTAAAATAAGTGACAATGTTACTATGATTTAAAAGGATTAATATTTAGGAATGAAATTAAATTGAATACTGTCTTACCTTAAGTGGCATTAAACCTGCTCAGAAAAAGAAAGCAGGAGGTCTATGCAGTGTTCCTGTTTAAGCAGTTTATCCTATGTTTTTGTCTTGCTAATAGCTTTTATGTAATGTTTTTCTTTTCATTATTTGAAGGTACCCCTGTGGCAGTGTAACTGTTATCTTACCTCTTTTCAGGATAGTGGATGTTTTGCTGAAAGCAATCATGAGAATGATGTGGCTTGCTGGTGGATTCCACTGGATAAATGTGAAAGGCAGGCGGGCGTTGCCAGCAGAAGCAGCGATATTAACGGTGGCTCCCCATTCTTCCTACTTCGATGCCATTCCAGTAACTATGACCTTCGCCTCCATTGTGATGAAAGCAGAAAGCAAAGATATTCCTGTTTGGGGAAGTAAGTTTTCTTGAAAAATTAAAAACGATTGTTTAGTAACTTCACTGGTTGTGGATGAGAAGGTCTGAAGCATAAAGAAAAAAATGGTATAATATGTGGTGAGATTATTTTTCTTGGTCTATTTTGAATATTAACAGGAAAAGGGGGAGGGGGGTGGAAGGGGAACTGTCCTTTCTCCAAAGATGAATTATTGTACTAAGTCAAAACAATTCCAGAGAACTCACGGTTCTATTTCTGCTGAAATTGCAATGTCTTAAGACCCAGTAACTAGAAAAGCAAATTAGGATGAGGCTATAGAAGCAAAGCATGAGGCTATAGATAGTCTACCAAAACTTCTTTCTTAGCATGGGTCGGGGTGCAGTCCCAGGAGTGTTTCGGGGAGTGGTGTCTGCTTTGAATGGTACCCTGCCTTGAGGTGAGTGTGTGAGGGAGAAGCAAAAGCAGATTGCAGATACCCAAGTCAGTAGTGTTTAAACAACCAATGTAGATTTTCATGAGATTTGTGATTTTGATTTATTTGGTGCAGTTGTGCTGAAGAGCTCCATGTGGAGCTCTTCTTTGCATTTAGTGGGATGCCTTGCAGGACCCCAACTAGATGAGGGAACTCCAGGCCATGTTGTGCTACTGAAATGTGATGGGTGCAGGATGGCATTTAACAGAACACTGTAATTGCCGCTTAACTATTCCACGTTGGATTCAGTGAGGATTAGTGGAAAAATCTGAGTGGAATCTATAGGGATATGGAGATTGCTACCTTCAGTGCAACAACACAAATAATGCATATTGAGAAGTTCCAACAGCTTTCTATATACTTAATTTTAGGGTAATTTCAAAAGCTCTCAGCTGAAAGTGTAGCCTTATTGCAATCAATTTTAAAAATGTTTCACTTGATTCTTTTCATGCGTGAGCAAAAGCAGTTACAAAATTAAAAATCAGAAAACTTCATATAGAGATTTGATGAGACTATTACTGGAATATTATAGTACAGTCTAAGTATTTTTTTCCTATATGGCTGCATTTATTTTATATCATGAAGCCACAAAAATGATTGTCCTTTATGAAGTGTTCAGAAAAATGACATGGAATTAAGCGTGGTAAAGGTCATAACTGGAATTCAGAATTCAAAAAAACACTTTTTTAAAGAATACTTTTATATGAGCGACATCATTTACAGTAGTTTGTGGTGTTAAAGTAAATGCGCCTTAGAAGAGAGGTAAGGAATCACTGTGATAAATGGCTTAAAGTTTGGTGAAAACTTCCTGGTAGAAAGAAATTCTGTTTTTGTATATTTATATATATATACAATGTGTTGTATGGTGATTACGGGTGAGCGAACGGCTGTGTGGTTTTAGCTGAAGGAGGTTTTCTGTGGATCAGATGCAACTGCCAATCTTCTCCTCCTTTGAATCTGGTATTTTAATTCTAATGTTATTTGTACTTTTTTCTCTTTTTTTTTTTTGGTAGAGATATATTTCATACTACTAGACTACTGGTATTTCTTTTGTGCTATCTGTAAAAAGGTGGTTGTGTTTTTCTTGGATTGCTTGGTGAATTGTCAACATTCCAGATATTCATCTAGAATTTCTCAGAGCAGTCAGAATCGTTTTTTATGTTCTTCAGCTTTGTAAATCTTGCAAACCTCTTGTACTGGCTCCAGTGGAGTTTTGCAGTCAGCCACTGATAATCCTAAGCTTGCTATCTCTTAATTGAGGTTTTTTAATAGTCATTCAAAATCTTCTGAGAAGTTTTGAATGAAGTACATCCATTTAACTCTGAGCTGACTTTCTATCAGGTGACAAATGAAGCAACAGATAAAATTTAAGGTAATTTTCATTGGTGAGGACTTTGGGTGAAGAGATGATCTTTGTCTAGACAGGTATGGATGTCTTCCAAATATATGTAGTAAATAATGTAATGACAGTGTTGATCAGGTATTATAATTGTTTAACAGAAGGATCAGGTCATTTAGCAGGCATGGGAAGATCTGAATGCTAATGGCTACCAGGATTGGTTCTGGAAATATTTTAATAGGTTTCTGGAGAAGCTGCCTGTATTATTGTACCCTTGGTTTGCTGGTCATGGGATATTAAGCTTTTGATCAATTTTATTCCTGATGATTAAAAGCTTGTTCTTCATGGCACTGGAAGTATTCCACAAGTGTGTCTGTATATACGTGTTTTATTGCTTTCTAATTTGAAGGCAATGCTCCTGGACCACAAAATCCAGTTTCAGAATCAGACTTAACTCGTGACTCCTTTGGACAACTTCCTTATTTTTAGGCAAACAAAGAATAAAACAAACAAAAACCCTTTTTTGGCTCTAACAAGAGTTATGACCTCTTCAGTTAGTCATTAGTAGTGAGGAAAATCACCTACTTAGCACACATGCACTGGCTTAAACTTCAGGGAGGAACTGCTTGCCCCAGAAGCCCCACCTGGCCCCATCCAGCTTTGGGGTCTCCAGTGGAAGAAGGATGTGGACCTGTTAGAGCAGGTCCAGAGGACGGCCTCGAAAACGATCAGAGGGCTGGAATGGCAGTCCTGTGAAGAAAGGCTGAGAGCTGGGGTTCTTCAGCTTGAAGAAGAAAAGGCCGTCGGGAGACCTTGTTGCAGCCTGCAACATGCATAAAGAAGACTTATGAGAGAGATGGATAAAGGCTTTTTACCAGGGCTTTTAATTACAGGACAAGGGGTAATGGTTTTAAACTGAAAGAGGATAGATTTGAATTGGATATAAGGAAAAAAATCTTTCATGATGATGAGACACTGGCACAGGCTGCCCAGAGAAGCTGTGGATGCCCCATCCCTGGAAGTGTTCAAGGCCAGGTTAGACGGGGCTTTGGGCAACCTGATCAAGTCAAAAATTTCCCTTCTTCTCCCTGCAGGGGTGTTGGACTAGATGACCTTCAAAGTTCCCTTCCAATCCAAACCATTCTATGATTCATTGAAATATACATGAAATTTCAGTGATCATACCAAAAAAAAAAAATAAACAACCAGCATCTGGTAAGTAGAGAGTGCCAGAATAGGCTGAGCACATCACCATGCTACTGAAGTAGGAAATGTCTTTTTAGCACGATGGCTTTCCAGAGCTTTGGTAGATCGGGGCCCAAGGAGGGTGACATCTGTGAATCTGTTGCATCATCTTACGTGGGCTGAGGAAATTGGATCCGTTCATCTGTCAGCATAGGTCCTTACATTTTCAGGTTTAGTCTACTGGATCCAACTTCAAGTTCAGCTCTCTTATTTTTGACTGGTAAAACAGCTGGGATAAAAGCTATTTTTCAGCTAGTTTTCATAGCTGAAGCGGTCAGTGCTAGTGCAGAAATATTTCAGTAAGAAGGAAAGGGGATTTGTCAGCAAATGTGATTTGGTGCTGTTAGGCAACTTTTGAGATTCAAAACTCTTCTGTGGTTTGAACATTTTGAAACTGAATTTAAGTTGATAAGCCGATTTAAACTTTAAGCAACTACTCCACATGTGTAACTTCACCCTCTGAAGAGAAGAGAGGAAGTTGGTACCTTTGAAATGAATGGGGAAATATGTTAGCTGAAGTCTGTGAAGGAGGAGGTAATTTGTACTTCGCAGAATACAGGAAAGCTATAGGGGCAGGGAGAATCATACTGTGCTATAAAAACTACCAATTTTTGATATCAATTGATTTATCCCCCCCCCCCCCCCCCCCATAGTAAACTTACGAGTTTCCGTTCAAGTTCATCTCTTGAAGGTGCTTGATAGGCTTTTCTTGCGCATCGTGAGTAAGAAATAAATAATTAAATAGAGAAAAAAATATGCCCTGGCAGCTGGACATGTTTTCATCTTAGAACTTAAAAGATACTAAATTACTTCCCCATCAACTCTGTGAGAAGTTTTGCAACTTAATCATTCAGTTCTCTATCCCAATTTCAGAGCACACAAGAAAAAGCAGCATTGTACAGCCATGGCTTTTCAGTGAGGATTTCACATTTAAATACTGCTGAGACTCATCAAAACAGTCTTTAAACCCTTTTTCACCGTACAGCAGTTTTTTTTTTTCAAAAATGTTGCAGATTTCTTCTCTCTATGTTGTAAATCAGCAGCTTACAACACCATTAAGGTCAACAGCTCGAGTGCCAACAGCCCACGTTTTGTTGGCATTCTAGCCTGCCTGGAGAGCACGAATGAACTCCCCTGTTCTGCAGAGTATCTTGAATTTATTGCCGAGCTTATCCATTTCATAGATGTCTGTCTATATTTTGATGTCTTTGTCATAGTAAAGTAAAACCTGCTTGCTTAATTTAGAATCATAGAATATCCCAAGTTGGAAGGGATCCATAAGGATCATTGAGTCCAACTCCTGGCACCGCACAGGTCTACCCAAAAGTTTAGACCATGTGACTAACTGCGCAGTCCAAACGCTTCTGAAATTCAGACAGGCTTGGTGCAGTGACTACTTCCCTGGGGAGCCTGTTCCAGTGTTCAACCACCCTCTCGGTGAAGAACCTCTTCCTGATGTCTAGCCTAATTTCTTCTATTTTAAAGAAGTCCTGTAACAAGAAATCAACTTTTTTAAGAGCCTTAGAGCTCTGAAATTTTCCTGTTCATTCCACAGTCTGAATTCCATCATCTGGGCTTAACGCAAAAGAAGTTTTTGGGGAAAAGCTGAGGATGCTTGAGGTTTTTCTGTTTTAATGGGTGCTTTTTTTTTTTTCAGTAATAAGAGAAACTCATGACTACCATCAATAAGAAAGAGTTGTGAAATTCAGTATGGTTTTCTTTGCTTTTTTTTGGCTTGTTCTGTTTTTTCTTTTTTTTTTGGCGTTTTGTTTTTTTTATTTTTGTTTTTAACCTTCTGACAACAGTAGCTCCAGCTGGCCCATAATGACCTTCGATGCTCCCCTAGTCAGCACCATTCTGTGGATGTTGGTCAAGAGCAGGCATGTCGGAAAAAGTGCAAGCGTGTTGTCTGGTAACTTTTCTCTAATAGACTGTCTCCTAAGCTTCAGCAACTTGTGGGATAAAAGCAATTTCAGAGGCTGGTCAGATGTCTGGGAATTTGCTGCAAGGTGCGATGGGTTAGTTTAACACAACCATAGGACGATCTTGGTGAGTGCTGGCTAAACTGCCAGTAGGATGCCAGCAGAACCAGCAGCTTTTGCTGAGTACAGGACTGTTCTTTATGCTGTGTTTTGTTTGTTGTTGTTGTTTGTTTTTTTTTTTCTTCACACTTTAAGTACTGGCTGATCCATTAATGCAGCAAGTTTATCCTTGACAAAAGAAGATTATACAACTAGTGTCAGTGAACTCATCTTACAGTAGTTGCAAATATGAAAACTGTGTTTTATTTGTGTGTTTTAGGCAACTAGAATAGCTAATGATTTAGTGACTTAAACCTTTAAGTAAGACTAGAAGATATGAAGGTGATACAAAGGTATTTAAGGACAGCCTGCTGAGGTTAAAACATGTAGTGGTATATTTGCAGATGCTCCTCTCGTAATGCTCTTTGACATTGCAGATCTGTATATGGGTGGTTTTGTTTGTTTTTTTGTTTTAAAAAGAGAGCTTCAGTATCCTTGACAGTCATGCATGGATAGGGTATTGTGGATTGATTTCTGACTCTTGTTGATTCACATTTTGTGTCTTCCTGTGTATAAAAAATTTTCCCACTGAGCCAGGAAAGGAATGCCTGAGATCTGAATCATCTAGTATGAGAAACAGGCAAACAGGTGACAGCTTAGAAAATAAGCATGCGTTTTCTTTTGTGTGCTGATTTTCCCAGAAAAGATAACATAAAGCATGCATGCAATATCTTTGATGGAGTACCGTCAGTGAAGCTGAGCTGTCGTAGGAAATAAAGACAGTGGCAGTTCAAGCCATAGGGTATGTTTTTGCTTGCCTAGGTAGGTTCCTGCTGCTTTTAGGAGTGGTATGGGGGGAGTCCTATAGGTTTTGTAGGAGGAGGAAACTGGCTATAGTCAGCCACAGCTGCTTAGTTACAGAAAACAATGCGTAATATGCACAATCATGTTTAATATTGTGATTTATGTATAATGGTCTATTAAAGATTGAACAAGTGCCAAAATTGTGAAAATGGTTTCCCTCGCAGGAATTCATGAAAGTATTTGAATAAAACTCCAGTAATTCAGCTGAAAATTTAAGTTTGTAGTACGTATAATAAAGTAGTTATATACATTTATCAATATTTGTCCAGAGGACTATAGCGGTAGAGATGGATCTCTTTCAAACAAGTAGAAAAAAAGGCTGGTTTGCTTGTTTGTTTTTCCTCCTCTTTAGCTCTTATCAAATACATCCGACCAGTATTTGTGTCTCGGTCAGACCAGGATTCTCGCAGGAAAACTGTTGAAGAGATAAAGAGACGTGCTCAATCTGATGGTAAATGGCCACAGGTACTGTATGCTCCTACTGTGTGTCAGATGATATTTGGCATTTCAAGGCTTTGGATATGCAGTTTTCTTCATTTCCTTGCAGGATGCTTTAGGTGGTTTGTGGGGTGTGAGGTTCCCCCTTCTTTTTGGAAGATCAAACATAAGATCCTAATCTATACCAAAAAAAAAAAGTAACCTAGCTTTTCATTGCAGTGTATTTTCAAGGGGAGACTGGACAAGCACCTGGGAAGAGAGGTTTTAAGTGATACTAAGCGGACAAAACCGTGTGAGGTTTAGGAAGACCTCTAAGAAAATCATCAGGTGCTCAGCAGAATACCTGGAGAGTATTGTGTGTTCCTGCCCTTCTCGGTATTCTGGCATATTGTCACTGCTGGAGATAATCCAAGCAATTCAAATGTTCCAGTAACTGGAGTATGTCTCTGTTGGGCCACATCGTGAAAACATTTCTATAATCGAGTTTTGGGGTTTTTTCTTCACTTAAAATATGACCACTTATAATGTGCGTTGGAAGAGAGTAATGAGAAGGGAGAGATGAATGCCGAAGGTCTATGTTTTACAGAAGCAAGTAATGTCTCTCAAATTTTGAAGCACTTTTCTTGTGATTTTTTTTTTTAATTAAAATAAAAAGTATTACTTTTTTTAATGGCATCGTTACTACTACAGTGGTTATGTCCACATATTGGACTACTGAAACATTCTAAACAACGCTAGAAAGGTGATACAGAGCTTTCACATAATGACTTTCACCAATAGATTTCAAAGCACTTAAAAACAAATAAATATTCATATTTACAGATGATGAAATCGAATTACAGAGCTGAAATGATTTCCAGAATATCTAACAAACATAACAAAAGTAGGCAATAAAACCAGTAATGATCATTTTAGTCCATTGCTTTCTTCTTATTTACTTTCTCTTTTTACTTCATTTAAATGACTAGTTCTGTAATGCAGCAGTTTCAGCAATTCGTGGCTTTTTGCCAAGATTTTTTGTGCATTTTTTTTCAATCTAATCTCTTCCTATGAATTTGGTTCAACTTGAGCATTTTTCTCCTTGCTAGAATTCTGTTTAGATATTTTCAGCCTCTGGCATTCTCATATCTGTACGCAAGCCCAGTAATAAATGGAGAAAGAAGATATCAATCTTTCTTAGCCTGTAAGCAGGTAGACTGGGAGCTGGAATTTTGTTTTGGTGCAGAACAGAGTACAATATTTTTACAAGCACCAAAGACTTCTGTGAAAATTCTCTGAAACTCATGAGGTTTTTCTAATCCCTGTTAATGTTCTGATAGAATCACATTGTTATCAGAGGCCAAGAAAGAGGAAAAAATTAATAGTGTAAAAAAAAAAAAAAGTCCTCAATGAAGAAGTCAAGCACGGTTCTGTCTCAATAGTCAAAAATATTTTTCTTTTACCAAGGAAAAGTAGTTCTGTTTTTTTGACTGTAATCAGTTAACTTTATATTTTAAAAGATGCGTTTATAAATCCACATTCAAATATTTCTTAACTTTTTTTTTACTTCAAGATAATGATATTCCCAGAGGGCACTTGCACAAACCGATCCTGTCTAATTACATTCAAGCCTGGTAGGTATGATGCTTGTTTCTTTGTTCTCTACAGAATGTTCTTGTTTCTTCAATTTCTGAAATACCACTTGCATTGTAATTTGTTTGCTGTTGCAGAAATTGAATTAAATTTTGTAGTAGGGTGGGATTGAAATAGAAATTTCCTGAACTGCAATTCTTTTGTAGAATTGTAGTTCCACTGTTATGTAAAACGTTGATTTGGATAATTAGATTTATTTTCTTGACTTCTGAAATTCATGAGAGCTGAAGGAGGTTTCTCACTGGGTATTTGTTTGTGGTTGTCTTTTTTTTTTTTAATGCATCCTCCATTTCCTCTTTTGGGTCTGTCTTGTAGCATTTTGACATGCGATAAAGGTAACAGCTTGTATCCATTTCAGACTGCTGCTGCATTTGCTGCTGTGTAGTGTTTGGTTGATTCCTCTCTTCTTGAACTTCCTTTTTGTGTTGCATTCTGGTGAAGATAGCACAAGAATCTTGCCAGTATAGCACTGTCACAGAGGCTTTTTTTTTTTCCCAAAAAATTTCCTATCAAATGTCTGCATTCTAGGCTGTTTTCAGTTAGTAGCACCCTGTTAGCTTATCAAATTAGTAGAGCACATAACACTGAACATTGTTGCAGATGTGAATTGTGGTTATAATGGGATTGTCAACACTGCAGTGAACAACCAATGTTTAATAAAAACCTGCCATCCTGGTGTAGGTACGAAGATGAGAATGAGCAGGCTGCGGTGAACAAGTCCTTTGTGATATATGTTGTTTGTTTTTTTGACTCTTCCTAGGCTTCTGCCTAGCTTACCGTTTTCTGTTCTTACTGAGTGTCTCATTTTATGTTGCTTGCAACTTACATATCCCTGCTGGAATATCATGCAGTGAGTCAGCGTTGTGGTTCCTTGCGCTAATTCATTTGGCTGAAGGAAATACTGAGCAAACATTCAAAAAGCTCTTCCTTCACCCTTCTTAACACTTACCTTTTAGATGAATGAGTGGTGGTTAGGAGAACATCTGCTTCTTTCGCTCTCTATTCCTTCCCTCTCCTTCTTCCCCAAATCCTGGCCATGCTTTGAAAACCCATCCAAATTCTTCATTAAAACCCTGTTTTCCTTCTCTCCCTCTGTTCCATAGGCATTCCAGCCACCAGATGCCATATACTTTCTGCCTCCAATTCCCACTATCTTCCTCTCCTCTGGTCTAGTACATGCTGCTGTCTGCCTCTTGACTATCTCACTTTTTTCCTGCTGCAACTTCATTCTGTATCCGTCCAGCCTCCCAGAATTCCTTTGCTTCAAGATACCTCACTTTGATATCAAGTAACTTTAGGTCTGAATAACTGCTTTCAGTATGGCTTTCCCTGTTCTGCTTTTATGGCCTACATTCCGTATACTTATTATGCAGTTTTTTGTTTGTGTTCATGCAAGCTAGTCACATGGGCAAACTATATCTAGCTTTGTTTAAACAGTAGTGTTGTCATCTACCACTCAGATTTTGTCATCTTCGGAAGTTGCTTAGGCTGCTGTTCTTAGAGACATAATAGAAAGTACCACTGGGCCAAGAACCACATCTCTGCAAGGTCCATTTGAACAACCTTCATTAAAGATGTTTATACACCACTAGCAATTTTTCTTTTTACGTCTATGTAATTATTCATTTTGTAAAATAAACATAATGCTAAGCATACAGTGTACTTTCATCATTTGGTTCTTAATTTTAATTGGAATATTCAGCAGTATTTAGTAAATTACCATACAAAACTTAGTTTAAGTTTTCTTTTCAAACCAAATGTTTTCACAAGAAAGAGATGTTTAGAAGAATGTTGAGTAAGATAATTATAAAGAAAAAGATTAGCAAATGACACGTAGATTTTGTGCCGCTTATTAGAACCATAATTTTCACATGAAATGAAGTGACACTTCTATGCAATAGCTCTGGTTCAGAATACTCTATTGCATTTTACATAACTGACTAAAAACAAGACCCTCTGAGGGGAATTAAGGTGGGGGGAAAAAAAGAAAATCATTCTGTTACTTCAGAGATGATACATTTCCTCTAAACCAGTGTTGCTTAGCTAAATGTAGAGAGCTTCTTTTGCATAAGAAAGTTTAGATTCTTCATGGAAAAAATACTGTTGACCATGAGGAATCTTTTGACTTAACTATCTTGCATGTTCTCTTAATTTTCATAATAATTTATCAAGTTGAATTTGGTACTGGGCTCTGAGATGTGTGCATGACAATTTATGTAAAGGATAATTTAGAAAATGCAAGTAAACATTCATAGTCTTACCTTATGAAAAGGTGGATATACACTGTCACTCTCCTTTTTTTTTTTTTAATTACTTCTGAGGCTACTTCTGGGTCTTTTTTCTCTATCAACTAATCCTTATACGTTATCAGACCATTAATCATAAAATCTTTTGCTGAAATAAATTCTGTACCAAAACATGCTATAAGGTAATGATGTGTCTTGTTCCTTCTAGGAGCATTTATTCCTGGAGTTCCTGTACAGCCAGTGGTTTTACGTTACCCAAACAAACTGGTAAGTTCAGCTCGCAATGTAATTGGAAACGTGGGGCATTTTCCTCTAAATTCATTGGTATTTCTGTAACCTTGTAGGTTAGATAATTAGAAATTAGAAATTTGGAAAGTATTAATAAACGCTTATTCGCTAAGTATGCATTCCTTAAGCTTCTAGGAGGATAAATAGACTTAACTGAAAATTTAAATGCTTCCTCTTTTATTAAGTTACTCCATTAAAACAGTGCTTTGAAAGTTATTCAGGTGGTTGTGAGAAGTACTGTGCATGTGACAAGACATAAAGGTCCTAGACAGAAACTGACACTTGTTCTGAGGCACTGCCCATTCTTGCACTGTGTGCTGGGGAGTTTTCTTCATTTATTTCTGGAAGGTACATCTGCACCTGCTGAGTGTGAGGATGCTAGTCACAAATTAACACAACTAGCTAAATGATAATAGAAAAATGTGTTGGGGATCTTGGCACCTTTATAAAGTGTCTCATTGTCCATGTTTTACATTCACTTTGCACTTGGTTGCTAGCTAGTTTGAAATAGTCCTTCAGTATAAGTCAGATTAAGGTAAAATGCAGTGTGTTTCTTTACAATATCTAAAATCAACAATTGTTAAAAATGTTTGTAAAGGTCTAGGCAAATGAAGATGAAGCTCACCAGATCTACCTCAAGATCATGAAGGATTACATTTTTTTATTTCAGCTTTCTTGATGTGGATACTTTCTTGTCCTATTGCAGCAAGAATCCTGTCTTTCTGCATTCCTCAGTTAATTAGATACTTCCCAGTCAACTTTGCTAGCTTTTATAATTGAACTTCTTTTTTTGAGCCCTCTGGGGCTATTTTCAGGTCCAGTCTGTCTCCTTATTAAAATGGACATTATGTAGGGGAAGGTGGGAGGAGTGTCAGAAGTAAAATAAGGACTACCTTGCCTCTTTGGTGATGTGTGTCACATCAGGTCTCATGTCATCTCTCCTTGACTAGCCCGTTAACAACCCCTTGATGTAAGGATGAATTTCATTTCCTGAGCGCTTATATTTTGAAGTTTTTTCATGCATTGATCTTTCCATCAATTTACAGCTTGATATCAAATATGCTTGATTTTTAAAAATAAATAACTTTTCTTAGGTCCTTTATTCAACTTGCATAGACTACCACTTGCTGTTGACTGAGGTCAGGTGTGATAGCAGTAACTTGATTATCTTTGGGGATGCTGTGACAAGTGTAGCAGCTGCTAAGCTCATGTAGAATTAAGTGCATTGTAACGGGTTGCCCATGACTTTTGATTACATAATTATTTCCAAGAAAAAGTTGAGTAGCTTTTAAAACCTTTATTGCACTGCCACTTTAAAATGCAAATATGCATATTTATAAAACTATAATATATAAAATATAAAAAATACATTGTTTGATATTCTCATATTTTTAATAAGGCTACCAAAATTAATCTGCAAGTATCTTAAAAATATGTAGTACATAATATGCAGTGTTTGTAAGCTAATATAAATGCTCCTAATTCTGTATTAAGAGACTGAGACTTCTCACATTGAAGTAAATCAATGTGGATTTTTGAGCTTTTGTAATTTTTTTATTATTGCATTTTTTTATTATTATTTTTTTTAATTGCAAAATGTCTTAAACCTGTAAATATCAATGTAGATATCCAACAGGCCTGAATCTGTGTATGTTACTTCACTTGTTCCTACTTGTTCCTTAGTGTAAAATACTGATAGGTTTCAGTGCCTTGCTGAGTAATTTAAGGGGAGGAGAATAACTGCAATTAATACTTAAATTTAGATTAGCTTGGGGTCTGCAGAAGACCTGTAGCAAATTTGGAATGCGAGAGGAAGGAGGAGTACGATACAGTGGTATATAAAGGTTAAATTTTGACTAGGCTGCAGTTAAGAGTTAAGTAGCAAGAAAGAATGGAGTAGGGAGATAATGGTTTTCATAGGGTAGGACTACATTTCTGGCTTCTTCTCTGTATGCTTGTTTGACCACTGCGTAGTATAATTTTGGGTTTACAGAAGAATTTAAGTTCTTTTCTTAGCCAGCAAACTCGAGTCAGGCATTGTGTTCAGTCACTCCACTGCTTTTAGCTTGAGCCTAGCCATTGTGCTCTGCCTTCAGAGCTCCAGCTTCTGAAAGAGGGATCGGACTTGAGTGCTCCTGACCGTTCAGGGAGGGTTTTGGAGGCTAGAGCCTGGGGTGAATATAGCAGGTGCGCCCACTCTTACATACTTATTTCCTTGTACCCTACATGGTCAAGAACTATGTAAAGTACTACTGTTCTGCAAGGGACTGAAACATGTCAAAAAATGATGTAAATTCAGTTCTCCTCTAGCAAATAGATCTGTTTCTGTTTAATGTCACTTCTTTTCCAGTTAGTGTTGTCCCAAATAACTTTCTTCTTAGGGCTTGTCAGTGTTACGCACTAGATGATGCCTCTGGTCCTGTGTCAGTGTTTCTTTAGGAATAGTATGTTACTCTGTTGCTCCTCTTGATGCATGATCAGAAAGAAATTAAAAGCCTTAAAATGTTGTTTAAACCTGAAATTCAAAATTTGCTTTTGTTCTCCTAGTTTGTCTGGTAGTATTTTACATGTAAGATGTTAGACAGCTACTGATTATATTCCATTTAAAGGAAACACTCAGATGCCCCATCCACAGGTTCTACAGTAATTGTTTTGCAATTCATTTTTATGTTAATTCCCTTCATTGTGCATATAGCTCTTCCTTAATTTGAATCTTCTAGCAGAGTGCTACTAACTATGGAAAGCTATGTACCTCTCTAAATATTACAGATCTATTTTAACTGTATTTTGATGTCCAAGTGTTTTCTGAAATTAGCTGTGCTATTTGTTGTGAGGTTTGGCAGCATCTCTTTGGTGTTACTGTGTCAGAGCTGAGTGGTTGTATTTTTTTACATGCTTGCTCTCCTTCTGCTACAATGTTTGCTCTTATGTTTATAGCTTGGTATGATTCTCAGCATCTCCTTATGTCAAATACAGTTATGTGAAAGATGAACTTCCACACCATCCAAAGGGTCCATTAATAGATATAAAAGTTTGAAAGTGTTCTTTCAGTGTTAGCAGAGTGTGTGCTGTCTGTGAGCATAAGTTGGTAGCTGTGAAGTATCTTACATCAGGTATGGAAAACACCACTTACTGTCTTCTGCTTGCTCTTTTCATTATAAAAGTATATGTTAGCAGGAGCCTACTACTAAATAGTTCTCCCTCCTGAAGGACGCAATCCTCTTCTGCGCTCCCTGGCATTTACTCCTTTTCACTGTTGCATCCAAATGTTCTCGATGAGAAAAAGCCTTCATATCTATCGTGACATTTGTATTGGGAATTTCTCACAAGACTGTTGTTAGATATGTTGCTTATTTGAGTTTATCGAGGGCTGAATTCTGAAAATATCTACTCTCTTTCAGGGATCCTTTGCCCAGCCAAAGGCAGGGGGATTGGCTTTTTTCTTTGTCTCCTGCACTGTCGTAATTTAGGGAGATGAGTGAGATACACGTAGTACTTTGGTGCTCTATTATGGCAAATCTAGTCCCTGGTAAGAGAGAACATCAGCCATCTACTCTTCAGTGGTCAGGATTTATAAATGGAAGCTCTTTATGGGAAAAACAAAGCCCCTCTTGAGTTTACTTACAGTATCACCAGAGACATCAAAATTGCCATAAGAATTTTATTTCACAGCAGAACTATAGACCAAGTTCTACAAGATCACTAGGTGGAGAAGTCTACACTCGTGCACCCATGTTGATTGCTGGAAATGGAATACTTTTTAATGATATTTTTTTTGGTTTTAAAATAACTGTTGAAAGTAAAAATTTAAATTCTTAGTAGTCCTTCATGAGGCATTGACCTTATTTAAGGCTGTTGATCTATCACATCAGTCGTATTTTTCACTTTTCATGCCTGTACTGCCTTCTTTCAATTTTCCTTGAGTCACGTTTTTTAAGTCGTAATTAAAATGAGTTTAAATTGATTTTTTCACGATCATGGCACGTGATTGATCACCTAAACTCTTTAAAAAGATTTTCTACGGTAGCATAGAACTAACCTAGAAATTTTTCAGTAGGTTAATAGAAATCCTAGAAAATTTTCAGTAGGTTAATAGAAATCTTTCCAAGGTTTTAGAAACATGAATTTCCTGAGTTCTGTTGGCTTTGTAGTGACTTGTTCATGATTTTCCCAGTTAATCAAAAAAAAAAACCAAAAACAAACAAACAAAATACTTGGAACTCATTTTCAGGTTTTTGCATTCTTGCTCCTACATGTAAATCAAGTATCCAAGTATTGCAGTTTTTTCCTACATTATTTCTTAATCTTACAGTTTAAAAATTTTGTGACCTTTGTCATCTTCCTTTTTGGGATCTGTTATATACTCCTTTCAAGGTCTCTGTTCTCTTTTGGCTAGTTGCATCTTGTTTACTTCTTTAACTGCTATTTGCACTCTGTTAGTGTTTTACACACAAGTAATTCCTTTTTTTTTTTTTTGACAGTTCGTAAAGGCATTATCTCCATCTTTTTCAGGACCCTTTTACTGCAATAAAAAATCAGTTAGAATTCAGTAACGGTTGACAGTAATTTCTGAGTAGCAGAAGGGAGGTTAAAACTCCTGCTAGGCATCACCCCCTACTTGTTCAGTTCTCTTTTCTGAGCAGGATTATAATTGTGGATTCCAAGAAATGTTTCCATGTGGCTTTGGGATTTGGAGTTGTGAACTTTTTCATGTCAGCCATCTAAAAGTGTTGCTGGTCTTCCCTGAGAGCAGCTAGATGGGTTTAGATGTCTTGTACCTTTTGATTTTTGGATGGCAGATGGATAGATGCCATCTGTGAGGGGAAAAAAGGCAAGTGGAAAAATCCTGTTTGAGGTAAAACACGTGGTCTTACTGGTCCTACTAGTTCTTTTCAGTTGAGAGGGTTTCCATTAAATCATCTCTACAGGTCTCAGACACTTGAAAAGTGTCACAGAGCTCATATCTGGGAGGTCCAGCTACAGTGTGGGGACACTTGAGGGACACCCTGTCCAGCAGGGTGGGTCAGGAAAATGCACATGGACTGAGAATCTCAAGGAACATCAGCTTGTGGTTTAAAAAAAAAAAACTCTTTTCCAAGATTAACAGCTTTTTAAGAATTCCCTGAATCTCTAAATGTCTTATAAATACAGATACAGATATACCACATTTATGAGCTGAGTTAGTGGGTGTTTCTGAGCTTCATAAGAGTTTGATTCCTGCTATCTTTGGCTTACTCATGTTGGGACTAAGAACTTGTGGAAATTGAATTGAATTTTCCATGAAAACCTATTAGTCGTATGTCATCAGTTATGCTATTTATAATTTAACAGAAGTTTAAAGTGCAATAATTAAAACTGTTATGCTTTCTTTTCTAAGGATACAATCACATGGACATGGCAAGGCCCAGGAGCGTAAGTGGTTTATATTTTATTGCTTCCATCATAATTGCTTTCCTTAATTAGTTTTCTATTTACATGATTTGTAGAAGTATATAGTCAAGCAGTAATTGCTGGCTATTGTGTTGTGCTGTGGGTTTTTGTCTTTCATGCATTATTCCCCAACTATGATAATGTTCAGTTAGAGGAATCCAGTTATAAACAGTGTATTTCTGATACTATGGTTTTGATGGCTTGCTGGATGAATTTTATTTCTTTTCTTTTTCCTTTGAGCCTGAAGTAAAACAAGATGCTTCTGTTCTACATATTTTATTGCCTGCAAGTTGATTTGGAGTGTCTGTATGAAGTCTGTATGGCTATTGTTTGAAATTGGTCTAGTCCCATGGAGACAGTCATCCCACTTAGGGAATTTTGAAAATATTGTTTCCATTATCTTGCCTGATTTGTAACTTTGACTCATTTTAAAACAAAATGTTATTCTAGAGGTTCCTTAGCAAATTCATATAAAGTAAAATACAAAATGGAGGAGTTTGGGCTTGTTTAAATGGTGGTGTTTTTTTCCACACTATTTCAACATTGGAGTCAATTTAGAAGTTCTGAAATGTTTAAATGAAGATCAAACCCAGAAATTTTCAACCCTAAGTGAAGGGCAATTGGATTCTGTGGTTAATAGTTTGCCATTAGCTTCTTCCTTTGGAGCTACTGTTTTAAATGTCCCACCTGAGATCCTGCATTTTAGTAGGAATGAGAAAACCAGTGTGATAAGCCAGAATTCAAGTAATTTAGGATTTTTTCAGCTTTAATTGGACTAGGAGCCAGGTCTAATTAAAGACACAGTTTTGGAGACTTGAAATCATTTAAAAAAAAAAAACTTTCAATTAAAACTTGCAGCTTTAAAAACTTCCAAACTTCCAACTTTAGTGTCCTATCTGAGGAGTCAGGAACATACAGGAGTTGGGGAGGAACTTGTAGATGTGTTACCTCAAAGCACTTAAATGTATACAACACAATACTCTCATTCAGAAGTGTTGACCTCTACTAATAAATTTAAAACAAATGAAAGCTGAATCAAATTCTGAAGTAGCATGTAATGTTATGCAAATTCACTTGGGCCATTTAAATTACAGTTTTACTTAATTAGGTTTAATTCTCCTGAGTGGCCTGAAATGTATTTCTGATGTCTTAGCAGAAAATACTGTTATGGCTGCTACATTCACTGTCTCAAACATCTGTTGTCTTATGTCATTTTGTTTTGGCGTCAGCCAGAACTTAATCTGAAAATGTTGCTGTATCCAGGCGTATTCTGTTTACAGAAGATTGGCAGGATATTCAAAGTTGATGTGGCCCATAAAATAGATTGAAAATGTGTTTCATGGAAACTGAACACTTTCAGAAAGTAATGTTTTTACTAGTTTGATGCTATTCAGCACAGATTAACTTGACTGCACCTTGAAAACAAAGACTTTGTCAACAACATACAACTTAAATTTTCTCTACCTCAGACTTGAGTTAAATATGGCTTCTATCAACTTTTTATTAATGTTTTCATTTTAAGGTTAGTGTATAAAAACAAGTTGGCAGATTTTTTTTAGGTATCTTAGAGGATTATAGAGTTGGAAGTGAGAAAGGTGTGCTTGTAAATTATTAGCTGTTCTTAATATTCTTGGAGTAGGTTGTAGAAATCAGATCTTCACATTTACTGTTGATGGTGTAAACATGAAGTCATAAGTTGTATAGTGGTGGTTGTACCTTTTCTTTGTTTTAATGTATTGGAAGTTAAATTGGAAAGGAGGCAAAAAACATGCTGCATCCCTGAATGTGTGTGTAGCAAATTAGTACTGCTTCTAGCACTTTATCTGCCTAAGAGGATTTTTATCTGCACTTCTAACGTAGTGATTGGCTGCTGTACGTACCCAAATACTGTATAAAGTGTGCCTACTAACGCTGCTCCCTAACTTAGGTTTACTAATTCCTTTCCTGAATTTGATCACTACTGGAATCAAGTCGACCTTAGAAAGCAGTATCTTGTGTCTTAGACTACAGAAACACATGTACTGCGTTTCATTAACAGATTTCTGAAGTATAATTTGATTCTAAACAAAGGTAAAGATATAATCATAGTGGTTTTAATTTATCTTGTCAACTCTGCTGAATACAGCATTTTCCTGAAACAGACTTGCCATTTCTTTATGTACGCTGCATACATAATTCATGTTGTTGTCTGTATGAGTACCTGTATATGTTACTATTTGTCTTTTTTCCTTTTGGGTGTCTTTTAAGATGCAATTTCAGTATAAAATGCTTCTGTCCCCCCTTATAGAACGTAATGTGTAGAAGTACTCTCAAAGACCTTTTCTGTTAAATTTGTATTTGAATATGATTGTATCTATATACCTGCAAGTAGGAATGTTACCTGAAGACTTCAGAGCATAATATACTACTGTTTCACTATGTTTAATTTTTTTCTTCATCCTTTTCCTTTTTTTTTTTCTCCCTTTTAGGTTAGAAATTCTGTGGCTTACTTTGTGTCAGTTTCACAATTCCGTGGAAATTGAGGTCAGTAAAATGAAGTGTATTCAGAGTAGCATCAGTATACATTAATTCTGCAGTAAAAGTTTGCATTCAAACTTTGCTAACACTGTTTAAAAAATAAATAAATAAATACCTCTTATTTTGGACAAATATATCTGTATCTGAAAATGTAACCTAAAACTAAAAAAAAAATAAATAATATATATATATATATATATAGTTTTTCACTTGCCTTAAGACTTGCTTATTTAAATTGAGTAGATATATTTCTAACTATGCTTAGAGTTAGCATTGTGAATAAAGTTCTTGTCTTGTAACAGTGTGATTGCTATTCTGGCTGAAATGCCAACCATGTGTTAGATAACTAAGTGTGTGAATGCCGATGTACAAAATAAGAACTATCCTTTAAAGAATGAGAAACTGCTTATGGTGATTTTTTTTTTTTTAGGACAGTTAGCTTATTTAATGCCTGCATAATAGGTCCTTTATTAAGCTGCAATGTTCTGAATGTGAAATCAGAAAACACAAAATTGGAGTTTATGTGTATTCTTAACATTGTTTTGAGGAAAACACTGTGGTCTTAAGGCTGAAAGCTATTGTAGTGGAAATGTGAAAATGTATTCATCTTTGACTGATGGATCTGATGGCAGGGTAAATTAGTAGGAAGAACTATCACTATTGTAATATACAACATATCCTAATCACAGTAATCATTGCAATGTTCTGTGTTTTGTTTCTTTGTTAAATTCTTGGAAAACAGTGAATGCACAGAATACTGGCCACTGAACTATTGTATCTCTTGCAGAAACGTGATTGGCAGTATCACTTCAGTTGAAAGTTTTTGGCAATTAACAGCTTAAAAAAAATCTTAATCACAAAATAATGGTCTGATTGTGGTGTCAAAAAGAAGAAAGGTAGATGTACTTTAATAAAAAAAAAAAAGTTTCATGTAAGATAATAGGAACTGCTGGCTTACAGAAGGGATAATAAAGTTATCTGAAAATGTTTTTACAGTAAACTACTCCCTGTTCTGTATTGTGTTTTTGTAACCCACAGCAGATAAGATCTTGCTCACAGTGGAGATATGTTTTGCTTCTAAAGTTTTCTACCAGGCTCCTGCTGTCCTGCTTATACAGTGTGTAACAACTGGATTATTTCACTTCATATCTGTTTATAATACTTTGTTTTTCCCATGTTTGTCTTGTAACATTTTTTTCAAGTACTCTTAATGCTTGAAAAATTCCATTGCAAAGATCAGTATTCTCTACTTGTGTAAAAGACTTTATCTCAAAACTCATATTTTGCCTTCTAGTAAGGTATATATGAGGTAGAAAGGCTGGGGAGCTACTGCCTCTTGCAAGTGTAAGACAAACCAGCTGATGAGCAGGATTTTTACTCTCCTGGAAACATGATTTTCTGCCCTAGGCAAGTAAAACGAGTCTTTTCACACAAGTGAACACTGCTGAGCTTTCTTGATTTTGAGGCAGCAGCTGCTAGCAGTTGGTGAGCTGCTGTAGTTCAGGGAGATCTTGCACAAGGTCAAGTTATGGTCTTTGGTCTTCTTTAAATAAATGAAATACCCTGTACTAGAGCATGAACTGGCAGAGTGTAGAGGAGCAGAGATTTTTGCCAGGCTGTTCGCAAGGGTGCGGCAGCATGCTTGAGAGCTACATATTGAATCTGGTTTTGTAAAGGAAGTGCTGCAGATTGAGGAATGTAGTGGAAGAAGGAGTTGTTCTGTGTTCACAGGGTTGTTCTGTGTGGTTTTTCCCTGGTCTACAAAGTTAGTTGGCTTTTACTCCTGCCTTGTTCCATCAACAGAGGGGTACTGGCAAATACAAACCAACTTTGATAGCAGAGTAAGGGCTGAAGATCCAGTTATTCAGGGAGGTGTACAGCCAGACAGTACAGTATTAGTATGGTTTTGATTAGATAATAGCTGGTAAGGTCTAACTGCCAAGCAATCAGAGGTTTCCTGGTCTGGGTTTCTATGTATAAAATGAATGTTGTGGTGTACCATACATGTCATCCAGCATGTATATTGAAAAGCAAACATCAGTGTAGGCTTTATAATAGGTTATTATAAAGAGTGGGCTGTCCATCTTTTGCATGCTAGAACAATTCCAAGCAGGCAGGCAATCTCTTAAAGAATAAAAGGGTATGTGATCATCAGCACATGCAGCTTGCTTTGGCTCATGTCAGTTTGTTTTGCTGGCCTGTCAGGATCAGTGTTCAAACATCCATCGCCTCACAGTAGCTCAGAGTTCTGCTGGTTTTGCTCGTGATGCCAAAATGACAATGCTGTTTCCATCTCGTTAGGCACAGGTACATAGAACACCTCTGAAATTGCCTCATATTCAAACTTGTCCTGCGTTTGGATGAATTACTTGATAGCAATTTGCAACTCAAAGTAAAAGAAATATAATTGGGTTTGGAATTTGAAGGAACAATCTTTCTCTGTTAGCTTCATGTTCTTTGTCCTTTTATATATTATATCATACTAGGCCAACATAACTACTTGTAAACCTAGAAGACAAGAATAGTGTGTTTTCAGTTACAGTGGTGAATATAGAGAAACTAGGAAAACGCAAAGTAAATTCAGTTTTTTATTTCAATTATTGAATACTCCTAAGAGAGAAAATTCTAATGATTTTAGATGACCCAGCATTTTGGGTTCTGTTTATTGTACCATTATGTGATACTGAAAATACTGCTAACTTCAGTTATTAAGAATTATTTGCTTAAATGATAAAATAGATGTTTATTTCCCAATTCTTTTTTCTTTCTTTAAAGACCAGTGTGAAATTCCTGGATCATAATTCCAGTTTTGTACTACCCATAGGTAACCATATTAATTATAACTAAGCTTCTTACAATTGTTTTCTACTTCAGAAGCTTTCCACAGAACTATAAACATTTTGATCAGTTAGTGTATAAATTATCTCACGGCATTGCACGACCAAAGGAACTGTCTGTCTTGTACTGATGTGGTGTGGGGAGGAGTCAGCGATTCCTTCTTGTTCCTTACATCTGAAGAGTGAGTTAGTGGAATTGAGATGTTCTGAGGGTTTTTGTAGGTGAAACTAGGAATGATCTTGGTGCCTACATCATAGTTTAATAAATACTTAGTCATAGGTAAAAGCTCAAATGTCTTTGAACGTAGGCCATCTCATTCTGAAAGCTGCCTCTTCTATCACAGGTCTCCAGCAGCTCTGGTTTAATTGTGTGGTCATCTGCATGCATTTAGAGTTTTCCTATTAATTGAGTACTAATACCTAGCGTCCAATCTGAAGGAGAAATTTTTGAAAAATCTGTAGCAACAGAAGGATGAAAATGCTTATGACTGTTTAATGTACAAATTGGATGATTACAAAATATGTGATGGGAACAGTAAATATCTGATGTCCTGAGAACTTGAATTCTCAATATTTAAGCTAATTTTCAACAAAGCTCATGTAGCAGATGGTTTTCTTGGTTATCTGTGAAGAGCTGAACAATAAAGAAGTATAATTTTAATGTAAGGGGCTCATGGAAGAAAATGCTAATACTTCCAAATGATTTAGAACTTCCTGTTCCCACTTAATGAAAAAAAATATTAAAAATCTTTTGGTTCCATGAGGTAAGAAATGAATTTCTGGAGGTATGATGAATCTTTAAGCATTTGAGTTCTTTTTTTTTTTTTTACTGTTTTAGTAGTTCTTTTGCTAATATAATTTTATAAATAGCAACAAACTGTATGCATCTTTCACCACAGTACTGCAATACAAGTTGCTTAAAATGTTAAATGTTCTTGGTATAATTCAGTTTTCTGTATGCAGTTTCTACCTGTGTATATTCCATCAGAAGAAGAAAGAAGGAATCCAGTGTTATACGCCAATAACGTCAGACGTGTAATGGCAGAGTAAGTATGTTGTAATATGCAATAAAAACAGATGTATGATTTAATTTTACTATCGAAGAAATGTGTTAAATCAATTCAGTGTATTTGCTTGCTGGCAAAGCAGCTTGTAATCTTCCGTAGTGTGTACAAAACTACATAGCACTCGTCTTCCTCGGTGAGGAAGGCAGGGAGGCACAAACACAGCAGGAACTGTAGGGATTGCTTTTTTTTTTTTTTTTAAACATCTTTATATAAGTCTTTATATAACAATCTAATTCTTTTGCTGCTGTGGGTGTTTAAGTCCTCTGGGGAGGAAGGTACAGTTGAATTGTATGAAAGCTAATGTAACTGAATTGTGTGCTATTGAGGTTGCATTTTCAGCTATGACTTTTTAATGGAGTTTAAGAATAGTTCCATGTATTCGTTGTTCACCCATGATTATTTCAAATAGTAAAGCATAGGAGAGCTGCTTGTGTTTTAGAAATAGAACACTGATGCAATGCAAACAACTACTGATGCACACTTAAAGTCATCCCCTGCAACAGATTGGGTTTGCAAGAAGACTTTTGTATTTTTGTTTTGCTTGAACTGACTAGCTGGCGTTGGAATTCCATGTTGGGTGGTGATATGAAAGGTAAATACCCAGCATTTCAGGGAAGGCAAGGATGGAAAAAGTCTTAAGGTATGTCAAGTAGACATGCGTATCTGGCCACAAAAAATTGCTGAACATTGAAGAGACCAATTTCAGGTTAACTGACTGTGGAAGTAGAGGTAGTATGAAGAAAAGAGGGGGGAAGAAGGTGAAGGCATGGGAAAGCTGTTACATTCCTGGTTTATAAAAAAAAAAAACATGGTGCACTTGCAATCTGCATCTCAAATTGAATAACCTTTCTTTTCCTAGAAGTTGAATTGAAGTAGAGAGAGCTCGCTGGAGATGAGTTGAAATAGTTCTGGAGAAAATCCTGTGAATTACAGTTGCATCCAAGGTTTTTACGTTGAACGCTAGTATGCCTGTCTTTATTCTAAGAAACTGAAAAAATTGCAAGTTGTAGCAGAAATAATGAACTCTGTATATTCCCTAGCTTCAGCTTTTTTGGTGTTGTGAGCTGAAATCAAGGTCTTTTTGTATTAAAGCATTAGCCCTGTACGGCTTGTGATTTATCTTCTGAACTCAGGAGCCCCTTGAACTCTAATTTTATCTGGCCTTGGTTGATCCTACAACTGAACTTACTCTGAACAAAAGCTGTTTCTTCATCTTCTTTGCTTCTGATTTTTGTAATTCTAAAAGTCTGGATGTATGTATAAACATAGGGTTTTGGTTTGTTTTGCTTTTTCTGGAAGTCCAAAGGCTGGAAAACTGCCAACAGATGAGCAAGAGAAGGTGCTTTGCCCTCCTCAAGCCTGTTTGTGTCTGTGTTGACAATGCAGGCATTAGCTGTAGTAGCAATTTTCCTGTACCGATGGCACTGAGTCTAGTTGAAATGCTGCCCCTTCTGTAAGGGGCACACACAGCTATTTATTAACAGAGCAGATCATACTTCTTTTTTTTTTTTTTTAGCATTTATTCTGTCATAAGATTTTTCTTCCTCTTTCAAAAGGCTTCTAGGGACCATTATTTAGGGATTGGTATTTAAATCTGGGGTTGGTTTTGGGATGCTAGTATGTCAGGCCTTTACCTACCATGGAGTTTGAATAGCCTGATCTTTCTTAGTCTTCTTCCTTTTGAGGTATTTGAAAAGCTTCCAGCATTTATTTATTTTTACAGTTTATTGTTTCTTGCTTTGGCTTGCCAGCTTATGATTGTTTTAACTTGTCTGTCATCTTCTGTTTTCCTTGAAATTTTCTTAAGAAAAAAAAAATCATTCTAATTGCCACCTTTAATCTGTTGCTTAGTCATATTGGACTTTTTTTGTCCTAACTTTTTTTTATAGTTTTTTATCCTGATTCCCTAATATGGTGTCTCATTCTATACCACAAATGAATGTTTACCCTTTCAATTTCTTCTTTTAACTTAACTAGCTTCTCCTTTTCTGTGTCTTTTCCCCATACTTCTGCTGTAAGTTCCCATATTTCTGTTGCGTGCTACACCTACTGTTGCCTTAAGATCTAATTAAATTTTGTGTAATGTGCCTGACTGGACGTGACCTTAGTGATTACCACATTCCTTTAGGTAAGCCACTCTGGGTAGTACTCCTTGTGGGTTATATTGTATTCTTCCAGCCCTGGAATTCATCTGTTTCCCTGCCTGATAGTTGACAGGGAAGTTTTTAACAAGGTGATCTAGTGCATACACAGAATGAAAGTAGGGAATAGGAAGTAGTCTAAGCTGGCACGATAAACACTCCCTTTTTCTTCTTCCAAAGAAAATTATTTTCATATGGTATAATACCAGTGCCTCCTTTATACACCTGTATCTTTTTGGTTTAGTTGGCTGCTTCTTTTTGTTCCCTTCCTATTTGTTGTTTTTTGTGCAAGGTTGAGGCCATTCGTCCAGAAACACTACAGTGTATGTCCTGTTTATTCATAAGTAGCTTATAAATAATATCTAACTTTTAACATATTTAGTACTTTTGAGCTTGAATATCAGTGAGATGTTTTTCATGAATATTTGACTTTCTTATCCTTAGAAGAGAGAAACCCCGATCCGTAGCTTTAATATTAAGTGCATATCTCACTACTGTATTAGAATTGCTGAAGTTAATCACTGGATAAAAGATCTGGCTTGTGTACCTTACACTGCCATTCAAAGGCCTTTTAAGAGGTTCTAAGGAAGAGGCTACTTAACAGAAACTAATTGGTTATTACATGAAACTACAATTACAGATCAAAATGGCTATAATAAGTGCAGCATTAAATGCAGAATTCTCATCACAGCCAAAATGACTGTGATATATCTCGGGATTTTTTTAACGGTCTTGCCATTGATGTATATTAATTTAATAGACAAAAAAGTTGATTACTAATGAGATAGAAAAACCTGCAGATAAAAGGAATGAAGGTAAGTTAGGAAATCTTGTGAGGACTTGATCAGACTAGAAAAGGCTGCACAGCAGAAATGTTCTATACTAGTACAAGTAAAATCGAGTATAATGGAAAATGTGGCAGATGAGTAACTTATGTGAAGCTGTTTGCTTTCTAAATTGCTTTTTACATTTATGCACTGAATTCTTCAAGGCCTCTTAAAAACCAGTCTTTCTCTAAACTTCAGTGCAGCAAATATAATGTAACTGCTTTATCAAGATTTCCTTGTGAACTATCTTTGATGCTATTTGTACCACACAGCATCAAGTTTGAAGAAAAAATGAATACTTAATTGTTTGGCGCACAAACACTTGGGAGTATTTTTTTTCTTCCATCTGTTGCATACATTTAAATATGTCATGTTTGCTTAGAGTTTACTTGTTCTTCTAAGTTCTATCCATTCTTTATGGAGTACTCTTAAAAATATTGCCTGTTGTATAATTTTAATATCTGAAGGCAATCACCTGTTCAGGTGATGATTGATTTATTCATGTTAGTGTAACAACATTATAAATGTTTCACATTAAAACTTGAAAAAATACATAATTATAGATGAATAACTTTGAAATTATTTTTGTTACTTCTCTGAAAGTATTAAAGACTGATTTTTTTTGCCTTGTTCTTTTATATTTTCATGTACTTATAAAGTTAAAATATATGTTCTGTAGTGGGCTCATAGTGTACAATATTTCATTCTTTGTGTATGAACTTTCTCTTATGGGATTTCCCCTATTCCTTCAGAAAGGAGAAGAGTTGTTGCAGAATTTCTTGCTGTACAAAATGAAATAATGAACATTCTGCTCAGTTTTCATAGGTTAACTTGCTTCCCGTGTTTCTCTGGTTTATTCAAGGGCATTGGGAGTTTCAGTGACAGACTATACATTTGAAGACTGTCAGCTAGCCTTGGCTGAAGGACAACTTCGTCTGCCTTCAGACACATGTCTTTTAGAATTTGCAAAGCTTGTGAGAAGCCTTGGGTGAGCATATACAATATTTATACATAAGGTGCATCTTTATTATATATCTATGTATGGTCTTTCTTCATATAACAATATTGCATTTATGAGTACATATGGAATGTAGTCATATTGTAGTCAGGGAAACTAATATAAGGATTAAACCAATACTGTATTAGAAGCAAATGTCTCAAAGCCAACTTCAGATGTCAAGACAATTACTTAAACCATCAGGGGAAAAAACAACAGCCCTAGATGCATTTGAAATTATTCCTTCATTGTTTTTTTTTTTTTTCTTCATGTATTGGGGAATCAAGCCTTCTCTTTTGCAGAAAAGTGGAAAACCTTTTTCTGGTCATCTGAACGGGAAAACTATATAATTATTGTTTACTGCATACTTGCAAGGGCTTTAAGCCTTTCCCCCTCACTGGGGAAGCTGTTTTATGCATAAATAAGGGCTCACGTTCTTCTCTGCACTTAAGATGAGAATGGGAACACGTTTTGAAAGGAGTTTGCCTGTGCATGGAGAAATACAGGATTTTTTCCACTTGCAAGCAATACCCCTAGACCCAAATGTGTGGAATAGGTTGTAAAATTGAATTTTTTTTTTCAGTCTAACAAGTGAGCAGTGTATATATGGAGAGTTCATTCCTGCACAAAAGTGGAAGACCCCTCCCAGAGAGGGTCAGGAATACTGTGGGACTTGTAACATTTGATACAGCTAAGAGTCAATTACCATTTCCCCATGACATCTATGAAGGAGAACAGTGCTGCCATAGCACAGTCTTGTGACTGAGGTAGTGTTGTAATAGAGGGGGCAGAGGGGTCACTGTTTCCCAGGAAGCACAAAGAAGTGGTTGGTCTTTTGAGTGGGTTACTGCTAGATGTACTTTATAATGAAACTGTAGCTTCTTTTAACCAGTATGGCTCATCTCTTCTCTCCTCTTATGACATCAATTCCCTCTGGCTCTACCTTACCAAAAAGCTTCAGCAAACAGTGGGGGGGAGGGGCGAAACACAAACCACATAGAACTTATTGCTGTTTTTCAGCTTTTCTTCTGTATCTCTTCTCATCCTGTTAAACAACTACAAAGTGAACTTGCATTTTCAGCCTATTAACTACTATAAGACATAAACACCCTTTTCCTTTTTTGTCTCCTTACCTGAAAGTATGGAGCATAGTTTTAATGTTTCAATTCCATACTTCATTTTATTTCACTTTTTTCCCTTCATCTTCCAGCTTGTGTACATAAATGGAAAAAAAAGGAGGCAAGGATGTATTGGAGAAAAAGGAATGTAGGAGAGCGCTTCCAGTAGGATGGTAGAGACTTCTAGAGGTAGAGGAACCAGATAGATTCTTGCTTTGTTTTTCCAAAACCTCAGAATTTAAAGTACAAAAAAAAAAAAAAAAAACCACCAGCATATTTAAAAAAAAAAAAAAAAGCCCCACTCTTATGATGCAGTTGATAATCCCAGGATTCAGTTTAATCTCCTTGTAACATTCTCTGGCTTCTGTCTGCTCAATTTAAAGCTGTGTTTTTAAATTACACTTCTTGATGTCTTTGCTTTGGCCTCTAAAATGATTTATGTATATTTGTAAGTGAGGTTCCCCACAACCCAGAAGTTCTTTGTCTGGTTTGAGCAACTGTACATTGAACTATCATCCTGTCTTGATTTGGGTACATGCCAGCGAAGAAGGCTATTACCATGGTATTTTTCTGGCACAATTGGATGAAGCTTGTAATATGATTTCACCTCTAATGCATGATTGATGGAAATGCAGTCATTTGCTGCTTATTCAAAGGCTTTGAGGCCAGCATGGCATTAAGATCATCTAGTCATATCCCTGAATAACTCAAACAGTAAATTTTATCAAATAGATTTTGCTTCCAGTCTTAATACTTGCTTTTGAGCAAGAACATACCTTCTAGGTAACACCCACTTTTAAATGCAAGACTTCTATAAGGCAAATCCAGACTTGCTTTTCTTCTGTTTTCTTTGAAGTCAAGTTGTATCTCTGTTTGCCACACTGCAGAACTGTTTCTGTTCATATGATGTATCTACAGGATTCATTACCATTTACATGTCTGTAAAATTTGCTCAGCCTGTACTCCAGTTGTGGCATCCAATTGCAATCCAGAAGCCATGTAGCCACAGCAGCTAGGAAAGAGTTTGTTTTCAGATGGTCAAATGCAGCTAAAACTAGCTTTAAGGAGGTAAGACATTTCACTCACTAAGAACAGTGGTAATTCTGCTGAAAGTATCCTATCTTCAGGGATCTGGTTTTCCTGTCAAGTCTGCTGTGAAGGATTGAATGTTCAGAGCTGTTCATCCTGAAAAATGTCCTTTCCGTCTTTAGGGATTGGCTTACAAAATCAAGCAAAACACCACAATAGCAAACAATGTTATATCCCTTAAAGCCTTGATGCTGCACTGAAGCCATTAGGCAAACAAACATGATTTCATGGGCAGAGACAGCCGCTATTGGCCTTCTAGCTTTTATAGCCTCCACTGGGATAACAGTAACAGTTGTAAAGGAATTGAAACATTCAAACCTTTTCATATCGGTTTGGAACTACAGCCTTTTGTGGGATTTGGAACACTTGGCTTCAAAAGACCTCAGCATTGTATGTCATGGTCATCCACACACTAGTTACTTTCTGATTCTGATGGGGCTAGAGGGAAGTGAACCCACCTTGGATTCTTGGGAAGTAGAATGCATTCAGACTCAAGCTGAAGCAAAATGGTCATCTCACTGATCCACATACTGTTTTTGAGATTGACTCGCATCTTTTTCTATATTTATAATCCAAAACCACAAGATGCCTATCAGATTTGTGTTATGTCTGTTTTCGATACAAGGTTTTGCTTGTCAAACTTTTAGCTTTTCAGACTACTTAGCTACGTGTTTGGTGAAGACTTGATCCCAACAAGCCTCAAATACTACTCACCAAACAAGTGCTTACTCAGTTTTAGAAAGTGAATTTTGAGTCACTTTATTCCAAGTCAAATTTCTCTGGTTTAGAGACAGATGCTAGATTGCATATTCTGTGTCAGTGCTGGCTTATCTCAAGGGAGTATTCAGATGCCAGCTGGCCTCATCCTACAGTTAAAATCCATTTCAGCTCCTACAGTGAGGATCTATTATCTGTGGACTGGTTTTATGTGTAATGCTGCATGTTAGAAGCTGAGTTCTGTATGCATCTCAAGCCCTCCATGGATTCCTTTGTGCCTGCTCCTTTTTTTTTTTTTTTTTTTTTTTTTTTACTACATCATGGAAAACGAATGTTACAGGGGAGTGTTTCGCTGCTCTTTTTATACTTCGTAGCACTGAAACTTATGGCAGGTGCTTTCCTGCCAGGAGGGAGAACATATGAATGTTCTGTAGGGTATGCGATCTCTGAAAGAACTGGTACATACTTGGGCTTATAATTCAGAAATACAGTGCTTGGAGTTGTTTGGTCCTTTCTTGGCAGGTTAATCTAGGTAATGGCAGATAGCATTGTAGTTGTTTTTATTTAAGTGTAATTTTTGGGAAGGATTGTTCAGTCATTTCAGCTAGCAATAGAGGTCTGGAGCTTAAGTATAGGATAGGATAATCTTCCTACCAGGGATCCTTTCCTTTTTTCTGGTTTTTTTTTTTTTTTTTGAAAGCTTCTGAGTATGTTATTATTAATTAAATATTTGATTAAAGTCTCACTGAGAGAAAGCTGCTGAGGAGGTCCAGCTGCAGTCTGGAGACAATTCTGTTGTGAGCTTGCGGTTTTTGTAAATAACTGCTTTCCCTTGTCTGCAGCAGCAAATGGCAAAACAGATAACTGCAGAAGAATACTGTAGAAGATGTTATTGGCTCTGTTTGTCTCCAGACTGAAAAATTTGGGTGCCTACCATTACCCTAAACCAGTTCAGAGTAAATCTACTGGTCAAGATTTGATTTGTTTTATTAGGGAGAGTTTACTTTACCCCACATACCTGCAGCATTACTTATGTTTAGTATATTCATAGCAAAATTTATTTTTACAAAACAAAAACAGGAAGTTCGACTTAGCAGAAAAAAACACCATGCAGCAGATATCTGCAGTGATAGAAACCTGTTCCATCATCAGTCTGGTTTTGCGATCAGAAGGAACGATGTAATTTTTGTAGCTGTATTAACTACTGTAGCCTTGTTTGATGGGTAGTCTTGTCATGATGTCTAACTACAGACCGAATGTGAAAAATAAGAACTGACAAGCAGGATTAGCAGTATAATCGCTATTATGTAATCCCTGATTTCTTTTAGACAAGATGCATCAGGTCTTTCCCGTTCAGTGATATTAGTAAATTTGGAATCGTAATTGGTTTATGTTACTGTCCTGCAACACAGCTGTGTTCAGGTGACCTAAATCCTACCTAGTTCTCCATGCCTGGTATTTCTTACTGGCTAGTTCTAGGTTCGTGTTTCTTGCACATGTTGGACTGCTTATACATCTGTCTTATAACCAAGGTAGAGAACACAACTTTGTGACCAGGGTTCCTAAAGCTTACCAGTAATTCCTAACATAGTTCAAGAACTAAAGTAAGCCTTAAAATGATAGGAATCCTGTACTTATTTTGCAATAAAGCAGTTTCATAACCCTGGTTCTGTATTTCGTTGTATTGTCACCATTGTCACTCATTGCTTCATTCACTATATTGATATTTGTATTTTAAAACCAGGTTTATTTTTAAAATGTGCAAAAATAATGTGCTTTCTAGGCTGAAACCAGAAACACTTGAAGATGATCTTGAAAAATATGCTACAAGTGCCATGAAAATGAAAGAAGAGAAGGTTGATCTTAAGGAATTTTCAGCATATTTGGAATTTCCAGTTTCCCACACATTAGAAAGTATGTTTGCCCTTTTTGACGAGGTAAGAAACAATATCATGTTTACAAATTGTACTACTCGTGATAAGCTCTCCTCTAGCCTGATTTTCCTCCTGTCGAATTCACGGAGATCTGATTTGGGCCAGTGTAAAGTGCTTTTGAGCACTTCACTACAGTATTTGACTGCTACACCACAGTATTTGCCTACTGCATTTCCCTTTTGACATGTAAGGACACCCATCATCAACTAAATGAAGCAGTCATTCAGGTAGAAGGTAAAAAGCATATCAGTTGCACAAAACTCATTTTGTTTCTAGATGCAAAATACAAAGAGGAAGGAAGGTAGGCTCAAGCCAAAGTATTACTACTGCTTGTCGCAACTGAATGTGGTGTATATTAGCTACAAACTTAATACTTGGCTTGTAAATAAATTATTCTTCTAGGATACCTGAAGCAAACCTTGAAAGACCTAGGAACATGGTAAATGAGCCAGTTTTTCTATCCTCTGGCAATCAGACAGGATGGGGAAATGACCATTAACTTTGTCTTGATGAGATACTATCTGAACCAGGAGGTGCATATGTTCACAGTGTTCTTTCCTAGACCAGAGAGAAGATTAAAATGTCATGAGTTCAGGGCTTAAATCAGAGTAGTTTGACCTCTGGTTCTCTAATTTTAATTTCAGCCTATTAAGTCAGATGATTTAATGTAAAAATCTTAAATATGCAAGTAAAGGCTAACAATAGCAGCGCTGTCTTTTGAGAATCTTTGAATTAGGAATTCTGACTGGGACTCTGAAAAGGGCCTACAGAGCTTTTGCAACCCTAGTTCTCTCACTGATGTAATTCCATTTCAGTGAGACTTTTTTTTTTGCAATGGCACATGCAGTGATCTTTCTGAATATTCTGTATCTTAGTTGTTAGCTGTTAGTTATTTTGAATGTTCTGAGGCAAACTGCAGTATTCAGAGGTGAGGTTTTCCTTCACAGAATGAAGATGGCGTAATTGACGTTCGGGAATTTGTCATTGCTTTGTCAGTTGTCTGTAAGCCATCCAAAACTCTGGAAACAATTCAGCTGGCATTTCAGGTAAGCAGAGTTTTCTTCCTTTATATAATTTACTTAAATTTTGTGGGTGTTTTTAGAAATAATTAATCTTGTCAATTAGATTTAACAGAAGCTTGTTTCACACGCCTTTTTGATACTTAACTACATTAAAATAACATCGGTGAAATGTTAGATTAGGAGATCGTGTTCAGAGAGAAAAACTGCATCGTTTTACATGACAAACTTGGAGTCTTGCAAAGTGAAATTGTTCTGTGGAGTTCTTGTAAAATCTTTCAACACATTAAGTCTGTTCCTTTGTATTGATTACTGTAGACTGAAGGCTAATGAGTTGTGCTTGCTGCTTTTAAAATATTTCACCAAAATCTTTTTTTGTCAAATTAAAAAAAAAAAAGTCAAAACTTTCATTTCTACATGTTAACACAGATGACTTTTTCGTCCTTTATCTTCTTGAAAACATTCATTCTTCCCTCTTAGTCTTGCAGTGTCTCTTTTTAAGTCCTGCAGTTCCCCAGGTCCTGCAGTCTCTGCCCAGATTTTATACTTCCCATAGGGGCTCCTGATCTTGTTCTAGACTCAGTGGTTTGTTGCAGCATCAACATAGATAGTTATTACACACCTTTTGGAAAACTGACAGCAGCAATGCTTAATGTTAGCCTTTCTAGTAGGTTTGTCTGACACCTTAATTTGGTACTTTTAACTAATTTCTTTCATATTGCTATTTCAAGCTGTGCTGCAGCTTACATCATCTTTTCCTATTGCCTTGAACTCATAGGGTCTTGTGTCTTTAGTGCTACTGAAAACTGAGGATGTTAACACTTGATGCTGTCATCACGGAGGAATGCATGGACTTGAGAACTTTGAGTTGTATGGTACTACATGGTAGCCTTATTTTCTGAGCATAGCTGTTCTCAGGTTCTTCAGCAAATTTGTACTATTCTCAACTATATTGGCTAAAGAAATGAGGCTCCTGTCAATGCTTAGTGTTCAGATCTATCATTCTCACCCTTTAGCTAGTGTCAAACAAATCTGACAGAGGAGGAAGAAACAAAAATATTCAGTTCCTACAAATTCTGTGGAAAATAAGCTGCTGTCAGAGGGGTTGACTTGCACGTGAGGGAAAAGCAGAGAGGTTTCTGTCCTTGTTTATTCCATTTGATCAAAGTAATGCAACTGAAATGATAATATGCTGTTTATCTCTGTTATCTTCTGAAAATTAACAACCCTAAAGTAGAATGTGGTTTTGGGGCAGTATTTCAGTGAAATTTCACTTTCATGATGCAAAATGTGCAACATACTTCCTTAGTTTGAGGAAGAAAAGACCACAGACTAGGTGATTTCTTTTTGGAAGCACCTAACTTCAAGTTAATTGAACTGTTTCTTTAAAAAAAGTTCTTCACTATCTGCTGTAGTCTTGGAAACGCATAACCAGGGAACTTAAAATTATGTATTAATTGCAATATATAAACTTAACTGCAGAACTTCTACACATTAAGAATGGGAAGAATTCAGCAAGGAGAAGCAGGTATAGCTCACTTTATCCTGCTAGTGATGATCAGAAGGCTAAAAAAAAAAAAAGTCTTGAGCTGAGGAAATTTTGCTGACACTATTCTAGGGAGAAAAAACAACTGTGAAGTGATTTTTTTTCTAATCATTTATGCCCTGTTTCCTGGGATCATGTATATTGAGATATTCACACAGCTTACTGTTAGTCATCAAAAGATCTAGCTGGCTCATGAATGCATGACTTAGAATAGTTGCTGTCCTCTGCCACATGCTGCTACTTGCAAACCACCATGTCATTTGTTTTTAGGGATAATGTGCAGTATTTCACATAGCTGAACAAGTTTTTGAAGTGGGAGTGTTTAGTTATGGCTGAAGAACTTGAAAAATAGGCTTACTGAGCCACCAGAGATCTAAAGTGGTAGGTAATTAGAAGCAGAAGTGGGGATTATGTCAACCAGTTCCAGAAGCAGCACTCCAGTGTATGTGCTAGGTGGCCTCCTTTCCTAATCGCTAACGAAGTGAAAGGCTGTGGCAAGTCTTGCCAATGTGATGCTTGTGAGCGTTACCATCAAGTATCACCTTCTGAGTATTTGATCTGTGAGAATATAGCAGGTTTTAATAAACAGGTGTCTTGTCCTTGCTCCTACTTGTGAAACAGCATGCAAGCTGGGAGCTAGGGAACAAAATTCAAGAGTACTGAATTGAGCATAAATTGAGTTCTTTCCACAGAACTTTAGTTTTTGTATTCCACTGACTTTTTTTATTCCATCGAGGTGCGTTGTCTGTGACAGTAACTTCTGCTTCTGTGAAAATCACTTCCTTATGTGTCTGTTTTGTTCATCCTCATCAGTTCCCACCTTCTTAATGCTGTAGAGAAACTAAAAGACAGCTTCCAAAGTAGCTTGTTTTTAAACATAGCTAAATATTTGTAGTCATGTCATGCATTAGAATTAGACAATGATATTTCAAAAACTCTTTTGTTTCAGTTTCTATTGAACTGGCAAAATTAGTTATTTTAGAAAATGTAATGAAGTTTGTTACAGATGTTATGGAATACTCGAGTTCTTTTGTCAGGAGAAAGCACTGTACATATACAAAGATAAAATGAGTATACGAACGATTATTTTTAGTTATCTATTATCTGTCAGTAGTAAAGCTAAGTTTTTGTCTGTGAGTAAATTCTTTTCTTTAGGACTTGAAGCAAATTACAGTTTTCTAGAAAATGGAGGAAGTATATGTAGAAAATCATAGGTTCATCACTGTTTAAAGTGGGATTCTTCTGATTAATACAGCTTCTATCTAATAATTTAGATGCAGGAATCTATAAGCAAGCTGGCTGTCCCATCAGCTGGACATTGGTCGAGGGAATCTTGAGTTTTATATCTGACCAAGTGGAAAATTGTTTCTGCTTAAGCCAACCTAAATATATGTTCTGATTCCACAGGCTCTCTGGGAGTTTGAACACCTAGCTAAATAGACTAATACTTATTCTTAGTTACATATCTGCAAAACATGTTGGTGTTAAACTGTCTTATCTCTGAAACATCACTGAAATTCTAGTGTTTAGGCATGTAAACACAGGGAGGAGTTTTTCTCAATATAGCAAGCTTTACTATGTAACCATACATAGGTGAACTAATAATCAGTGCTATCTTTTACCCAGACTACTCAGTAATCCATCATCAATCTGAGAGTGACTAGATTTTCTCAAGCCAAACTTTAATTTCGCATAATTTCTTAATGTGGGGCTGTTCATAGAAGTCAATATTCAGCTTCGGAATGATTTGTCTTTCTGTCTTGTCTTACAGCTATACCAGTCAGAAAATGGAACTATAACAGAAGACGACTTAGCTCATATTCTGAAGACTGCCATGGGTGTGTCACAGATTAATGTTACACATCTTTTTAGAGCTGTAGATGAAGAAGAGAAAGGAAAGATTACATATGGTAAGTATTTTAAGTGGATCTGAACTGTTTCAATGTCAAAGTTGTCTAAACTCATTTGATATACAAACCAGTTATATTTTATTAGACTTTCTTTCTAGTGGGCTTGGTTTCATAATGAAAAAAGCACTGCAGACAAAGTAAACTTACATTAAAAAAAATAATTGAGTTTCACCTTTTAATACCAAATATCATGTTTGCGTTTTCAGTGTTTTTCCCTTCTACTTTGTCAGGTGATACCTAGGCTGAGTCTTTTGGCATATTCTGTTCTCTGGCTTCCATGCATGTGAATATGTATTTTTAAGAAAGCAGCCTTATCTCTGTCCTCTTGATTTGTCTCTTGTATCTGTTCCTCACTATATCTGTCCTCCCAGAATACAGGTTAATATGAGATTTTCTACTTCAATAATTTCTCAGCCTGTTTGAAAGTTAGTCGTGTGTGTGTGCGGGGGAAATGTGGGGGTATTGAAAAGGCTGCTCGATACATAGTCTGTAATGCAGGTGATACGGAGGCGAGAAAGTTGCATTTGAAAAACTGGGATATCTGGGTGAATAGATTATGCTGGGAATCAAAGTACTTGTGCGTTACTTCAGCTTCTTCATCTTTTATGCAGTAAAGTTCTAAATTTAGTTGTATTATTTAAGTATTAACTGTTGTTGATAGACAATGTAGCTCATACCCCAAATAGAAGTGCTTCTGATATGTTTCTGTTGTAGTGGTTTTCCATCAGGATAATTCATAGGCATCCAAGTTTTAAAAATGTTCATTTAAAACATCAATGTTAGTAAATCATAATTTCTACACTAATATTTTCCGTTTGAACAGTATTTATGTAATGCCTCAACTACAGCACTATCTTAGACTCATTGAAATGAGTATCATTGCACCATCCTCCTGTTTTTCCCTCTTATCACTTGCCTCCTTGATTCCTGCTCCAATGCCCATTTCCTTTCTGTACTTCTCATCTGCCGTATCCCCAGCATTTCTATTTTGATCCCTTTTGCTCCTATCTGGCACTCCTTGTTGTCTCCCAGCTCATTCGAGTGGTGACTCAACTCTTTTTTCCCCCCCTATCACCAGCTTCAAAAATACCAGCAGAGAACCTAAGCTGATCTCTAATTTTGGCACATCTCATTGTTTGAGGGAAAACTAAATTTACAATAGTACACAAGTGAACTGAAACCAGCTCATGTGAGTTACCCAAGAATTCATACTTAGTATTCATCTTTAATAGTACCAAGTTGCACTTTTATTTGCAATGTCCCCTGACTGGTAATAGTATGTTCGCACCGCAATAAAACCTGGACAACTGAGCCACAACGTTTAGCTCTTAGTTTCACTATTTTTACTCTCTTTTTTTTTTTTTGCATTCAAAAGTAGTCTGTTGTGTGGCTACATGAAGTAGGATGGTGGTTACATCACTTCTTTGAAATTCTGCTTGGATCTTTTTCTGAGTGCTAAGAAACAGTGCACAGAGATTTTAACTTATCTGAAAGCTTAATCATTAGTAAGAATAAATGTGCAATTTGTTGTGGTAAAGAACTGAAAGATGAAGGTAAACTTCTGGTATTGCATTTCTGTCTTGAAAGTTGTTTGCAATAAATATTTGATGTTTTGGATTGCCTGGGAATGTGCGTAACTTTCTGCATGCTCAATTTGTTGCACATGAATAGTGAGGAAGAGGAGGCAGAAAACTTGCAAATTTTACCTTTTCTGAAGGCATTATCCAGACAAGTTCTGAGAAAGAAAACATTTGTATCCTGTGGAAGAGTATGAGTAGGTGGGGGGAGTGGAACTATGGAGGTTGCACATAGAGATTCCATCAGGAGCATCAAGTAGTGGGAAGGTATTGTAAAGGCAGGAGAAAAGCCTTTTGATTTGATGTTCCTGTAGTTCATACGCAGACTTAATTCTTGTTAGTATAGTTAACAGTACCAATGAACTCCACTCTGGGTTCTTTTCCCCCCTTCTTTGTTTCTTGCCTCTTATAGTAAGAGTAGAAAGCAAAATGACTTTTTCCTCAAGCAAATGACTAAGGTTGATATCTTCTTCCAGTCCTCTTCATGGTTGCGTTAAGCTTGAACTTCAAAATGAGACCTGTGATTAGAAATAATGCTGGAATAGGTCATTATTTCTACATCACCTTGTCTCATGTTTCTAGGGTGTGAGGCAAATGGGATCCCAAGAGCTTTTTTTTGGCCTCTTCTGTGAAAAAGTTTTGTCATTGTTCTTAAATATCTTCAGGACTTCTTCCAGCAAGACCCATAACATTTACATACTCAGGTCTATCAGAAACGTTATCCTGTTCAATTCAGTCTTCCCTGGAATATGAGGTTTTTCATTTTGATCCAGAACTGACAGAACATTGAGGGATAAATCATGACAAAATCGTCAGGATGCTGGTTTGGATATAGACTTGTGTCAAGAAGTGTTTCCATCATTTTCTGCATTAATTTTCTCAAAAGATGCAGTAGCTTTTTGAAGAATTACTTAGAATGGCGTCAAAGTAAATACTCGAGTCTTTCCCAAGCAAAAAGTGTTATGCTTAATATGATTGTAAGAACATCTCTGGTACTGTTGGTTTAATCTTTATACTTGTCTTACTTGAGCTGGGCTAGTTGTCTGAATTACCTTTTCCTCAAAAAGGCTATTTTTTCATGGTCATTAGTATGGCACACGTGTTGTTACAAAGATGTATATATCCCTGGCATAGGCTTAAAGCTTCTATTTGAAAAAAGGGAATGTTTTTGTGTTCCTGCTGCAGGCCAGACCCAGTTAAGGCTGGTAGCTGTCTCTTAGCTGCAGAAAAATAATGTACTCAGTTGGATTCACTGAATGTGCTTAAATGCTTTCAATCTGATGAATTGATTTGCACTCAAGTGTTTCTGATGTGTTACTGCAACTACTACCACTTTTAAAATTTTTAAATGTAAAAATTTCCTGTTTCCTTCTTGGAAAATGTCAGATATATCAGATTCTTTGATTTAAAAAAAAAAAAAAAAAAAAAGCCAGGTTGAACTTGCATTGGAAAATATTATCAAAGGAAAAAAATCTGCTTTGTGCATTTTCAAGCATTTAAGATTTTTTTTCTTCCTGAAGACTTTGATATCATTTGTGATATATCAGCCTGTGCTGTAAATATAGGTCTTTTGACATAAACAATAGTGTTGTTTTAGATGCTCTGAATATCATTAGCTTTTGTTGAAGTTACAGGATCTAAAATGCTTTATCCATATGTTATGTTTTTTGCATTTTCCCCACCTACCCCTTTGCAACAGTTCAGAGGCAGTGTTGACCTACAAGTTCAGTGCCCCTTTGGGCCAAGTGGCATTCCTTTGCTCTCTCTAATGTTGAAAGAGTGTGCCCTCTCAAAAAGAGAAGGGTGGTGGAGAGGGAAAGCTGTGGTAGTTTTTCTTCCATGCCAGCCCCTTTGTACCGGGAGGAACTGGACTTTGCTGAAGGTCACTTCAGCTGTCACCTGCACTGCATGCCAGGGAGCTCTCACACAGCATTGACTGGTCACGAGTTCTTCCAGGATAATACGGTGAACTGGAGCGGGCAGCGTGCCACGTGCTGTAGGTGACGGGGTGAGTTAGTGACAATGTTCACATCTGGCTTCTTCCAGTGTCAGTCTACATTACAAAGCGGCTTCTGATGACTTGCCTCCTGTACAGTACCTTGTGTATAAATCGGGTCCGAATAAACAGTTATAGGGGCAACATTGTGACAGTGCTTCATTGCTGGATGTTTAATACAGAAATTTCTTGTTGTTAAGAAATCCACTCTCCTCCAAGAACAAGGGAATCTTGCTCTTTCTGTTGCTTTATAGGTAAAAAAAAAATAAAAATAAAAAAATATTAAAATCATTTTTTTCAGAATGTTACAAAATTACAGATGTTTTAATTAAGCAAGCAAATAAGTTATCTTCTCACAGTATCGTCCTCTGAAATATCAGGAGTTTTGGAATGCTGAAATCTTGAAAGTGAAAGGCAGCAGTGACAGCTGCTTTTAGGTTGAAGAGAATTATCAGCAGAAAGTACTGAAGAGTGTATTTGCAAAAAGACTTTCCAGATTTTATGAAGTGACCACTCTTGCTGTTTGTTGTTCCTCACCTCAAGGGCTTCTGTCCTTCCCCAGTGAATAGCAAGCTGTGATGTCTGGGCGTGTGGTACTACCTATGCATTTTAATTCAAATCTGAGCCTGTTTACCCCTATGCCATGCAAGCTAAGGGCTGCTCTGAAATGTTTCAAGAGGACTTCGATAACCCTTTGTGGCATCTCAGTTCTGTGGATGTGGTAAACTTCAGAGAAGCTAAAACAAGCTATGGGGATAGCGCGATGTTAACTGCTGCTATTTTCTCCAGTCATCATGTGATTATACCCTGTATGTATTCAAATTTAGCATCCTTCTATTTCAAAGAGCTGATTCTGTGTAACAGCATATTTTTTTTTTCAGATGACTTCTACAGATTTGCTGAATTGCACCCACACTTTGCAGAAGACTATCTCTATCCTGATCAGATGGGAGCTGAGCATGGTTTGGAGACTTCATCTCGTTCTGCTCCTAATGGTATCTGTACTGACTTCAGCCCGGAAAACGCTGAAGATAAAAACAAGCCCCTGCAGAAGAAACTGAATTAACACTACAACTGTAAACTTCCTCTCCTGGTGAGAGGATTCTCTTTTCTTGGGATTTTCATAAGTCACTCCAATTACACAGCAAATACCAGTTTTGTGTGTGAAAGTTCTTCTACTTCAATACCGTTCTTTGATTCATACGTGCTATATTTAACAATATGTTCCAGGTTACCTTTGGGTAAGGTGTTTTTATTTTTTTTTTTTTCCAAAAGTTCTTTGAAAGGCAAAAATGTGAATGTGCTTCATTATTAATGTTCATATTTAAAAGGAAGCGGCACACTTATTTATATTCCACTGGCTAGTTTCATGTACAAAGTGTCGCACAATTGCGCATGTATAAAGAAACTGTAGCTACTATGGTGTTAAGTGCACTTTGGTGATTAGTGTTTTCCCTAGTTACAGGGATGTTTATATGGGGCCAAATTTTGCTGCTCATATTTGCGTAGTCAGTTTTGTTGATTTCAGTGGGATTATTCCCTTGAGCAAGGCAAGCACATTTTGGCCCTTTTGTTTTGGTTTCAGTGAACAGTTTAGAAACAGTCATGCAAAAACTTGCTAAGGATTATTTTTTATTGTTGAATGAGAAAATTGTTTCTCTTTCACTCTATTCCATGGTAGAATGAAAAGGAAAGACTCCTTGTCCCTTACCCTAACACTTTTATACCTTCATCTTCCAGATGCAACTAAATATGATTTTTTTTCAACTGACATGCCACATACTGTTTGCAAACACATGACAAAACTGCTTTTCTGTTACAATCAGTTCAAATCATGTCCACCTAACATTTATACGGAGATGTTTACAAAATTGTTTTATCAGGAATCACGGTTTCTCTTGTAGCAAGCCTGTATACACGGATAGCTTAGCATGGAACACACTATAAAAACTTAGTTATATCAACACAAATTTGAAAAGGCTGCAGTTACTCCAGAAGCCAAGCCAGCAAGAAGTTGCAGAACATCCTGAAGGAATGCTAGTTAAATCTCTATATCAACATTACATATACTGCATATAACATATGAAGCTTAAAACAGTTTAGAATTATTTTTAAATTTTGAAAACATTTCTATTCGGTAACATTTCTTACCTTTCCTTTTGTAAAGCCAGATGCCTTAAATTACCATTGAGGGTCTCAGAGAAAAATTGAAGTTACTCTAAAACCACAGACCTCTACTGATTAGGAAATGAGCCAAAGGCCTCATGGAATAGGAAGGAGAAATGCGTTGCAAAACAACTGTGCTCAAACCAACTATGTTCGAATCATTTATGTGACTAAATCTGCAAGGCTGCAGTAGAACTGTGAGGGTTTCCTAACTGAAGAACTGTCATTGAGATTTGAATCTTCCACTTGTTAAAGTAAAACTAGATTTGAAAGGATGACATTTCAGCAGAAGGAAATCTGTTTATACCAAATGCTTTTGTTATTATTTTTAAATAGCAGGAGGGATTTTTTAAGCTCATTAGGGTATTGGAATGTGTCCTTAAAAATCCTTAACTGTATATGGCAAGTCTCCAAACTGAAACTGGCTTTAATATAGAGTGGATATGGGGAAACAAAATGTGAAAAATAATGCTTTCTGTGGGGTAGCAGAGGTACATTCTTATTTGGAGGTAGTAATTAAGTTTTTTTTATTTACCTAGATTTACCTAGCATGCCATGCTGGCAGGGCTGCAGCAGATTGGCAAACAAGATTTAAACTAAAACTGATCATGAAAAATAGAAGACCTGGTTTGAAAATAAGGCATATGAGAAACTACTCTTAAGTAGGAATAGTCAGCTGCACAAACAGAGGGAGTGGGTGTAACTGCACAAAAGATCTTGGGGCAGAGATAGTATCAAGTATTGCTGCAAAAAAGATGTTTGTTATAGTGGGATGCATAAACACTTCTTGCCTGTGAGAAATGAGATGGTATTTCCAGGTTGCCAAGGACTGATAAGGCCTTACCTAAAGTAGTTGTCTGTGTTGGGGCACTTGAGAAAGATGGGGAGTAGCTGGACAGAATCTGGAGAAAAGAAAATATTTGGTAAAGAGTTTGAAAGAATTGTTTCCTCCAGAGAAGGAGACTGAAGGAAGTTATGAAGCCGGTCTTCAAGAGTGGAAACTGTCACTACAGGGAAGATGGGAACAATCTTTTCTCCATGCTGACGGTAGGGTGTCCCTTACAGACAGACAATGAAGACGCTGATTTTGTTGATCATAACCCACAGGATTGTAGGGATAGATCTCCTGAGGTCTTTTTTCTGTGATTAGACAGGATGTATTTTAGTATGTAAGGGTAAGGTACATTAACTTAGTCTGAGCATATCACACCTCCTCTGCAAGACCTTTAATAACACTTGGCCCAAGCTGGCTGACTGAGATAGTTACCTTTTGCATTGTATGTGAGCTTGGGAATTTGAGGATTTCAAAGTGCAGGGAATGAGGCAGGGTTCCCTAAGACACATGTCTGAAGGGAAGAAAAGCTTAGTATCCCATGGACAGACACCCTTGGTGTGGGAGAAGCTCCAGAGGAAGAAAGTACTCGTTCCACATCTGTGTAAGAACAATGAAAGCTGATTGAAGTTGGCTAAATATAAGCATGCCTCCCTTCCATGTATGGTGCATATAGCCTGGGGATCTGTCACCTAAAAGACAGAGAGTTCATTTGGTTTCTTAGTTATTTCTGGTGAGGGAGATGTTTTCTAATCAGGGTGAATGTAATAACTGCACTTAGTGTGACTAAGCTGTTCAGTGTTGAGAAAGCCTGGTGACCAGCATCTCGCTTGCTTGGTGAGCAAGCACTGTTGGTGGAAGCAACTAGTTTAAAAAGCATCCTGCTTCTGTAGTGACTTGCAGCATTCCCTCTTTTGTGAGATTGTTGATCTAGGTAGAGATATAGCGAAGTCCTGAGCAGCCTGCATGGAAACATTGTTAAATCACACATAATGGCACAAACAGATTAATTAATACAGTCCAGGGGATTTCAGTATCTTCAGTATATAAGGCTATCGTACTAGACTGCCCAGTAGTGTCAGGTGGTAAACTCAGACTTTGTTGGGGCTAAGACCTGTAGCACGTAGCATTACTGCAACAACATTCATTACAATTTGTCTAGTGAACTCACTGATGAAATGTTTACTAGTTCCACGTAAAAGGCATCCAACTGTGGAGCAGCTGGGTTGTGACACTCAGTGGCTTGCTGTACTGCAAGGACAGAAGTGAAAGCTTCCTTTCCCGTTCACCAAACAATAACATATAAATGCTTTCAATTACAATATTACCAGTTTTACAAACCTTAAATTTACAGGACAGGACAGGAGACATAAATAAATGTCTTGAGTTCTTTACGACAATTTAATACGTGATCCTTACACACACACAAAATGCAGAGGTGTGAAGACATTTGACGCTTGTCTGATGATCGTTTTGCTGCTTTTGTGAAATACTGCCATCCCTTGACAGCAGAGCTCTCGCATCAGACTGAATTTCCATATATTGTATGAGAGAGATTCAGCCAAAGCTTTGTTATTCTGATGTGGTTGAACAAGTAGCTGTGTGTTTTGAATGCATTTAACAGAAAACAATGAAATCTGAGATACCTAAAAAGTGTCTTTTTTTTTGTTTTGCTTCACTTGTTTTTCTTCAATTATGATAAAACCGCATTAAAAGTAAACAGAAACAAAAGTTTAGGAGGTACAAAGCTCATCTAAACCACTGTTTCTACCACAGTAAGGCAAGTTCTATTACAGATTTCTCAGGAGTCCAGTGCTGTAAGCAGATAAATTTAAAAGGTATTATAGGGAATTTGTGATCCTTATGGAGAAACAAGGTTGTGCACTTAACATTATACCAATGAATTACACTACGTATTTCAATGCATTTATTGCTTCTAGAATCCTCTTGCTATGACAAAAAGGCAACCAGACCCTTGTGTGTTTGCTAATCCTGCTTTAAAGGTTTAAAACCTCAGGTCACAAGGCTTACTTGAAAAGGAGATGTGTGCATTAAGGAAGTGATGCAATCTCTTTAGAGGCAAAGCCACAGGAAGTAAATAGTTGTTTTGTACATATAATATTTTCAAGCACACTGAATAGGCTTGTTAGCTAGTCTAAGCATTGGCCTACTTGGAAAATGTTTTCATAATATGCAGAAAATATTTTTCTGGAAAAGGAATTGTTGCACTTTAACATTGGTATAATTTGGTATTTTTTTAAGAGGTATTTTTATTAATTTCTGAGTTCCTTTATAAGGCCATATTTGGTGTTGTCATTAAATGAATTTTTCTGCATTGTTATTGCATGGTAAGTACAGCTATTCATGGCAAGTTTTAGTCACGTTCTGCTCTCTGCTCCTTCAAAAACGGTAGAGAAGGGATTTACAGAACGTAAGCTGCAGAACTCGAGTGGCGTCTGCTATAGATCCCACGATCTCAGAAAAGCTATTTAACCACAGTTTTGCATGCATTTGTTATGATTTTTAAAAAAAATCTGATCAAGTAAAATTAATTTTCCTTTATGTTGCGCTGTTGCATTCTACTTGATGTAAGGCCTGTCCTTTTTTCTAGCAGCACTTTCAGTGTTCTGTAATCAAGCCCAGGTGTTACAAATATGTTGGCTGAGAGTTTTTGCATTAGCAAAACTTAAGTTTGGCTCCTAAACTCATTGAAACATAGAAGTTCCCTGTGAACAAAGCACTGCAGATGATTTGTTAATTTTTAAGTATCTGAACTTCAGCTAATGTGGCTAGCTTCTTTACAAGACAAAAAGGAATACTAGGTCCAACAGGAAAATGAAGGTAAGAATTCATAATAAGCTCCATTGTTCAATCAGTCAGTCAAGTGAAACCTCAAGATCACAGATGAGCAGGAAGACTGAGATAGTCATCCAGGTAATCTTGCTTTCCGGGACATGGCATTGCAGGTAGCAATTAAGCCAGCTGTTCATCAGCCAGAGGACAATTTCCTGAAGGTAATGTCTAAGTAGACATCTGTCATCTAAGTAATGTCTAAGTCACTAGCGGCACAGCCAATGCTGTTTCATCAGTTCTCTCTCTTTTTTCCTATGAAGACCAGAGAAAAGTACTCTGTGATGGGAACCTTTAAAGACATCCTTAAAGGTAAAATCCTCCAGCACTTCCTCAAATGAACAAACACAACGATTCTGTGCTATAGCTAAGGCAGTGAAGTGAGTATACAAGTTAGTCACCAACACACCATGATCAAAAAATGCATTTTAACTTAATACTGAGGTATAACTACAGAGAATACAGTAGCAAGGAGAACATCCGTTAGGCGTGCCTGGATTTGCATATGTATTTCCTGCATCTCATATTGGTCAAGACAAGATATTTTTTTCTCTAGGAAACCTCTCAGGTTTATTTCAAGATATTATTCTTTTATGAGTGAAGGAGTGATTTGTTGTGTAGAAAATAGCTTCTTTTCCCCCAGATGTTATGATGTGTAATGATGGCACTCTTGTGCAGGCTAACATTGGAATCTGTAACTGGTAAAAAGGTATGTATAATTTTGAAAAGATCAGTCTTTAACAGTAGAGATGGAAACAGTCAAATCACCTCAGCACAGATTGTATGTAAAGTTTTCTTTTAATTTGTGTGGTTTTTTTAACAACATACTTGTCGTGTCTCTTGATTCTGAGCTACTTTTTGTACACAGCCATATGAACAGCCCAGCTCGTTTGAGGCCAGCTTCAAGATCTCAAAAAAGGTGTTGTACATTAATCTACGGATGTAATGTTAAGTCTCAGTTCTTTCACTTTGACCAAAAAAGGCTGGAAGCAAGGGAAAAGTCATAATGACTTTTGTAATATTCTATTTTGATGTTATGAATGGTGTTACTTCAGATTGCCAATCTAGAGCCAAAGAACCTGTTGGAGAAAAATCAAGATGAACTTCTGGTCCTGAACTAGAAAGTAGTAAATTCATTAAGGCTAGCATAGCAGCAGAGCTTTCGCTGTACAGCTGGTCTTTTTGCACCCTGAAGAAGAATATTTTCCATCTCTTGGACTGGAGAATTTAGTTTTTGGTATCCCTTGCTCTTCATTGTTCTGTCGTGTTCTTTGTAGGCTGAGTGCAGCATGAGGGAGACCTCTTAAGATCAAGTGACATTCACAGACCATTCACGTTTACCTGACCAGTAAAGGGCAGGCGAACATTAAATTTGCATTCTGGTAATGCCACCCAAAGCTAAGGCTCCATGTACTGCTTTAGCTTGCGTCTGCCTTTAGATAAAGGATCACATTGTCTCATGCGCATGCTCAAACCACTGCAAAGGTGCCCAGGTGTTAGCAAGTTTGTTAGTACTTTGGAGACTTCAAGTGTTTTTATGAACAATAAGACATTAAATTTAGAAATACAGTATGATGAAATCTTAATTTGCATTGACTTCTGACTGTCACTCTTAGTGTGTCTGTTTACTTCTAAGTTCAGAATGCAGTATGTGAAATGTGTTAGTAAACAAATTCTCCTCATGGATACTGAAGAAGGCTGAAGTTTAGGCACTTTTCATCCTACCATGGTACTGGAAATGAAATTATGTGATGATAGGTTACTTCTAAGTTTATGAATGTGTATGGGGAAAACTGAAACACATGTCTTCTATTCACTACCCCGCATCAAGACAATTTTATTTTAAATAGTAAAGAAATAAACTTGTGAAAACCTGGTATGCCCTAAGTATATATTTTTGTCCTATGTTTTCTTTTATTATAAAGTTTGAACAAAATATTTCTTATATCTCAGAAGGGAAATTTAAGTTAACCCCTACTGTACTTTCCAGACTACAAAAGCATTTTTTTTAAGTAAACATCTAAAGATGAAATTGTATTTTAAGTATGTGGATTACAATCCCTTAACTTAAACATCTCTCCTTAGCGATTGTATATACTTAGACAAAAAGCGCATCGGTTGCGGCTGCTTGTCTATATAGTTGTTTGTGTTGGTGATTTGTTATATTGCTTTCTGTAATTGCTCTAAGGGTATTAAGAGCTCCATGTAAATCAGTAATGTTAGAAATAGAAGTCAGAAGTAAATCTCTAGAAGTGATAGATTTTTTTTGTATCCTGGAGGAGGACCAAGACTAAGCATCTGCTTACGTTTAATTATGTACTATATAACTTCAGTGTTCAGCATCGTGTTGAAAGTATCAGGCATCTGTTCAATGGGACCACTTTCTAAACGTTTTTGTAATTCCCAGCACCTACCCAGGTGTGCAAGACATTTCTAATTTGATCACAGGTACTAGTTCATCTTTTCTGAAAGAATAAAATGCAATATCAACAAGCTGAGAAATAATTCATAAGAAGTTTTTGATCTCTTGAATTACTGTTAAACTTGCATTGAGGACATAATTTATACATTTTTTAAAAAGTATTGCTATGTTTTTGAACACACTTGAGAATTTAAATGCAAAAAAAAACCAAAAAGTTAACCTTTTAATGATCACAGTTTGGGATTTTCTCTCTCCGCTACTGAATCCAAGTTAGGCACTGCCATGAAGAGGATGCTTTTAGTTGAAAACCCGTGCTGATAGAGCAGGAAGTACAGTTTTGTAGGAACTCGTTCGCAAGGTATGATGTGCTTGTTCCATCAGTGGTACAGCTCCTGTTGACTTCAAGGCTGCTCAAGCAGTCGGTTTAAAGATGCATATTGGCTGCAAGCTTTTTCTTATAGCCCTTGGATATGCAGTGTAAACCTGTAACAATATATAGTGCTACTGGATGATGATAACGACCTGAATGCATTTTTTCTGCTGTATATTTCCCTCCTATGGCTCCTAAGGTATGTGTATATAGACTGTCTTTGCACTGAGCTGACTATACTTTGTAACTGAAAGGCAGGTAGTGTACTAAAGATGACTGTAGCTTGTGGTTCCGATTGTGGAAATACTTTCACAAAACGCAAAGTATAGCTTCAGTGCTACAAATTTTGATTTTTATATTTTTTATTAACATGCATGGAAGACTACGGATAATATTTTTAAAAGATGAACTTGGTTTTGTACATTTTTCAATGTTTAAAACTATATGATTTAACATTACCTCTGAATACCAGTGATCAGTAAATTCTTAAAGGAAATACCTCAATTTGAGTATTCTTTTCTTGCTAGTTTTTGTTGATAAGTTGAAATGGACTACAGTGTGTGATGAACTAACTGAGCCAAATAGCAATGACGTAAAAGCTTCAACTCTGCTGTAAGCTGTGTGATTTACTGAAAGGGAACTAAATGATACACTACAAGTGTTGATGTTGCAGTATACAATCACGGCTCGTTCTGCCCAACTGGACATTTTCTTTATGACTGGCTTGTAAATTGAATTTTCAGCGTGAAGCCAAATTAAAAATGAAAGAAAAAAATGTTCTGTTTCCTTTGGATTTTGTTCTTAGACATTATTTCAATAAACACCAAGGTAAAGGATACAATCATAATTGTGAATAAAATCAAGTCCATACAAGTTTAGATGTGCTTTATTGATGCATGTCCTCTGTTGGCCACGTGTACAGGAGACCAACATTTACCTGACAAGTGGGAGTATGAAATACAGAAAGGCAGGGTTTTAAGTTCTTTTTTTTGTTTGTTTTTGTTTTGTTTTTGGGGGGTGTCTCTTTTTTCCCCTTTGGATGACAGATATATTGAATCCAATTCTATCTATCATCTGTGCTTAAAGAAGAGTATTGGAAGATCAAAAGAGATTCAGAAAAGGGGCTCTAGAGGCTTGGAGAACAAGACTATCTAAACTACACTGCAGTAGTTCAGGCTACTTCGTTATCCAGGGAACAGGCAAGAGGTGAGGTGACACTGCAGTTACTACACATGTGAGAAATGCATAACAGAAGGTGGGGAAAAAATGTATAATTAGGTCCAGTGGATATAAGCTTGAACTAAACCTATGGATGTTTTTGAGAATGAGGGAAAGGTGAAGTTTACCAATGACACATTCTTAATGACGTGAAGAGTTCAAGTGAAGACTTGTTAATGCTTTTCTTAAAATTAGTCACTAATTTCAATTTATGGTGTGCATGCAGGTTTTGAGTAATGTTCTCGGGGTTAGTCATGCAGTATGCATGAAGAAACAGACAGTGTGGAGGGCAGTAAACACATTGTCAACCTGTTCAAAGGAAAAAAGATCAAACACTTTGATAATCACTTGTCCAAAACAAAATTTATTTTTTCAGTGACAACCTAATAGACATACACATTTAGTTATGAAGAAATGCTTTAAAACCTGAACCATTTTTGCTTGAATGTATTTTTATTTCATTTTCCCTCACACCCTTTTTGCTTCAATATATTTCTTTCCTTTTGCTCCAATATGCAAATAACGCATTTGTTTTATTCTTGTGGGAGTGCATTACATTAATAATACTTTGGTTTTATACTTGTGGGTGTAGATTATATTAATAGTGCTTTGTTTTTTATACTTGTGGGTGTAGATTATATTAATAGTGCTTTGGTTTTATACTTGTAGGAGTAGATTATATTAATAATGCTTTGTTTTTTATACTTGTGGGTGTAGATTACACTATAAAAGGTTAAGGAAAAGAAGGCAAGCAGGGCAGCACTGCTCCAACTATCTGCTGGGGTATCTCCACTGTTTTCTTTAAGGTCTCTGTATTTCACAGAATCATCTAGGTTGGAAGAGACCTCCAAGATCACCTAGTCCAACCTCTGACCTAACACTAACAAGTCCTCCACTAAACCATATCACTAAGTTCAACATCTAAACGTCTCTTAAAGACCTCCAGGGACGGTGACTCAACCACTTCCCTGGGCAGCCCGTTCCAATGCCTAACAACCCTTTCCATAAAGAAGTTCTTCCTTTCAGCTAAAGCTTACAGAAGCTTAAGGAAACCCTGAAGAAAACAGAGAGGCTTGGGGTTGGTGTTTTGTTTTGTTTATTTGTTTGTTTTTATAAAACTATCATCGCCCGAGTAGTGGGCCCCGGCAGGCCGCAGCGCCGCGCCGGTTGCTAGGCAGGGGCGCCCCGCCCCTTCCGCCTCCGCCCTTCCCGGAAGTGACGGGCGGGCAGCGGCTTCCTTCCTTCCTTCCCCGGCGGCGGGGGGATGCGCGGGCGGCGGCGGCGGCGGCGGGGCGGTTGCGGTTGTTGCCGGGGGGGTGGCGGCCGGGCAACATGCTGAGCCGCAGCTCGCTGAGCGGGCTGGCGGTGGGGCTGTTCGCCCTCTACGTGGCGCACACGGGCTGGGTCATGTACGGCATCGTCTACACGCGGCCCTGCCCGGCCGCGGGGGCCGCCGCCGCCCACCCCGCCTGCGTCTGGCCCTACCTGGCGCGGCGGCCCAAGCTGCAGGTGGGAGAGCGGGGGGCGGCCGGTAACGGGGGGGGGGGGGGGGGGGGGGGGGCGAGGAGGAGGCACCGGGGCGTTTTCCCCGTTTATTGAGCCCACCGGTGCCCTGCCCAGCTTGTGGAGCTGGGTCGCGAAGCCCTGCCCTCACCTCGGTGATGTGCCAGCGTTGCGTTTCCGTGCCCTGATTTCCCGGTCGTCTTCTCCTTCATTCCAGCTAAGCGTCTACACTACCACACGGTCGAACATCGGAGCTGAGAGCAACGTAGACCTGGTTTTGAACGTGGAGGATTTTGATGTCGAGTCTAAATTCGAAAGGTAAGTGGCAGTGCTGATAGTTTTTTGGTTAGTTCTGGAGCGTGTAGCCAAAATAATAGCCATTCACATCAAGTACATAAATTGATAGTCACATAGATAGAAATACGCATGAAGTAAGTAGGTATACTCTTGGTGACAGTATCGTTGAAGGAGCTGAGTTGTCTTTGCATTCTTTGGTTCCGGGTTGAAGCTATTGCTGCACGCTCTGTGGGCCATTCAGTTTGTACTTGTTTTCCATATTCTCAGTGCCAAGGCAGGAAAGCTGTCAGTTGGACTTCAGCTTTGGAGCCAAGGACAAAGCGCTACGGTAGATAAAAACTAGTTGTTTGTTTGTTTGTTTTCTTAATGGAAGATTCCTAGAATATTTCGTGTATCACAGATCAGTATAGTACCTGCATTGACAGAAACGGTGTACTATGTTCTAAGAGCAGCCTCTTAGACAAACTTCTCTTACGTTGAATGATCGTCTCTTAGTGGCAAGAAAGAAATCTATGCTGAACAAAGATGTGCTAAGAAATACGTTTCTCGCACGTATATCTTACAGGCCTTGAATGCTGTCATCTGTTGTCTACTGTAACTTTCAGATCCCACCCTAAACACTTGTATTACAAGCTGTGCTAGATTACTTTAGCGTTGGTTGGTTTAAATCAACATACTGTTTTAAATCATACAAACAAATACTTTACAGAAGCATGCTTTGCTTGTGATAGTAAAAGTGGCTTTCCCTTGTGAAGATGTAAGTCAACACGTCTGGAAAATCTTTAAGACCTTTCTCTAATAACGTGCAGCCAGAATAGCTGTGGCTTCAGACCCTGAATAGAACCTGGAAGTTGTAGATCCCGTGTTCTCTCTTCTTGTATCGTAACAACGTGCTTTGGTATAACTGTTTCAGTGCCGACAATAGTAAAAGTAAACCTTTTTCTGGTGGTTTACTGTTTCAAGATTTTCTGAAGGGATGGTGGTGCTAAGATCATGCCCTTAGATGAATTTCTGAATATAACACTGCACTCTTTAATTATAAAGAGACACACATGATGGTTAGAACAACTTCTGTATTAGCTGCTTCATTTTTTTTGTTGTTTAAAGTTGTTATCTCATATCTGAGGTCAGAGGTTCACCCTGGCTCTTTCACATTCTGCATGTTTCATAATTAAAGAACATGAACTTCTGCAGTGCAGGTCACGGTAAACTTGATCTCTGGCAGACATGAAAATAGAACTGTTTTACTGACGGTCTGCTGGGCCAGTGAGAGTATCCAGACAAAATCAACCTGATCAAATTAACGGGGTGCTTCCCTGGCAGGCACAAGGGGAGTGACTTTGTGGTTGGAGGCTCTGTAGAGTTGTGAGCTTGGCATGCCGTAGCTGAGAAGATCGTCCTTAATGCAAAGTGCTTGGCATAACTGAATTTCCTTCTAATTTTTTTATCATGTATATGCTCTGTCGACATAGTGCGTGGAAGGTTATTTTCTACAAGTTCTGTCATAATTTGGCAGTATGACCTGTTGGCTGGGTTACAAAACTGATAACTTGGTCCTGTGTTATTTAGGATAATAAAGGATGAATTGGACAAAGATGAAAGTGTCTTAAGATAGCAGTAAAACTTTGGTAATGCAAATATTACGTTACATACCAGAGTACATAAATTGAGCCACCTGGTCATGGCTCAGTAGGGCACATTAGCCCCAGCATGTTCTTGCTTGCTTTCAGAACATCTTAACATCTTCAGCGATCCTCATATGTAACAGCTTGGTATTCCAACATATGTCACCTCGTAACGTACTTATTTTGTGTTTTAGGACAGTGAACGTCTCTGTACCAAAGAAGACTCGAAATAACGGCACGTTATATGCATATATATTTCTTCATCATGCTGGCGTTTTGCCTTGGCACGATGGTAAGCAGGTGCATATAGTAAGCCCTCTGACCACATACATGGTCCCTAAACCAGAAGAGATTAATTTGCTCACGGGAGAATCAACCACACAGGTACGTGGGTTTTCCATCTGTAGAAAAACTGGGGAAAAAATACATATAGTTTTACTGAAGAACCAAACTGTTTCTGATCCTCAAGTTAATACAAGTTTTATAGACACTTGTGGTTTTAGCAGCTGCAGCGCTTGCATCTTTAGAGTAATAATGATATTTAAAAAGTGGGGGGAGGGCGCAACCAAAACACCTCTTTTTGCTTGATTATCAGCTGGTACACTAATAGTAGACCTTTCAGCACAGCAAATGTGGAGCCCTCTATAATAGTGTCTGCTATTAAAACATTTCCCTAGTTAACATTAATTTCTTCAAGGATTCACTCCTTGTGGGAGAAATACTGTATTGTTCTGTAACAGAATGATGCTGCTTTCTATAATGAGTTAGATTCATGTGAAATAATTTACTTTGCTTTTGTAAAATAGAGATACTAACTCACATCAGTGAGTGACCAAAGCGTAGATTGCTTCTTTTTCTGTCGGATGTTCCTACTTTCCAGTTCAATTCAAGAGAATATGATAGTAGTATCCTTTGACAAATGCTGTAATAACTCACCGGAGGAAAAAATGCGGTGTTATTTAACGAAACGCAATGGTTCTTGTATCTCACTTTCAAGGGGAGTTAGAGAATTTCACCTTGCTCTTCTTTGGAATCTGAAATACACTTGTAGCTATCAGTGCTATTTCTAAATGTTGTTATAATAAAGTTGAAAACGAGTTGAAGCTAGAGTCCAGCATTAAAAGGTGATAGCAGGTGGTGGTCATCCAAGGAAAAGCGAGTAGGATGCCTTGGGGGGTAAGCATCTACTGAAAGCTACGGAAACTGTTTCAGCACTGCTTTCCACAGCATTTGGAGGCTCAGAAATTCAAAGCAAATGGTCAGATCTTTTTACTCCCCCAGATTAATACAGTCAATCATCCTTTTGACTGTTTTGAAGTAATATCTGAATACTCCACTGTTCTTACTTTCAAGTGACTGTTTTCAGAGCGTGCAGATGCATAAGGAATTAAAATAAATAAACTGAATATTCATTCTTGATGAACGGCACTTTGAATGGGCAATGAATTGTTCAGTATCAAATTACGGTTGGCATTTACAATATGTTCTGCTGTATTTGAGCAAAATACTTGGTCTAGTCTAAATTAAGGTAAAGTATTTCTTAATGAATGTCTGTTTTGTGATACAGCTAATGACTCAGTAGTTTCTATGAGTTAGAGTATTATCCTGTTCAAAATTCTGTATTGTTTAGCAGTATGTGTGTTTGTTGTATTTTTAAAGCAAATTGAAGCAGAAAAGCAGACCAGCGCTTTAGATGAACCCATCTCTCACTGGAGGTCAAGGTTGACCTTAAATGTCATGGTGGAAGATTTTGTGTTTGATGGATCATCCCTCCCAGCTGATGTTCACCGTTACATGAAGATGTAAGTTGATGACTTAATTTTGCTAGATTATAAGCTTAATTGGCTTTCCTACAAAAATCTTGCCTGTCCTCCTTTAGTATTTTATTTTTATATCGGAGCTTAGGAGACAAAAATAGGCACTCTTTAATGCCTGCATTTCAGTAATGACAGTTAGTAAGGTATTATGTGCTAGAACGCCTTGTTGGAAATGTCTTGCTATGGGCAGTTCAGAGTTTAAAATACCTTTTTGTATGGGAGTTACCAGGGTAACACAAAGCAGAACTGCAAAGACACAAGTAAAATGCTACAGCAGGTTTCACACCTTCTTGTTCTCAAATCATACTTCTGGCCTTTAAAGCAATTATTGTTCCTTGACCTTTGCAGTTAACCTTCACATCCAGTTGTGTCCAAACAGCAAGTGCTTAAGTGGCACGGCTGATCTCCCATCCCATCTTTTTCCCCCCTGTATGACTGGCTTTATTTCCCTTTGACAATGCGTTGTCCTACATAATTTAGTTTTCTCAAGAAAAACATAAAAAGCGAGATTTTAGGCAGGCAGTAGCTTCTGTTCACAGCTTGCTTAAATTTCTTCCAGTGTTAACCATATAAATAGCGCTGTGTTGGCTGGTGCTGCCGTATGTTGATGCCTTTCTCTACAAGTATCCTGTTAAATCCAGAAGCAGTTGCTTAGTCAGCAGACTCTGGGGTTCTGGGATAGCTTCCCAAGCAGAATAGATAAACTTAGCAACTCCTGAGACAGACCCAAAACAGGAAGGGGTTGATGGATCTTTTCTGGTCATATCTAGATGCTCTTCAGTGCTGTTTTATCATCGCATTACGCAGAAAGTAGTTTGGATGTAAAATAGCCTGCTGCAATTCCACTAGCAGTAGCTTTGATTGTAATAGTTATCTAGAAATTGAACTCTCTTCAGTTGAAGAATCAAACTATTTCTGATCCTTAAGTTAATACTTCTCTGTATTACTGTTGCCCCTTGAGTATTTACTATGTAGTTACCGTACATAGAGACTTCTTCCTTTTGTGAACTACTAAAATTCAATTTCCAGACTTGAATAAGCTCAGTTGTGCTAGCTCCACAGACTCTTACTGAGTATAGTATAGTGTAGATAGCTGCCTCTCTAGTGAAGAGCTTTAAGAACTTGTCTCTTTCAGGGCCCTAGGCTAAATACTTTTCCAAAATACCAACAAAACAATTTTCCAGTGGTCGATTTTGTCAAGGCCTCAAAGGTTGTTATTACTGGTTTTGTGCAGGCTGATGAGGTGGTAGAGCAATCCAAACAAGTGTTTCTGTTCAGGAAAAGGCAGCGAATGTAGATGTTCCTTGTGCACTCTCATCAGTAGTATCTAGCCATCTTGTGTGCATAGCAGCCAGTGTTTACATGGTCCCATGCTAGGTAGAGCATGTGCTATTGCTGAGCTAGTAGGTGTCACTGGGGCTGGAGAGGAGGGGGGGAGATGGTGGAACGTTGTCATTGCAGGAGGAGAGGGATACTTGAGACAAAGGATACAAATATATGGTGGTAAACCTCATCGTGTTTCTCTTTGGCAAACTTTTAAATTTCCTCTACCCTTGTTCATGCAACAGCTTCAGCATCATCACGGCTAATTTCATTTGTCTTTCATTCTTTTTTGCTTATTCTTTCTACTGAAAAGTAAAAACAAACTGAAAAGAGAAATATAACACGCACACTTTTTATGCAGACATCTCTCAATGAGAGATTCCAGGCTAGCAGTTGCTTCTTTCATGCTGTGTGTTAAAGAATAATGTGCCTGAAAAGATGGTGGGAAATACCTACACGGGTAGATCTGAAAGTGCTGATTGAGTGCTAACTTGAATAAAAGTAGTTTTCTTTTTAGATCACTACAGTTATAAAATCCATGTTTAAACATCCTAGGGTTCAGTTGGGGAAGACAGTGCATTACCTTCCAATATTATTTATTGATCAGCTAAGCAACAGAGTGAAAGATTTGATGGTGAGTAATAGAAAACCTTTAATTACATTTAATAGTTTTAACAGTAATCTTCAATGTTGTTATAATTAAGATTTTCTTCATAGGTTGTTTAATGAAAAGCTATAAAGTCACGCAAGGACTATCAATGACTGTTGTTTAACTTAACGTGGTCAGTTGTGGCAACTGCAGAGTCTGAATCTGCATTTTGAAATATCTGCCAAACGCTCCCTTCTGTTCTGTCAAAGGATATTTGGATTCCATCGCTCCTGCCTTTTGGGTAGATATGAAGGAAATCTGCAGCAGCAGCTGTGGTGGGAGCAAGCACATGAGCAGTTTGACTCTTTAAACCGTTTGATGAAGTTGTGTTAGCGTTCCAGAACTACTCCTAGTATCTTCTAGGGAAATGAGCACACTGAATACAGCTGGTACTGCAGTAACATGGGGATAAGAGAATAGCCACTGACTTAGTTCAAACAGATTCACTTGTGGTTAAATTTTCCAGTGGTACCCTCTATCATATTAGAGTAACTTGAGCATACCTGCTGCCAATACACTAACAGTACATCTAACGAGTTTATGCACTCAGATCAGGACTTGAAAATGTCGTTGACAGAATCACAGAAGGATGAGGTTGTTAGGGATCTCTGGAGGTCTCTAGTCCAGCACACGAGCTCAGAGCTGGGGCACCAAGAGCAGGTTGCGCAAGACCTTGTCCATTTGGGGTTTGGATATATTCAAGGATGAATACTCCGCAACATCTCCGGGCAACCTGTTCTAGTGGTCATTCACCCCTGCAGTAAAAACAGGTGTTTTTTCATACATTTAAATTGAATTCTCTATTTAGCTTTTACCCAACTCTTCAGTTGGAGGATATCATGCAGTTTTGTTACTGCAAGTCATACATTGCAGCCCCCTGCATCTAAGCTATGTTCATCCAGCACCTTTTAGTTAAGCCCTGCATTTGTTTTTCAGTTACACCGACTAGAAATTAGGAATCAGTGACTGAGAACAAAAACCTTGAATGCTTAAGAATGTCTCAGAACTGTTAAATGAGCATATCTGGATTCAGCATCTTCTAGGTGGGAGCTTTGGTAGATGCAAACTTTCCATAGACCTTATAAATCGCCTTTCCAATTCATAAACTTCAGCTTAGACAAAGAATTTTCTTCCTGAATGCTGGGGAGAATATCCTTTAAGAACATTTCTACCCCATCCCAACCTTGTTTGGCAAAATAAACTCCTCCGCATTTCAGTTACAAATTTTTGTACCAGATAGTTCTGTCCAGTATTTCATTAGATACTCCTGTAATGTCTTTACAAGCAGTCACTGTCCTTTGTTTTGAGTTTCTTACCACAGCTCATTGTTAAGTTCAGTACATTCATATGAGTTTCCAACCGGTCATGTGCCCTGTTTACAAATAAACTCAACGTTCTCATGTGGCTAAGAGCATTCCCACAGCTGTCATGCATGTCATGGTCAATGCTATTGCAACTCGCAGTGATAAAGATCTTGAGAACGTGCTGCAAAGACTAATCTATCAAAACTAGCAAAATTTCCCTTCAGCGCTGGCTTATGTAACTTTTCAGTAGCGAGGCAAACTGCTCGCAAGCCCTACAGAAAGTCTGGTCTAATGTTATGTGTCCCATGAGTTAATGAGAGGGGTATTTGAAGAACAGGAAAGAATAAGGGAGGAAGGTAATACAGCTTGTGTGTGGAGTAAGGCCAGCAGTTGACTGTAAATAGGGTATGTGTGTTATCTGCTTGGTATGCCTGACCTCGTCATGGTGCTGAAGATGGATTTTCCCTCGTTCTGCTAAGTTGTGTAGGTTTTGAACTGACTATGATTTTCACCCAGCTGTAGGTCTTAGAAGTACTAGAATTTAGTACAGTATGATGACTGTGTTTCTCATGTTGACTACTACATAATGCAGTGAGTGAACAGTGGGCTGATGGGTCAGGCTCAGAAGGTTTTACTAACTGGGGTTACACCAGGCTGGCAGCCAGTCACTAGCGAGGTTCCTGAGGGATCCATTTTAGGGCCAGTTCTCTTCACTGTTTTTATAAACAACCTGGATGCAGGACTCAAATGTGTACTAAGGAAGATTGCAGGTGATACTAAATTAGGAGGAGCTGTTGATTCCCTTGAGGGTAGAGGGACCTTACAGAGAAATCTTGACAAACTAGAGGGCTGGGCAATCAGCAGCAGCATGAAATTTAACAGGAGCAAGTGCCAGTTTCTGCACCTGGGATGGAGCAGCCCTGGCTGTACGTACAGACTGGGGGACAAGAGGCTGGAGAGCAGCCCTGTGGAGAGGGTTCTGGGGTTCTGGTCAATGGCAAGTTGAACATGAGCCAGCAGTGTGCCATGGCAGCCCAAAGGGCCAGGTTTAGTCCTGGGGTGCCTCAGGCACAGCGCTGCCAGCCGGTCAGGGGAAGGGATTGTCCCGCTCTGCTCTGCACTGGTGCGGCCTCACATCGAGTTCTGTGGACCGTTTTGGGTGCCCCAATATATGAAGGACATGAAACTATTAGAGAGCATCCAAAGGAGGGGCTACAAAGGTGGTGAAGTGTCTAGAGGGGAGATGTATGGGGAGCAGCTGAGGTCCCTTGGTTTGCCCAGCCCAGAGCAGGCTGAGGGGAGGCCTCATGGCGGCCTGCAGCTCCCTCACGAGGGGAGCGGAGGGGCAGGCGCTGAGCTTTGCTCTATGGGGACAGCGACAGGACCCAAGGGAACGGCATGGAGCTGGGACACAGGGGAGGGAAGTGTGAGATCTGTAATCTTATAGACAAAATAGGTTTAATTAACAGTGTACATAGATGAAGGACTTGTGACCACGTGAGAGTCAAAGAAGGGAATTCTGGAAGACAAGAGGTGTGGAGGATGAGAGTCACCGTGGAGCCTGAGGCATAGATAAATAACGAGATAAGAGCAGACTGCTACAAGGCCCAGGGGAAAAGAAAAGTAACAGAGCAGTACCAGAACCAGGCACAGGATCAGGGGGTTGCGAAAAGGTACGTAACAGCCCAAGAGATACATCAAGGCAAAGATCAGCAGATGACAAGACAAAGGGACCAAAGGACTGTAAAGAGGGGTTGGAAGGTTTTTGAAGGAAAACATCTGGAAGGAAAGTGTATAAAAAGAATGTAGCCAGGTTGCAATAAAGACTCTTACTTCATCGCACTAAGAGTCCATGCAGATAGTCGCCGCAGGGAGGGTCAGGCTGGTTGTTAGGAAAAGGTTCTTCACCGAGAGGGTGGTCGGGCACTGGAACAGGCTCTCCAGGGACATGGTCCTGGCACTGAGCCTGCTGGAGTTCAAGACGCGTTTGAACGATGCCCTTAGATACATGGTTTACATAGTCCTGTGCAGAGCCAGCAGTTAGTCAGTGATCCTTGTGGATCCCTTCCTACTCAGGATATTCTGTGATGCTGTGTTCTTACGCATTCTCCCCAGTACTCTGGGTTTGGGGATTACACAGGATTCTGAAGTAGTAAAGGGAATGCATTAAAATTCATACTGCAGAACTTGTTTGCTCTGTTTACACACTGCTTTGTAGCACTGACAGAGTGCTAGAAGTAATATGTGATGTTCTGAGGCCTTACTCCAAGAACAGGTTGTATTGCAGAGGATTGAAAACTTCCTAGTTTTCAAAGGCTTAGCAAGCCTCACGCACCTCAACTAGGTTGAGGCAACACTTGTAGGCTTGTAATTGTTCCGTAAGAAAGAGTTCATTCTTCTGATCTTGACAAATTCATTTAATTTGCTTTTGGTGTTCAAGAATTTCTGTCTTGCGTGGCAATCTAGTTGTCTCCCTGCACAACTCCTATCTCCTTAGTACTGCATTGTGTGCACAGAATGTTACTTGCCTATGTATTTGCAAAATTTGTGTGTTCTGTCTGTCCTGAATAGATAAAATTTCTTTCCATTTTCTGCCAGACATGTTGATGTTAACTTTGATAGGCTGAGAAATTGGAATGAGAATGGAGGGATTACAGGCATCCTTTAAAAAGGAGAAGCCTGGAAGACCTGCATGTAGCTTTTGATAAAGAGCACTAGAATCTTGCTAGCACCTTCAACCTTCAGCTCTAACCTAGTTGTTTTCATTCTGTTTTTCTTTAGACTGTTTGGAGATGCCTGACAGTTTTCTTTCTGCTGGATTTATAAAACTCTCACAACTTCCATTTCTTTCCCTCACATACATTTGTGTTCTGCCCCTCCCCCCCCCTCCCATAGGGTCATGAGATTAAGAATCATTTGTACACACTGGAGGGAAGAGGGAATGGAATGGGAGAGTGAACAAAATCCCCAATTCACATCTGACTCTGATGTATGGGGAGGCTGAAAGCATTTTCAGTAACATTAGGATCAGAAGAAGCCCATTCATCTCTGATAAGCGTCAGCTAACTGATTACTGTAGAAACATACACAGTGTAGAGTAACAATTCTGAAATGGGAATTATGATTGAGTAGTAATTAGCATTTTGAACTGTTACCATTCAGAGTGCCTGCCTGTCTGTAGTCTTAAACTATCCTTGAAAGTTTAACACATACTGTGTGATCTTGTGCCTAAGTAGCTGTGGAGAGTTCTAACATCTCTAAGGACAATATTTTTTTCTTTTGTTTTAAAACTATTTCAGAGACAGTCAACAAAAGGAGCTGTGGCAATTTAAGACTTTTTTTTCAACTTAAGGAGTCCCCAGATAGTTCTCATTGTAATTAAAAGGTAGATGAGACAGGAGAATTAGGTTAAACTTACTTGTGACACTGTGTATGTCATGTTTTACACACAGGGCATCCTGCTTAGCTTTAGCTGTGGTGTTTTCAGCATTCTGAGCAGGCAGCAACATCTTGCTTCACCATCTTTTGTTTTTGTATGAACTGTTATAATCTTCACTTCTCTCAAAAACAGCCACAGATTAGTAAATTTAGTAAAGGTGTGACTGGGGCCTTCAGAATATGTTTTGCTTGTCTTGTCTTCTACCTTATCATAATCTTATCATATACATCCAGAGAAGAACTATCAGAATGGAAAACTACCTTAAGCACACTTTTCCCACTTTAGCTGAGACCAGCAGAGGGAGCTTAATGTACACAGTAACAGTGAGGTTGCTATAAGATCTTGAACAGAACAAACTGTTGATTTAGCACCTCTTGGAAAAAAAAACAAAAGCAAAGATTTCAAGACTTAAAGAGGTCAACTTCTTAAGTTGTGTGAAAGAATGAATGGAAATAATTGTTGCAAGGTTCTTCTATTAAAAATAAACTATTTCTTTTTGAAATTCAGGTTATAAATCGTTCCACAACGGAGCTACCTCTTACAGTGTCATATGACAAAATATCTCTTGGAAAACTCCGATTTTGGATCCACATGCAGGATGCCGTGTACTCCCTCCAACAGTTTGGTATGTTTTCATCTTTAATGAGTTTAGGTATCAAAAAAAGCACCTTTTTTTCTTGTACATATACAGGTGACATTTAATTGTGCCTGTTTTTTGGTTAGCTGGTGAAAATATTTAGTGCTACAAAACTTAAATTGCTTTACCTTAATAAGGTAAGGTTGGAAATAAAGTGTTGACGTGGTAGGAAACGAGTGCAGAAGTTAATTAACTTTTTGTTTAAGTATTAACTTTCGATTTTATTTGGATAGTACTACTGTGAAAGCATAACAGGTCAAAATAGAGGAGAATATTTCACCCACAGGTTTCCCCTATCATCCATGGAACAGAAAAGCTGTATCAGAGTTATATAAGCTTTATATTAGCTATATATAGCCTGTCACTCTGGCCATATACCTGTGGTGAAATACAGCCAGGCATAGCAAAGACTTTGGGCTCAAGCTGAGTGTAAGGAAAGAATCTTGGTTCCAATCATACTACTTCTGACACTTCAGAACTGGCTTTCCTCTCACTTTGGCTCAGGTCAAGTACCTCAGTTACAAATATATAGGATAATTCAGATAAACTGGAGGCTAAACTGTTAAATTCTATATTTGGCTTAAATGGAATGGCTTGGATTTGGATGGTGTTGGGGATTTTTTTAGATTTTTTAACAGGTGAATTGGTCGGACAATTTTTACTGCATTTTGATTTTATTTGGTTAGCTCAACTTTGATCATAACGGGCATCTGTGCTGAATTAAAATAAAAAAAAACTCCTAAAAAGAGATGAAGGAAAGACCTAGAGAGAGAGACTGTTTCAGCTTCCAGTTACTGGAGTAAGTGTACGCTTTCACTGTGCAGTTCTTACACTCTGTGTCAGTGATGGTGTAGCAAAGCTTTTACTGCCTTTAAATACCTGTTCCATTGATGCAGACCTTTAGGAGTCTAATCATCCTCCTTAAAAGTCTACATCTTATTTTCAAGGTCATTTTCGCTGATTTAGTTTTCTCTCACTAGACTCTGGTTGGCTTCTTTAGGCTAGGGTAAAGAACTGTATCAAAACTGAAAACTGAACTGGTGTTGATGTATGCAAATGGTAGGGCTCTTCCTAATCATCGCTTTTTAAGTTCTTTAGACAGCAACTTGAACTTTTTTTTTCAGGCTAAGAGATCTTGTAAGCTTCCATGCTGGATTAGCTTAGTGATTCTTAAATCCTTTGCAATTCATCTTTTTGTATATAATTCAGGTAGGTGTGGTATTTTGCTGGTTTCCCAGGTGATGTACATAGGGGTGTTGCTGCATCTGTACTACTCAATGTTCTTGTTCACCAAAGTTTAGTCATTTTAGTAAGAGTGAGGAGTTGGTTAATCATGATCTGAGTTAGTATTTTACGATGGATGACATTCATTGCATTGATTCCTGAAAAAAAAAGATAGATACACATAATATATATATACGTACACATGTTCTGATTCAGTCATATATATCATACACGTGTTCTGATTCAAAATCCAAAATTCCAAAAATAAATAAGCTGTGAGGACAGCTGATGTGACAAAATAAATTGGTGCTGAACTCAACAGTGTCATAACTCGAGCAAACTATTCAAATGTCAAAAAAGCATTACATTATGGTCTGAAAAAGAAACTTGGACAAACACAGCAACTGACTGGAGGGTATAATTGGAATAGAAGACCCTCATGGGATCAAAATGGATTTCAGGAACTTGACAATCTGATGCTGGCCGCAAGAGCTGTTCTGCGATCTATCTTAATGCTGACTGAAAGAGATCAAAAGCATACTGTATCATTTGGAAAACGCAGTCCTTCATACTGGCAACCATATTTATCACAGACAGCTCTAACTCTTTGAATTAGCGGTCGTCCAATAAGTAACAAGATGGCAACATTCCTCCTTTTTTGATGTGATAAGATGGTAAAGAATATGTACGCAGCTTACAGGTTGTGATTTCTGCAGGATGCTTTTCCTTTTACCATTTATCAAGGAGAAGCTGCCAAGTTAATTCAGTGAGGGCCAGCAAAAGAGCTGATGCCTAATCCATTCTCTGGGGTCTGTAATGCTGCATATATGGCCAAGTTTTTCACTGACCGTTGTTGTCTTCCACAGTGTACTCCTTTTTTCATTTTTCAGTCTTTATTGTGAAGCTCACTTTTCTTGCATAACTTCAGAGTTCAGAGTGAAAGTTGAGTAATCCTTATTCTTCTTACTTGGGCTAGAATGACCTCCCGTGTCTTGCCATTTGTGTCTCTGTTCAGCCTAGGTTGTATTTGTACAACGTGTTAAGAGAACACCAGTATGCTTGTAAATGATGGTTTTGTTTAAGGCTACCCAAATAACTAGCCAAAATATATGTAGATCGGGTTCTACCAGTAAAGCTGCCATCTTGTTCTGGATTTGTTTTCTTACCAAAACCACATGCAGGTTGAAATAAGATTCCTTTCATACTGGACCTAACAGCAATTAACTGTCAACTACTTCTTGTATAATTACTTGTTCTTTCTCTTAGGGTTTTCAGAAAAGGATGCAGATGAAGTAAAAGGAATTTTTGTTGATACTAACCTCTACTTTCTGGCTCTGACATTTTTCGTAGCAGCATTCCATGTAAGTGGAAAAACTTGGGATTTTAGATACTATAGCATATAAGAAAAAAAAGAGGGTGTTTGAACTTCAGCTCTGTCATTTATTGAGAACTGTTCTTAAGAGTTGTAATTTCAATAGAGCAATAGAAGAGGTGTCTGGTGCAAGTCGGCTGTTATTTCCAGTAATACAAAAATCTCGTAGAAGATAGGAATGTGAGATAACTAGGTATAAACTAACAGTCTTGACTGAAATATACAACATTTAAGTTTATTATAACATCTTTTAGTCAGAGTTCAACCGGAGACCTAAGAATTAATCACCTGTTAACAGTGGTTCAAGCTTTCTGCAGAGTTCTCACAAGATGTACCACTGCAGCTGCATAGACGCAGCACCAGTAGTAGGGTTTGAATCTCTAACTTCTAACCCCAGCAGAAATTTAGATCAGTCAAGCTAAATTACTTCACAAATTTACTGCTGTAAATCATGGAACTTGTGGTTATGGGCATGGTTGTTTCTTCTTGCTGTGTCCCTTGCCATGGGCATTGTGGGTGTGTTGGTTTAATGTGACTCTTTGTTACAGTGAACAATTTTGTTAGACCTCATTGTTTTACTTTAAACATTTTTGTCATCTACAGTTATGTGGAATACAATTCCAGTCGTCTGTGAGAGATGAGAATTTGCTGGGCATGTTATTTTTCTTTACATTCCCATTAGATAAAATTAATTTGGTTGGAAAGTCATACGTTTCCCAGCCATATTCTTTTTTTTTTTCTCTGTTATCAGATTGTAACATATCTGCAGTTTGGGACTAATTTTTTTTCTGAAATTTTTTATTTTGTGTACCATTTACCCAATTTAAAAGAAAAAAAGCTTTTTCATTAAAGTTCACTGACCCAAGAATTTCTTGAATCTGTGATGCCTTTTTTTTTTTTTAAAAGTCAGTGAATAGATCTGTGCAAAGTATTTGACACTGTCCCTCACGATATTCTTGTTTCTAAATTGGACAGACATGAATTTGACAGATGGACCACTCAGTGGTCCATAATCTGTCAGATAACTTTCCTTACAGGGTGCAGCATTGTAGTAGTAGCAGTACATGCACTTCCTCCTGTCTTTTTACAGCGCTTTTGAAGCTTTGGGCTTTTAAAACAATTTTTCTTTTTTAGCTTTTATTTGTAGTATTTAATCATTTCTCTTGTGGGGCTATCTTAAATTTTAAGATTAACATTTTTAACAGTTCAGCTGACAGTCTTTTGTTACTGCCCGTTTTCAGCAAATGAGAAGTTTTCTTGCTATTTGCAGCTTCTCTTTGATTTCCTTGCATTCAAAAATGACATCAGTTATTGGAAGAAGAAGAGGAGCATGATTGGGATGTCTACAAAAGCAGGTATAGCCCAGCATGCAAAGTGGTGTGTGTGTGTATAATATATACTGTCTGTTTTTATTCTTACTCGTTCTATGTATGAAAAGACGATGGCTAGCAGGCTGGTTCCAACTTTGTTAGTGTGATGCTCAGGTATTACTTCTGTCACTTCCAAGGTTTGACTGTCTTGCAATAGAGAATAAGTTTAAAATTAAGTCAGTTACCATATTTCCCTTGCTGAAGGAACAGAAAAATGCTTTAAGAAAAGAATGAGGAGAGCGGAAATATCCTGTGGGTGGAGAGAATGTGCTGTCACGTAATTTTGTCCTGCAAGTCCTGTGTGTTCCTTGTAGATAACTACCAGAGAATTTCAGATTTAAGTTCTAAATGCCAGTTAAATAAGTGAGTAAAGTCAAATCGGAAAGACTGGGTGACAAGGCGGTTTCTAATCTTACTATCAAAGTGTCAGTCTTTCAGTCTTGAGTAATTGGTGGTTCCATTCTCTCATTAGCAAACTTTAGTCACCTTTCTGTATGTCTCTCTTGCCCTGAGTGAAAACTGACAGGCAATTGCTCTGAAATAGTGCAGCGTAATTGTTGATGTTTGAGTGTGTTGTAGCTCTTCCTCTTCCCAGTCCCTCTTCAGTCTAATCTAAGAACTACTTGGTAGACATTTAGAAGCAGTCAGGATTTTGCAAAACCTGAAAAATAACCCTAAAATACTGTTCTTAAAATTTGCAAGCATTGAATTAGTTGTGTGAGGTTCAAAGACTGTCGTTATCTCACAGCCTTTCAGCTTTCATAAACTTAGTTCATAGTAATAGAAACACACGGTTGAATTGTCAATTTTCCTTCCATCTTTTGGGATGAAGATTTCTTTTTTTTATTCAGTATTTATTTGTCTCTTTATTTTATCTGTCTGGATATATAGATCACTGTCTGTTTCTAGGACTGCTTGATATATCAAGATGTGTATCCACAGAAGTTCATGCTTAAACTGCTTAGGACGGAATTACAATAAATAGGCCAACAGTCATCTGTCATCTCAACTGTTCATTTAAATATTAATAATCTCCTTTTTTTTCTCCCCATCTAGTACTTTGGCGATGCTTTAGTACTGTAGTAATATTTCTTTTCCTTTTGGATGAACAGACAAGTTTATTGGTACTGATCCCAGCAGGCATCGGTGCCGTGATTGAGGTGAGTTGTTACAGCTCTAGAGCCAAGCAGCAATATTCTCAGTAACATCCACCACCTGTGTCTGGAGTCTTCCAGCATTGTTTAGCAGATTATTTCATGGCTTGTTGTAGAAAAGGAATGCTAAAGTAGTTAGTGTTAAAACACTGCAGTAGTATGGTGTTGTAGCAGCATTGTTCATGTGGCTTTCAGTGGTAGAGAAGTCAGTGTCCCTTTATCAAACAACTAAGCTGGGAGTATCAGGTTTTTCTGGGACAGGCCAGCTGGTACGGTGGAAACCAAGCACAGAGCTGTGCTGAGGCTCCTTCCTGTCACATCAGCTGATATGCATCACTTGTGACCAGGCATGTTTATACATGTGAAAGGTTGTGTCAGCAACCTTTCACAAAACCCTTTGTCAAAGAGCAGGCCATGTACCATCAGACAATGCCTCAGGTCTGCAATTTACTCCCTGGCCATGCCTGAGGTGCTTGAGGAAGAGGGAAGGCCTGACGGCTGTGCTGGTTACTCTGGCAGGCTGTGTCCAGTCAGTGGGCTGCAGATGCTGCTTAGGAGCCCGCGTATGTGCAGTGAGGGACAAAGTCAGCAGTAAGGAAGGGGAGATCTCTCTACCTATACTGCTTGAAGATCTATGTATTTCTCAGTATTTAATAATATATTTGGGGCTTTCAGGTGGACTTTTTGACTACACATCTGTTGTAGTTGCAGATAGCCCCTGTGAACACAAAACAGTTCTGAATTTTTAGATAGCGATTAAATTGTTGAATACAAAGCCACAAGGTGACCGTTAAAAATTAGTGTATAAAACAAAATAAGCTTTTGCAAAAACTATAAACAGCAATGCTATGTAAAAAATTACTTGGCGGGTGGTTACTGGAGGGTTCTCCAGTCACCTTCCCTAAGGTGCATGCTGAGAGCAGCTGACTCCCACCAATGCACCACAGTTCAGATGTCGTGGAAAGACTCTGTTATTTCACCTCAGCTCGTGTGGGGACTTAATAGTGCAGTTCCACAATATTGTACTCATCTGGTGACACAGCACGTGGTTTGTATTGACATGCAGACGGTGCTGCAATCGGGCTGTTGCTGCTTTATTCACACAGGGTGCTTAAAATATATATTCTAGGGTCTTGTTTCTGATTTTATGAATCTTGCGTAAGAATTTCCTTTGGGTAATTCTGTACGTATACATTTTGTTTTTGTTAATCACAGCTCTGGAAAGTGAAGAAGGCTTTGAAAATGACAGTCAAGTGGCAAGGCATATGGCCCAAAATTCAGGTACTTTATTGGTTTAACAGTTACCACTGTTGAGATTTCTGCCTCTTACAGTAGCTACTGTAGAGTACTGTACTGTGCAACTTGGCTTTCAGTGATATGAAGATTTAAAAAACTGTTTAAGGTTCCAGTGTAAATCTCTTTATGGGTAGCTTAATACAAAAACTGGGTGAATAGTTTCAAACTTAAGAATTTCTTCGATCAATTCTGTAGAAGCAGCAGCAATTTGTATGTATTTGTGATCTGAGAAATCTCAGAATTCCTCTGTCTGTCCTGCTAGATCTTGACAGATAGACCTGGGCTCCTACCACTGCGTTGGAATCTTTAACTGATACTGTGATTTGAACTAAGGAACTGAATTTTCTGTGAAGCTGTAGGCATAACTTCTCCATTGTGGAACTAATGAATGTTGTGACATGTTCAGGGGACGCGGCAGTCTTTTACAAATCCTCTGAGTAATAGTTGAAGTCTAAAGACTGTCTACAGGGCATGCTGTGGCAGCAGGGATTGAAATTAATGCAGATTATAGTTCCTTTTTTTTGTTTGTTTGTTTACATTAAAAACAATTGTACAATCTGCAGTGTTTACTTTGTAAGAAGAACAGAGTTCTGTGCTGCTTAACATCTGTACATCTTAAGCAGCTGATAGCTCTGGTTGCTCCTTGTTCCTGTTCAAGGAAATGTGTTTGTTTTCTTTAAGATTCAGACATTTTTTGTAAGACTACAAGAACACTGTTGAATTGCCTGTCTAGGTCGCTAAGAACGATATTATTTCAGCCTGGAAACAGAAATTGGTTAGCACTCATATTACCATTTGAAAGCATCTGCATGCTCAAAACACAATAACTTGCAGGATAAGAAAAACCAATTCATCAGATGTTTTTCTTTTAAGATGCGGTATTTTCACAGTAGTTGCACTTTGCAAGCTACCTTGGCACTTGCTGAATGTTGATCCTTTACCTAAAAGGTGGTGAACAGTGTTTTCAAAAACAGTATTGTTGGACTCTTTGTAATTCTGATCAAAATGCTGCTTTAAAAAAATAAAATGTTAAATTCTTTATTAACCTTTGAGGAGACTATTAGTAAATCGGTAGTTGAAGGTGGAATTTAAGAGGAGGTAATCCATAGCTGATGTCTTCATGCATGAAATGATAGTGTCTTTTAATAATTGCTTCCTCTAACTTCCAAATTCTTCACGATGTGACTCTGGTTTTGCTTTGAAAAGCAAAACTGAAAAGGTGAGCTGTCTCAGCACCATTTTCCTAAGCTAAAAAGACCAGGATGTTTGTTGTAAAATATGAAGAAAAATACTAAACTTCTTGGCTACTGTGTATTAGCAGGCTGCATTGGACGTTTGAATGACTCAGTTATATAGAAGAACTGATGAGATCTTTGAACTATTCCTGTTACTTTGACTGTCTAAGCAGTTCAGTTTGCTATTTAAATCTCAACTTAGGGAGTCAAACAGCAAATGCTTTTTTCCCCCAGCTCTGACTTAATTATACGTTTTATGTGTATTGCAGTTTGGTACATACAATGACTCTGAAAAGAAAACCGAAGAATATGATGCACAGGTAAGAAGGAATCCTGGGACTTCTGATCTATAAAGTCGATATATCTGGTCTTCTGATTGACTTATTTTGCTCGTTATTCATCAGATCTCCTTGGCTAAAAAAAAAATAAATTAAAAAAAAACACTTCACTATGATTTATCTTTATTATTTTTAGATTAATATTTAATCATGTCATAAATGTCATATATGAAGAAATATGTCTTGAAGACAGATGTGAAGAATCTATTTAGTTTTACTGGGATTCCCTACACTTTTGAGTTCTGTTTGACGTCATCTATTAACTTTACAAATGGAGATGGAGGGGAGGCAGGCATTGGAAATTTGTTCTTCAGTTCTTTTTGGCCTCCTGTGTGTTATTTTTAAGTTGCTGGACTTCTTGCAAGCTTCGTGATAGTCAGGCTTTTTGATCCCCCAAAATTGTCTCCATGTTCCTCTCAATAATTATGTTTAGCCATTCTGCCTGGGGACGTCTGAAGTCTTCTATTATTCAGAAAGTAGGCCTATTGTTATAAAAAGAATTGCACAGTAGTTACTTAATAACAGTTTGTAGGTGGACCTGCCTTGAGATTGGGGAAGTCATGTTTTGACCAATCATATCAAGTTTATATATAATATTTTTTTTATCTTGATGGAACAGAAAACATGGTCAATTGATATCATCAGAAAAAGAAGTGGCAGAATTATCTAATGAATCATGGAATGGTTTGGGTTGGAAAGGACCTTTAAAGACCATCTAATTCCACCCCCCCCTGCCATGGGCAGGGACACCTTCCACCACACCAGGTTGCCCAAAGCCCCATCCAGCCTGGCCTTGAGCACCTCCAGGGATGGGGTATCCACAGCTTCTCTGGGCAACCTGTGCCAGCGCCTCACCACCCTCATAGGAAAGAATTTCTTTGTAGTGTCTAATCTAAACCTACTCTCTTTTAGTTTAAAGCCATTCCCCCGTGTCATATCACCACACTCCTTGACAGAGAGTCCCTCCCCAGCTTTCCTGTAGACCCCTTTTATCTATTGGAAGGCTGCTATCAGGTCTCCCCAGAGCCTTCTCTTCTCCAGGCTCAACAACCCCAACTCCCTCAGCCTTCCTTCATAAGAGAGGTGCTCCAGCCCCTCAGTCATCTTTGTGGCCCTCCTCTGGACTTGTTCTAATACTTCCATGTCCTGCTTGTGCTGGGTGGGGGTCACAGAGCTGAATGCAGTGCTCCAGCTGGGGTCAGTGTAGCCCAGGGTATGTTTGGCTTTCTGGGCCGTAAGCGCCCATTGCCAGCTCACATTGAGCTTCTCATCAACCAGCACCCCCAGGCCCTTCTCCTCAGGGCTGCTCTCAATCCATTCTCCACCCAGCCTGTATTTGTGCTTGGAATTGCCCCAGCCCAGATGCAGGGACTTGCACTTGGCCTTGTTGAACCTCATGAGGTTTGCCCAGGCCCAGCTCTCAAGCCTGTCCAGGTCCCTCTGGGTGGCATCCCTTGCCTTCAGTGTGTCGAAATTACACAGTTTTAAGGAACACTATCTGTTTTTTGTACTGGAAAGATTCAGACGTCATGGCATTAGTTTGATCTATGGTTCATATATAGGAATTGGTGCATTCATAACAAGGACTAGAAATTTTGAAATTTGAAGCTAGAATCTGGTTGAAACATTTCTCTGAGAAATAGAATTGTAAGTGACTTACCTGAAGAGAAGTATCTTAAAGGGTTACCATTTTTATATTTTCATTACAAATTTGAAAATCAGTATTTGTACTTATGATGGTGGAATGAGTTGAACATAGTTAGCAATACTGGTGTTAAGCTACTCTTACACTGATCTTCATAGCGCTTCTTGCAGCTTATGCTCCAAAGTCCTTGGTGGTCCTTGGCTCAGCGTTGGAATTTTCACTATCTCTTGAAACAGAAGCATACTGAAAATAATAGTAGACATTTAAAAATATGAAAAGATTTTCAGAGAAAAAAAACACGTAGCCTCCAGTTGAGGCCATGAGAGATCTACTGTATCTATAATGTAAACTAACAAACTATATTCTTTGTCTATTAGGCTATGAAGTACTTGTCATATTTGCTCTATCCACTGTGTATTGGAGGTGCAGGTTACTCCTTGCTGAATGTCAAATACAAAAGGTACTGTAAATCTATAAACAGTCTTAAACAGGATAGAAACATTCCCCGTTTTTTCTGTATTAATTAATTGGAGATGATGGAATGCAGAAATCGGTTTGTGTGATTTCTAAGCTAGGAACTGAAAAATTCAATAGGATCTCAAGCTTTAAAATCTATCTGTCTTTTAACATCCTGTAAGCTACAAACTGTTTCAAGCTATGGAACATGTGCTTTTTCAGAACTAATCTGATATTACTGTAGTATTCAGTAACTTGCATACAAGATTAAGCTGTCAATCAGAAGAAGGCTGCTATTGATGTTCAAGAACAGATCAGATGACAGGAGAGAGAAGAGGTGTACAGTGGTTGAACCTTTCCAAAAATGGAGAGAAGCAAAAACTGTCCCAAAATTATTTGCTCTCACCAAGGGATTCTTATCATAGAATAGAATATCCCGAGTTGGAAGGGACCCTGTTCCTAAATATGTTGGCTAGGATGGCAAAAAAGCAAAAGCATTTTTAAAGAAGGAACCTGTGCTCCGTTAGAGGCGTGGGCTTACTGTGGTACAATACTAAAGATTCCACATTTCAGGAAAAGGTGAAACTCCTGTCCACTTTCACTCAAAATATAGCTAGTTCATTTTGTACTGGAGAGATACAGACAAGTAAATGAAGTAAATTACACACCTGAAACTTTGTTTCAAAAAACAAACTTGCAAACACAAGCATGGTGATGGCTGTGTAGGCATATTTTTCAGAGTCTCTAGGCGCAGAAGAGATGAGGGGGAGAATGTGCAGTACCTTAAAATAACAAGAAAGAACTGTTGCTGTCTACATGGGCTGTAGAACTCGTACTAGAAACTGGGGCAATATCCAGGCTATTAGAAAAATAGCTTTTTCAAAAGGTTCTTGTCTCAGAAGTTGACAAACATACAGCATTTTAAAATTCTGATTCTCTTGCAAAATTCTTAATTTCATTCAGTACTGCAAAACGCTATATGCCAGGTGTTCTGGGAGCTGTAGCTTGAAGTGAAAACATGTCATAGAATGTTTATCACTGTTAAATCTCTTCGTAAGGGAATGTGATGGAACAGATAATCTTAACAGTGGATTATCCTTTAATCTTCCAGGCATCTTCTGATGTATTTTGTAGATGCTTGTGAGTTAGTGAAATGCTGCTATGGCTGTAAGGTTGCTATTAACAAGTCAGTAGTGCAGCAGTGCAAGTTTTGTTTTAAATAATATAATCTGAGCATCACGATTATTAGCTGTTCTTACTACTGCAAGCAGAAGTAGGGAATTTGGACCATCTGGACCATCTGTAACACTACTAACAATGGAGCTAAGGTTGTCCTTGTTGAACGTCTGGGGAGGGGTTGTTAGATTTAAGGAGAGAAAAATGTAGGTTTCTTGCGTTTGCCTTCTTTTTATTATTATTATTAAAGTGCTTGCTATAGTGGTTTGCACTGAACAATATTTGTTGTCAGAAATTTAATTCCTTACAGTGTTGTGTGTCTTTATTTACATGTCATATGTCTTTATTTAGAATATGGTGCTATCAACAGAGACAGCGTTCAGTGCACAACATTACCTGATGACAATTTGCATGCAGAAGTCTTACAACATTCTGAAAAAGTATAAAAAGCAGTTGATAAAGCTCTCCAGAACTGTTGGATGCACTGATAATCATCCATCTCTTAACTGTTAGCAGCTTCTCTGGAGCCCTCCCTAACAAAGGGAGAAGTGCAGTATTTAGTTCATGCATAAAGTAATCCACAACGTAGCCACTTCTTGGAGTAGTCAGCATACTGCCATGTAGAGGACGTATGACAGGCATATATTTTTGGCTGAGGTGAAAAAGTAACTGGGCTGCCTTTCTTGTTTGTAGCTGGTATTCCTGGTTGATTAACAGCTTTGTCAACGGTGAGTCCCTTCTTATTTCTCTACTATTCATATTTCTTCAAATGGAGGCCAAGACTCAAAAATAGGAAGTCACTGATACCAGCTAGATCAGTGTAATCTAGTACAACAATAACTCGACTGTGGGTTCCAAAATTATCATGGTGATTGAGAAAGGGAGAAGAGCCAAGAAAAATCGAAACAGAAGGATTTAGATGCATCTTCTTTTTAGGATTATGTGTAAATCTCTAACTGTGAAAGTATAGTTGCATGGTGTACTTCTGTTATGCGTATGTCTATAAAATTTTCCTTATTTTATCTTTAGGAGTGTATGCTTTTGGATTCCTCTTTATGCTGCCCCAGCTGTTTGTAAATTACAAGGTGAGGTTGAAAAGCAATAAAAGACAACTTTTCTAGTCTCTCTGTGCAGACTTTATTACTAACTGATATTTTTCTGATCCTAGATGAAATCTGTTGCACACTTACCATGGAAGGCTTTCACATACAAAGTAAGTAAAGCTCTCATTCGAAGGCTATTGCTGTCACTTCGGAAATATTTTTTGTGTGGATCAGCTTAGTAATACACAGCTTAAGGCTGTGAGTGCTTTTCTTCTTGTATTAAGAACTAAACTGCCTGTAAAATCAATGTTTTTTTGCAACTGTCCTTAAAAATAAAAAAAAACAAACCACAATTTCAATTTTACATGATGACTTCCATATAATGAGAATCTCATCCAATCTAGGATGTAGGTAATACTGCTTTCTGTGCTGTCACCTGTCTCAGTTTAATACATTATTACATCAAAAGAAGGGTTATATCAACAAAGCATAATTCTCAACAAACCAATAGGACCACTAAGAAACCTTATTTTGGCAGGCTTCAGGAGCTACCAGAGACAGGAGTAAAGTACACATTTGTGCCAATGTATTGCAATTCTCCAGAACATAAGTACTTTAAAAGAAAGTGTTAAAAGCTGCTCTGGACACTGTCCAGTTCTGAACAGATAATCTGAGGCAAAAGAAATAAAACGAAGTACCTTTCATAGCTTTTCCATTTCTGTGAGCCTACAGCAATAGACCAAATTTCTGATGCTGTAGTATCTTTAAGGAATAATGAGGCATCTAAGAAAAACAGATTGAAATATAGCTGATAGCAAAATAGCAACTAAATGGTATTCAATATGGAAATAAACATCTAGTTTTTTAGACAGATACTAGGCAAATTAGCATCTCTCTTAATAAAGGGGAGTAAAAGGTACATTAGTGAAGTAATTTCACAATACTGCGTTGGCAACAAAATACAGTAACTGAGCAGAGACATCAGCAGCTAAATAGGTAACAGTGTTCGAGCAATGGGCAACCACCTTCAAAGCAGAATGTTCTTGCTGAACAGCCTTTTCTTGCAGAGTGTTTATGGTTCCCGCTAAAAGATGCCAGAAGCCATCCACAACAAGAGCTTTTGTGTGTGTAGAAAAAAGTGTATGATGCTTTCAATTATGTTCAACTTCTTGCGCTTTGGAGAGAGTAATTTGCTTTTTCCTAGTGGATATTTAAAGTTCTTTGCTCTCCGCACTTTCCTTTAGAAAGGATAGTCTGAGGTCTTTTCTGGGATTTTTGGTGGTGGTGTTTTGGTTTTGTTCTATTTGGGTTTTTGTTTTGTCTGTTTGTTTTTGAAATAAGAGGTTTTTTTCCCCTAATTCAGACTTTTTTTTGTTTTGTTATAAGACTGGCAAAAATGAAAATCCTCCTAAATTTTCATTTTCTGTAGCTTTTACGTTTATGCCCTGTATACTTCAATGACATGTACCTTTAAATGAAGTAATCTCAAAAGAAAACTAGCTAGACTTACTACTGTTAGATGAGCTGCCTTGATGTATTCAGTTTCAGTGGCGTTTGTGGACTGCCTAATGCCTGAAGGAAGATGGCTTTAGCTTTTTCTTCCTTTCATCATGGTAGGATCACTAACTTGGAAAGGCCTACTTTTTCAGCTTGCCAAGTTTGGTTTTTTTTTTCCGCAAAAAATCTTTGCATAGGCTTGAGAAGTGCCATCCGTATTCTTTGATCACTTCAGATTGATGAATTTGTTTTGACTTGTCAGAGGCAACTTTCCTGTTGTAACTAATCACAACTTTTTACTGTCAAACACCCCAGTGTTCCAGTGATGCTTTGTTTCATCACATGTGTTTATTTTCAGGAGCAAGTCCTTTTCTGGTTAGAGAATACATGATTTTCTTCCCTTCTTGTGGCATGGATTCATGTACAGTGAAGTCCAAGTAACAGCTTGCTAATAGTGAAAGGAGAAGCCCTATGATTGACTCGTGACGAGATTGTTTGCTATCCCAACAGTGAATATTCTTTGCTGAACTTTTTTTCCCAATGTTTTTTAATGAGTTAAATCAGGTTATTGCACCATCTGATGAGTACTGGAACTGGTACGCTGTAAGAACTGACTTCTAGCCTTCCTTGTAGACTAGAAACCAATCCAGAGGAGTTGCCCTACTCTTTATTTCACTTACCTTCTCTGTCAAAATATTGTCATCTTTGCATGCTCAGAGCCTCTGCACTGCTTTCCCAGCAAATGGCTGTGAATTTAAACTTTCTCACTCAGGGAAAAGCAGTGAGAAAATATTGCATAATTGCTTCAGAAATAGAGCCTAGAGTATGCCTAGTTGAGTGAAAATGGCGTAGAAAATTACATCTCAGGTAAGGGGTGGATGATTGCTTCCAGGAGAGTGCTGGAAATGTTTTAAAATCTCCTCAAGGCTGCCAAGCTAATGTTCTTAAGAACATAAAATGAATAAGTTTTTACACAAATTTCAATTTCCCCACAGAAAATGAAGGTGACCTATAACATTTTGTAAATCTTAAATCATTTGCATAAAGGCTTTTTGCCAGTTTCTTTTAGAGATCTCACTGGAGTTGAATCCGTATTTTTCGCTTCGCTTAGTAGTACACTCACTTACCTGAAGTAGACATAATTCCTTTTTACTTGTAACAGTAGTGGTGTGCTCTATGACAGTATGGCCTTCATTAAAGGAAAGCACTTAAAGTTTGCAATAGTTAGTTTTCCAGCAAAACCCTCAAATAGCTTTATAAATATGAACGTCTGTGTACCTACTGAAAAACGCTAGGAAGCCTGTTTCCTGTATCACTGTATGACAGATGATTTCATTTCTTCAGAGCCTATTAAAATGTTCTTTTGTTTTATTTGTAGGCATTCAACACCTTTATTGATGATATATTTGCTTTTATCATCACAATGCCAACGTCTCATAGGCTGGCGTGCTTTAGAGATGATGTTGTGTTCCTGGTCTATCTTTACCAAAGATGGTATGCCTTTCTTTAATATGCATAAGAGGTTTTTCAACACTGTAGGTGGTTACAGTCTTAATGGTATAAGAACTAAAAAAATAGTTTGGGATAGAATTTTTAGTATAGAGTATGGTCTGGATAATGGTAGTTGAGCAAATGCCAAGCAAATGGGAGTGTTAGAGCAAGGAAGCCTGAAAAGAATACTTAATAAAATAAGAGGAGCAAAAGCATCTTCCCATAACTGATGTATTTTTCTGGACCCTTTCTAGCATGCGAAGAATGTAGTCAAGTAAGAAATTCCTCTTTTCACAGAACTTACAGAATTCTTTTCTGCTACCCCTTTCCCCCCCTACTCCCCAAAACAGCAATCCTCCTTTTCAGTAGATAGTTTGCTAGTTGGGAGGAAAAAAAAAAAAGTAAAAATAAATAAATAACCTGTGAAATGAAGACCTGAAGTAAGACAGAGGAAAGCAATTCTTAAGATTGTATTCACAAACCTGGTTCGGAGTTCCAGGCTTCTAATCGTCACTGAGGGGCTGCTTGTCTACTGTATCTGAGGCACGCTTCCCAAGTTGCGAGATGCTAATGAAGGATGTTTTTTGGTGAGGAATTGCCCTCCTTTGTTTTCTTCTTTATCTAGTTTCCAAACACAAGTTAACAGGTTCTCTTGTGAGTTGAATATCTGGCAAGTTTCTGATTCTTTAAGTAAATTCACATGGGGAAGAAGGCTATACGCAGTAGTCATTAAAATATTATTCATAAGTTAAGCTACAGAAAGTGTATTCTTGTTCCCAAGAACAAATATTTCTCTGAGCTAACAAGAATTCTAAGCTAAGTTCACATTATACCAGAATTCTAAATGTGAACTTCACTTTTAGGTTTATGTGATTGCACATAAAAGTAGTAAAATAGGTCTCCTTCCAAGGTATTTTTTCCAAAAAAAAAAATAAAAGCACAACAACTTCTGATAGGGGCTATAACCTGGATTCAAGTTGGAGAAGTGTCCTGGATTGCTTAACACTCCAGCCAAGCTTTAGGGAAGCAATCATGAGGCCTTTTTACGAGACAACTGGTTAAGTCTTAGTATGAAGAAGTTTGTGTGTCTGTATCTAATGTATCTAATTTTTAAGACTGTCGTGTTTTTAGGCCATAAATGGATATAGAGAATACAATAAGAAAGGAAGTCCCTTTTAAAATTAAGTAGTACAGAACTGCTTAAATATCCTCCTGGTAGCAGATAGTATTATATGTAGCTAATCTTTTTTTTTCTTCCTTTTTTTTCCTGCCAGGCTTTATCCTGTGGATAAGAGCAGAGTGAATGAGTATGGAGAATCTTATGAAGAAAAGCCAAAAAAAAAAGCTCATAGAGAATAATTAAGAATTGAAGAATATTCTGACCCCTGGACTCCTACTGGTTACGTGTATTATCTGGTCTAAGGAAGGAAAAACTTATTTAATAAGAGTATTTTTAAAGCTTATGACAGAACTACATGGACTATACATCTTCTATATTGCCAAAATCTAGTTTTGATATCCTCCTATTTGAAGATCCTGTTTTGTCCTCACAAGGTCCACGGTCTGCCAGATGTCATTAGATAATCTTCCTGCATTTAATCTTCTCTTCAGTGAAAACCTTAAGTGTCTAGACCATTGTAATTAATATCCAAATCTGTGTTTTTAAGACAACTTGGTAAGTGGAAGTGTGGTGCCATGCCACTACGAAAAGTGAAAAAACAAGCCAGTGTGTTGCAGCAGAGTCAAGCATTACTGCCAAACTGGAAGCTGTCAAAAATAAAGTGTATAATTACTGGACTGTACACTAATTACAATTCTTTCTAGTTTGAGAATGGAAATCATTGAGATTATTATAAAAGTTGTATGTGGACATTTGATTGAAGTTCATAGCTTAAAGATAATTTTGTTGGAAATAAGGATGAGACAGATGGGATTGTTAAAATTCAAATTGTGGCCATGTCCTTAGCCCACAACATGGCAGAGGGCATCAGTTGTCTTAAGCAGAATGAAGATGTGAAAAAACTATAACAATTTCTTTCAATGTGTATCCAAGTTTATATAAGTCCTTCTGCGTTGTTGACAAACCTTATGATTTCTTGGCATAGCAGGTATTCATGTAACGCAAATCATTATGTGCTAGGAAAGTCTCTTAACACATCTTAAATTCTTCATGATGTGGTATCCCGCTGACCTAATAGGCCAATTCTTTCAGGCTTCAAGTGGAGTAATTCCTTGGTCCTTCTCTTCTCTCTCTATTCTGTTTATACAATGAAACACATCATCTGGGTGCAATGGCTTTTCTCGAATGCAATACAAGTTCAACAAACTAACTGGAAGCAGAAGAAAAGAGCCTGGTAAAGAACAGATATCTTCCTTTCAAACAACTAAAAACCCATATTCCATGAGAACAGTTCATTAAGGGAGGTATTTTCATCTATTTATATCAAATTAGTCCAAATAATCAGTTTGAAGTTGAATTGTTAAACTAAACTGCACAGATATATCTAGAAATTATGGCTCTGTTTCTAAAAAGCACTTTTCTTGATGACAGTGAGTGAAATATATAATACATTCCTTTCAACAGCAAATAAAATGTGATTCAAAAAACAAAAAAGGAAAGAGATATCCAAAAGGCAGAATTCTAGTTCATAATTCTAGTTATGGTTTGGTCAATAAGTTTGCAGATTAATCCTAATGATTTTTAAGCTTCTTCATTAAATTGCACCATATTTGTGCAAGGCTATTTAGCTTCAATTTGCCATTGATTGAAAATATTAATTAAGTAACTTCAAAGAACACAGTTCTATTCCTGTAGTCTTTAACTACTTTATGAAGTAGATTTTATCCAGTTTTGATGCTGAAGAAGTCTGAACATACAAATACTTGAGTCCCAAAAAAATATGGAAATGCGCCTAGCTTCAAGAAGTCCCAGACATAGTATAGTCTGTCTTATCCTGAAGTCCTTCTTACTTGCTGCTGGCAATGGAAGGGAGTCTTGAAGTGAGTATTTAACTCATGTTTATCTTAAGGTCTCTTTATGTTGTTAATTGTAAATAAGGAGGACTGTAGATCTGTTGATGTTAACATTAAACATGCATAAGCCTATGCAAAGCTGGGGTTGTATTTGCTACATCTTGTATCTTTTTTGGATTTGTTTGGAAGAAGGTCTTTGCTGTTAAGCAAATTATTCTGGGACTCCTATTTCATAATAGTAATTAAATGTGTGAAAATTTTTCTTGATACAAATGATGCATATAGCACATTCCCTTTTTTGTGCCATTTCAAAACAATTAAGTCATCGGCTTTTAAAAGTCCAGAATACCATATTCAGGTATTTCTGATGTTTCAGCATCTATTTTTGTACGTAGCTGTTGAAAAATCGCTCTTGCAACTTTACATACAGTGAGTTTATTGATCTTCTGTCTTGCATTTCTGGTGACAATAACCTCAGAATATTCCATACAGTAGTCATAAAGAATATAAAATTTTAAATCTTTAAAATGAAGGAGACTTTCCTTTTTCACTGTTTTATGCATTCCATTTCCAAATAAAAGACTTGGCATATGGAAGAGAGTTATCTTTTGTTGCTGGAATGTTACTGAAAACTGTGTAAGTAGTGTGACTTTAGAGATATTAAACAAAATGTCTTAACTTTAGTTGTGGAAATTGTTAGCTTAAAACAAATACGGAGTTTTGTATGTGGTTAAGGCAGAAGAAAAACTTCTTCGGTAAAATTTCATTGAATGTATTGCAGCTTATGCTGAATTATCAGTCTTATCTATAGAAGAGTTCAAGAGTAACTTAAACACTTCCTTGCAAGATTCACTGTGGTAAGCAGTTAGGTGACCATCTCACATTCTTATCTTCATTAGGCATGTAATAAGTTTTAAAATTGAAAGATTAGTGATTTAGGTTTTTATTTTGTTTAAGAGTTTATTGGGAAAATCATGTGCTTCTGGAATATAGCTTTGCACAGCACTTCATAGCGTACAGTAATGTAGCAAGCATGATTCTCTAAGGAGCTCCAGCATCTGTACCTCAGTGCCAGAAGTATTGACAGATAATTCTGTAGAGTTTGTTTGCTTTTAAGTATCGCATTTTCCATTTTTTTTCCATCAGATGATAAATCAGATCATTTTGATTAAGTGAAACATATTTACTAGTAATGCTGATCCTCCTTGTATTGCAGCTTACTGCTTCTCATTGTCATGAGACTAGGCTAATTCAGGTGGGAAGGGACCTCAAGAGGATACAGTACAAGGAGGATACAGTACGAGCACAGCATCTTTTCTTCCCTTACAGACTCATCAGGTTTTCCTGATGATCCTGTGTGAAGTCATGTGAGTGAACTGATCTAGGTCTAGGAGCTGAGAAATAAAACCAGAGTCAGTCCAGCTTTCCCAGATGCCCAGTGACAATCTCTGACTACTTTACTTCTTACACCAGTGAGAAGTTTGGTGCCTTATCTGTGAGGATCAAGGCCAGTTACCAGTGGTTACAGACCCATTTAATGCTCATAGCACAGAGAGGGCACTGTGGTCGCTCCCACGTTTCATTCATCTCTGTTAAATACCACTGCTGCTTCTTGAGGATATTCTGGAGCTAATCAGTTTGCTGTAGTTATTCTTTACGTAATTCTCATGTTTCTTACTGCTGTTTTTAATATTGGGCACCCCAATGCCCTGTATTGTTTTTTGTTTTTTTTTTTTTACCTAACCCCTCAATCTTGATGCATATACCTCTTTCAGAGGGAATAAAATGCTTTAGATTCAAAAGACAAACACTGACAGTGGGGAATTTTGGCTTATGTTGTCTGCCTGTTATTAAAACTTTTGAATACGATAGCGTCTCTCCACAGCTTTCTGTTTGGCAGATCCCTGTCCTTTTAGGCCTTACCATATGGTACCCATAAAACTTCGAAGCTTTTCGGGGATGGTGTGTTCCAGCTTTTCAGTTTCTGGCCCCTAAATGTTCTCCACAGTCCTCCACAGCTCCACAATCCTTACCAACTTCAGAGAGCTGTCTGAGGGTTGTCTTTATGGTGCTTTGTTGTCCTTCTGATCTTGCCCTAATGAGGTCTTGCAAGCCTGCAAAGACTTAGGGGCTATTTTGGAGTTTGAAAAGTTCACTGTATATGTTTTTATTAGACTTTAATTGCCGCTAGCAGTCTCAGCTTAGTCGGTGTTGAGCAGCCTAAGGCTCGGTAGATGTTTCATTGCCATGGTTCATTTGCATGCCCAGGCCCTGCTAACCACCTGGCTGTTGAAGCAAGAGACCTTGAGAATACGCTTTGGTATTGCAGCTACGCTTTTCACTCCCCTCAGAACATCAGTCCTGGCACAGCTCCAGCTCGGTGCTGTGTAGCCCTCAATGCTGGGCTCATGCTAGTCAGCAGCGCCTATATGGGAAGCTTTGCCTCCTTGCTGTCCTGCAACATCTGCATCGCCTGCAAGCTTCATCGCAAAGATACCATACATACCTAGTTTGGGCTGACTTCCACAGGAACTACAGGAATATAACCTCTACTTTTCCAATGGAACTTAATTTATGTTTCCCACAGTGAGACTCTCAACTTCTGATACACCTCCTGTTCAGTCCCCATCATAAGGTGTTTCACTTGCCTAGTGCCGACTGTGGGAATAGAAAGAAGTAAGCAGTGTTCCACTTGGTAAGTCAACAAACTCTTCGTCACCTTGCTTGAGAACTCCGCCATCCCAGAAGTTGTCGCAAAGACACATAGAAGGAAAAAACCTTGTACCTGGACTTTTTGTTGTTTCGAGCCTACTCTGATTTAAACTTTGGGATCTCAGAACATCTGTGCCAGAGAACATGCAATCTGAAAAATCTGAAAAAAACTCTAATCACAGAACTTAACTCCATTATTTTTGGCATGCAAGAAGCGTTGCTCTGTAGCCTCATGTAAGCTACCTATAATCCTCTTAAGCTAACCAAAGGTGCAAGGATCAGCAACCCATTGTGGATGTGTTTGCTTACTAGCAAACTCCACCACTGAACAGCAGCTTGAAAAGCAGACATGAAGATACAAGACTCTGCAAGTGGCCGTGTCCTTCACTACAGCCCTCTTCAACTTGTTGCTTCAGAGACTTCAGATTTCAAGCAGCAGCTGTTGCTTATAATAGGCGAACAGAAAAGCATTCACACCTTTGGGGCATGGAAGAGGGGAAAGGAAGAAAATGTTCCTTGGTTGCACTGTATTTTTAAACAAGTGGTTATAAATACCTCTAGTAGGAGTGCCAGGGAAATCCCTCACTCAGGATCTGGGCGTATATCTCAGGAATTCGGAAAGGATTGGGGTCTTCTGTTAATCAGTTACAGCCACTCTCAGGCTGCAACAATAGTTTTTAAAAGCTGCTCTTTTCTGCTGACCTCTGCATTTCTAAAGAAAGCACAGTCTTTGAAAGTCTCCCAGTGACAAAGGCTAATTGAGTTCATACACAAAACAGGTATTTCATTCAGGTGTTTTCACTCAAGGAACAGTTCTTACATTCAACTACCAGCAGAATTGTGTCTTTTGCTTCTTTCAGATTACTCTTCCCCAACATTTTTTTCCTAGGTTAACGTAGTTAGGTATCTTTCTTGGGACTGTGTCCTGGCATTGCAGTATTAGGGGCTGAGCTGTGAAAGATTCAGCAGGGAAGTGAAAAGATATTGCCTTCTCTAATGAAGTTGCCAATTACCAGCTCTTTTTTTAGGGTCAAACTGAAAATTTCAATCAGAATGACTCTATGACACTAAAATGAAACAAAGAATACATTTGAAAAACATCCCATATATGGTGAAAATGCAGATTACAAGGTGTAAAAGATAGTCAAAGAGGTTTTTTTACAAGAACAACAAAAAAAGTTTAAATTCACCTCTTGGTACTGCAGATTCTGCAATCACATAGTAAAAAAATACCCCAGCGAGGTATGAATTATTGGGTAAATCAAAATTTTAGGGAGTTAACTGTGCAAATGTTTTCTGCTCCACCCTTTCCACCTTACAGTCACAGATTCTGCACTCAGGCAGACCAAGTTTGGATGCAAATGGTGGATGATGCAGGCATCTTCAGCACTCTAGTAAGAGTTGAAGTCTGGAAGCAGCGGGATAGACCATGCCAGGGCTCCAAAGAGATCTTTGCCAGAGGGAATGATTTTGTGTGAAGGTCTCAGCACTGAGGAATCTCATCTGCAAGAACAGAGGCACGTCAACACAGTGTGAGCTTTCAGAAAGCAGTAATTGAGTTGGGACTGAACCACAGAAAATGGATTTCCTCTCAACTTCTCTGTGGTGGTTTCACACTGATGGCTAGCTGAGTTCCTCCACACTGCTCTCTTACTACCCCTCCCCAAAAGAACGAGGAGAAAAAGAAAGTGCAATTAAAAAAAAGCTCATTAGTTGAGATAAGAATAGGGAGACGACTTGCCCATTGCTGTTAAGGGCAAAATAGACTCAGCATAAGGGAGATTAACATAATTTCTAGTTTATTGCTAACAGAATACAGCACTGAGAAACTAAAAGCAAAATCAAACCACCTTCCCCCCCATCCACTCTATTCTATGTCCTCCCACCAAGAACCACGGGGGAATGGAGGCTGCGGTCAGTCCCTGACGCTTCATCTCCGTTGCTCCTTCACAGTCACTCCCTGCCCCTGCTCCACGTGGGGTCCCTCCCACGGGATGCCGTCCTTCCCAAACTGATCCGGCATGGGCTTCCCACAGGCAGCAGCTCTTCAAGGACTGCTCCAGATATGGGTCCTTACCACGGGCTCCATCCATCCCCCAGGAGCAAACTGCTCCAGCACGGGTCCCCCACGGGTGGGCGGCAGCTCCCCCCAGACCCCCTGCTCCTGCGTGGGCTCCTCTCCACGGGCTGCAGCTCCGGCCCGGGGCCTGCTCCTGCGGGGGCTCTCCATGGGCCGCAGCCTCCTCCAGGCCACATCCACCTGCCCCACCGGGGGCTCCTCCACGGGCTGCAGCGTGGAGATCTGCTCCGTGTGGGACCCGTGGGCTGCAGGGGGACAGCCTGCTCCGCCAGGGGCCTCTGCACAGGCCGCAGGGGAACTTCAAAACCCTTCAAAAGTTCAAACAATGGTGCTAAGGTTTGATTATCAATGCCGCAGAGCGTTCGTATCCAATTTATATTTCCTATAAGCTTCTGGACATCATTCAGCATGCGGATTTCTGTTGTGATGGCTACATTTTGGGGTTGAATATTCTGTTGTAATATCTTCCAGCCTAAATATTTCCAAGGTGCTTCCGTCTGGATTTTTTCTGGTGCATTTGTAACCCTCTTTTTTGCAACTCCTGCTGTAGAACAGGCAGCACTTCTTGCGCTAAGCTCTTGGATGGACTGGAGAGCAATATATCATCCATATAGTGATAAATGTACATGTGAGGGAATTGCCTTCGCACAAGGCGCAAAGCTTCTGCAACGTATGTCTGGCATATAGTTGGGGAATTTTTCATCCCTTGGGGTAGTACAGTCCAGTGATATCTGTCTATGGGTTCACTCCTGTTGATTTTTGGGACTGAAAAGGCAAATCGGGGAGCATCTTCAGAGTGAAGTGGTATAGTAAAAAAACAAACCTTCAAGTCAATAATTAGTATATTCCAATTTTGAGGGAGTATAGTAGGGGAAGGCAATCCAGGCTGGAGAGCTCCCATGTCTTCCATGATGTTGTTTATCTGGCGCAGGTCATGGAGCAGTCGTCATTTCCATTTTTCTTTTTATCACAAATATTGGTGAGTTCCAAGGACTAGTTGTGGTGGCGATATGGCCTAATTTCAATTGCTCTTTAATAAGTTCTTGGAGCACAGCGATCTTTTCTGCTGGAAGCGGCCATTGATCCACCCACACTGGCTTCTCAGTTTTCCAGGTGAGTTTCATGAGTGGTCACTTGTCAATGGCCACTATCGAAAATTTTCTGGAGAGCTCAGGGTGAAATTGCCCTGCCCCATCACATCTCTCCCCAGTAGGCTGACAGCTATTGGGGCAGCATATGGCTGAACATGACATGCCGAACCTTCGTGAGTTTTAATGGTAACCATATATTTACTTTGGCAAGTATTGGAAACACCACCCACCCCCATGAGGCCTTTTGCAGTTGAATCCAATGACCATCCGCTGGGCCAGTCCTTTAGGGCTATTACTGTTACATCTGCCCCTGTATCCATTAACACCGTGACTGGGGCATTCAGGGGGTCAATGGTCGGGTGATGTAATGTCAGGGTCAATATAGGTCTTTTGGTGGCAATGGTCGAGGCCCAGAAGACTGATGGGGATCCTGTTGACCCAAAAGCCCTGTCACATCGCTCGCACTGTTGTGCTTGGGGAACCGTTGCTTTACATAATATTAACTGGGCAATTCTGGTATCCTTTGGCACAAGCACCAGTGGCGAGGGAGTCCATGCCATGGCTTGTATGACCCCTTCATAATCAGCATCAGTAACTCCAGGCAGTACAAAAAGTCCTGTCAAGGTGGTGCTTGAGCGCCCCAACAGGAGCGCGCTATATCCTTTACCTATTGGTCCCTTAATGTTCAGCATTATTTTGCGCACCTGAGCGTCCCAAAGGGTGCAGTCCTCTACTGTGGAGACATCCAAACAGGCGCTTCCTCGGGTTTTGGCAGTGAGGGAATCCACGGTAATATATTTGGCGAGGCCACTGGAGCGGTGCTCTGCTGTTGTTGTGATCCGGCTGTCATCATTACTCGAGGTGGGTCCCATGAGGGTGGCCTGCCCACCGTCAAGGACCGGGGCACTTGTGTCGTCGCGCGGCCCCACGCTGCACTCCGCCTCCTGTTTCCCTGCCGCGATTGCAGGGACCGACCTTCTGTGTTACATCTCGAGCAACACTGGCTAGCCCAGTGCCACCCTTTTCCACATCGGGGACAAGCAGAGGGGGGAGGAGGGTTACCGCGGCCTCCCCCCATGCCCCGCTGAGGGCATTCAACAGCAAGGTGTCCTGTAGCTTGGCAGCGGAAACAACGTTTACCCACGATTTGAAGCGCTGCCGCAAAGGCTCCAGCTAAGGCGGCAGTGTGGTGCTCCACCGATCCAACTCGGTTACACGCCTCTATCATCTGCACTAACGTAGTATTAACTGGTAACGCTTGGAGTATCTTTTTACAGTCCGTGTCTGCGTTTTCTACAGCCAATTTTAACATCAATGCCTCTTTTGCCTCGCGATTGTCGACCTGTTTATCTACAGCGTCCCACAATCTATCGATAAATTGCATGTACGGTTCGCTTACTTGTTGTTTAATATTCGTAAATGAGGGTTCAACTTTTCCTACTTCCGATAATTTCAACATTGCCTGGAGAGCCAGAGACGCAGACTGCCGCAAGACGGCATCATTGAGCCTAGCCTGCAATCTCGGGTCCGGCAATGGCTCCGTCCCCATTAGTTGTGGGATCCCGGCTCCCATAAGAGGGTCGCCAGGCTGTCTCTCCAGATTTTGTAAGGCGGCTGTTTCGCAGCCTTCTTTCCACTTTTGTTCCCACAGCAACTTTTGTGTTGGGGTTAAAATCATTGTGGCAATCTGGCGACAGTCGTAGGGCACTAACAATTGACCAGTCATGACGTTCTCTAACAAGGACTGTGTAAACGGTGCGTGCAACCCGTACGTAGTCACCGTCTTTCGTAATTCTTTAATTAAATCCCATTGAAAAGCGTGATACTCATTTGGACTGTTGGCACGCACTTCTACCGGGAAAGCCATTCCTATTGGGTCCCCATCCTTTAATGCTTCCCAGCGCACCTGCTCCCATCGCTCCCGTGTATCAAAAACTCGAACTCCATTGTTAAGGTGGGGCAATGTGGGAGCCGAGGGGGCTCGCGGAGTAAGGCTAAGCAGTGCGGGTTCGCGACCCTCTTCTTGATCGTCCCCCAGGTCTGTTAAATTGTCCTGCTCTGGTGGCTGATCAGACTCCGATCCCGGAGCTGCTATCAGGATCGCCGGGGCGGTGGCGCTCTGTACCTTCTTTTCCGCCTGCCACGCTCTTAAAGTCTCCATTACCAGGCGCTACGTGGTCATAACCTCAGCGGCGGTCGCATCCCCGCTTGATGCTGCCTCCCACACTTTCTCCCCCGCTTGTTCCCAAGTCTCTACATCGAATATAGCTGAGGCCGTCGAGGTGACCCCTTGTTTTTGCAAAAACTTTAACAGTAGCTTTATCTTAAATGGGTCGTATTTTACACACCTTTTTGTTAATAATTGCGTTAATAATGTTACTATTGCTTCTTCTTCTCCTGAGAGATTGGTTCCCATTGTGATTGCCCAGCCCCTCACCTGTCCTTCAGGCGTTGTCCCTGAGTTGAAGCTGCAGTCCAGCTGAGAGCTTGATTCGTTCGGCTGGGTTCCCTCCGGATGCTCGTGCAGCGTTGCTCTGCCCCTTATCACGTCGGGGTCACCATTTGAAGGGAATGACGACACGGACTCCAAGATAGTTGAGAAATGGAGACCCTTTATTGTCCCAGTGCCAGATCTTATATAGTTTTTCTGAGCCCCTACACGCGCTGCACGTGGCTGCCAAACATAGTTACAGACTTCTGGTGGGTGCATTCCTTTTTATCACGCGTAGCCCTCTATAAGCCTGTCCGAGCCTAACAACTCCTTCTTATTGGTTCCCACTTTCTCTTATTCTAGCCTGGTTACCACTCTATGCCTTAGTGCACTGCCGTATCAATCAGCTCCAGTTTGTCACCGAACGGGTCACCCATAATTCCCCCTTTTTTTGTTTCTACAAGCCAAATCGTGCACAACGAATATTTAATCATTTTTTTTGCAAACATTGCAACAGGCATGGTATAACTATTATAATTGGAACAAACGCAATAAACAAAATAATCATTATCTTTTACCAACTCTGTTAGCCACACAATTATTCCTAATCCCTTTAGCCAAGACTCCAATCCCAGTGAGCTTGTTGTTAGCTTATCAGACAAGTCATTCAGTTTTTTAAGCTGTTGAAATATCATCTGGGCTGGATTGAGACTCATGCGGCGCCGAAACTGCAGAGGTGGAGGAGGGCAGTGGTCCCAACCAAGGCCGCATGCCACGGACTGGCACCCATCGTGGTCCTTGTCCTGTGGAGACACAAGTGTACCCTCGCCCCCAAGTTATTAGCTGGTATGGTCCTTCCCACTCCCCCGGTATCCAAGTTTCGCATCATAACCATCGCTTTCCCTGTTTTAACTGATGTTAGTCCTGATTCCATTATTTTAAAATGCTTAAGGGGTGGTAAATCTTTGTGTTGAAAAGATAGTGTTAAATGATTCATAACATAGATTACTTTAGCTAACCTATTCTGTGGTGTCTCTTGGGTCTCCCCCTGTTTTTGTTTTGCTAGCAGGTCCTTTATTGTGCGGTGTACTCGTTCTACTATGGCTTGTCCTGTGGGTGAGTGTGGGATGCCTGTCTTGTGTGTGATACCCCAAGTGTGGAAAAATGCCGTTGTAGAGTAGCTGACATATGCATGGCCATTATCTGTTTTTATTTCTTTTGGGATGCCAAGGGTGGCAAAGGCTGCACAAAAATGTGCTTGCACATGGCGGCTAGTCTCGCCTGCCATAGCCGTGGCCCAGATTGCATGTGAAAAGGTGTCTATGGATAAGTGAACATATTTTAACCTTCCGAATTCGGGAATGTGAGTAATGTCGGTTTGCCAAATCTGGAGGGAGGAGAGGCCCCTAGGATTGACAGTAGTCACTGGGCCTGTCTGCTGTTGACAATCTGGGCAGGCTTGGACTATGACTTTTGCCTCTCCTATAAGGATGGCAAATTGTCTGGACAATACTTTTGCTGCCTGGTGAAAGAACTGGTGTGACAAACGAGCCTGAGAGAGTGTATTTGGTACTGGGACTTGCAATGTTATGTTAGCTAGGTGGTCGGCTTGGGCATTCCCCTCTGTAAGGAAACCTGGTAAGGTGGTATGACTCCTAATATGAATTATGCAGTATGGATGGGTACGTTGCTCAACAAGGAATAGCAATTCCTTGAATTTTGCAAACAGTGCTTCATTCTGAATGTGCCTGATTTGAGATCGTTCAATTTGTTGTACCACTTCCACTGCATATTGTGAATCTGACACAATATTCACTGGGACCTGATGCCATTGTTTAAATGCCAATATTATTGCATGCAATACTACTATTTGTGGGGAGCCTTGAATGTTTCCCATTATGTGATTCCACTGGCCCCCTTGTTCCCATGTAACTACTGCTTTTCCCGTTCGCCCTGACCCATCAGTGAATACAGTTTGTCCTTGGACAGGGTGCCATCTATATAGGGGTTTAACCTCGAGTTGTACATTATTATAAAAGGTGAACAATTTGTGAGAAGGGAGGTGTATATCTAATTGACCATCAAAGCCCGAAAGGGCTGCTTGCAGCTCAATGCTATTCTGGAGGCACCAGTCGAGGTAGCCCTTTTTTCATCTGCTGTAATAAAAATGATAAGAAAATCTGTTTAATATGCAACAAATTCAGTTTAGATGATCAAGCTGGGGATTGGTCTGCATGAGAACGATACAGAATCTGTGTTAGATATTTTAAAGAAAAAGTTAAGTAAGTCTGGGTGGTTGTGATATCGTTGACGCTGTCTGAAGAAAGTTATTGACCAGGAAGTTTCTTAAGTTTTTCACGGGTGTCTTAATTCTCAGATTGCATTGCTTTGCCAGAGAAATGAACTTTAGGAAGAAAAGAAAAACCAAGGGAAGTGAGAGCAGGAAGGCTTATACCGTGTCGAAAAACTGAATATCCCAGGATAAATGCTTAGTTCTACAGATGAAATGAAGTTTCCATGCAGGGAAGTTGTTTGCCTGAATTTTCTGTAAGAGTTTCCCAGTGACTGAGGAAATTAATGGGAAAGGACTCATTTGAGAACGCACTTTGTTCTTACAGGTCCCATTTCAAGACATACTATGATACGTCCAGAGGTACATCTGTTTCATCCTCATTTGGTTTACTTTGCTGTGAGTCTGACCAATGGAGACACAGGACAGCCATGCACAGTAGTCCTCCCAGGTAAGAAAGCGTTCTCCTTCCAACGGGGATGTTAGAGTGAGCTCTGTAGGGAGACAGGGAACAAGATAAAGGGTGGCGATTCCTAGGTCTTAGCTAGCACAATTGTGTCTTAGAAAATGAAGTAGAATATTCTGAGATCGACAAGCAATTAATTGAAGATGTAAACGGAAAGTGTTACCTACAGGTTTAACACAAATAACTGGGACGTTTGGGAAGAAGATTGGGAGAAGACGGTAAAAACCTGCAATAAAAGGTTTGCGTGGAAATTGCAACAAGGGACAGTGACTAATAAGGAATAGAAATGATAAAAAAAGGGGGATAGGAAATCAAGGAAATGGGCAATACCCGGAACAAAGACGTTTTAAAGAAAAGCCCCCTTGGGTGCATACTGCCACATTGGAAGGATACTGTCGGAACTGGGGGCACAGAAAGCAAGAGGACTCTCCTGAAGTACTGCAGTCCAGTATAGTGGCCACTATACAAGCTTGAGGATGGAGCTAAATGGCCACTTTATGGAGCAATCGGCTGTAACGCTATCCTGCAATTAGTGTTGCTTTTGAGGAGAGAAGGCAAATGGGATGAAATGTTGTATACTGATATGTTGCTTCAGCATCCTGGAGGGAAAAAGGTATGGAATTAAGTTGGCCCCTGACTGAGCCTTTGGTGAAAGTACAGGCTGGAGAAAGATCAAAAGAAGCGTTAAAAGGGTTATTGAAGGTAGTAAAGGTGTGGCATGTAGCATTTGACAGAGCTGTTTGAAGCGGCATGAGCAGGGAAAGAGGATACCAAAATCGCAGGCGTGAGTCCTCTGGGGCCTCTGGTAAATACCAAACTCTGGTTAAACTGGGAATTGAGAATCTGTTCCAACAAGGTCCAAAAGAAACCCCTATGGAATTTTTGGACCGGCTTTGAAATGCAATGAAGAAAAAAAAATACACCAATTTGGACCTGGCTTCGGAAGACAAACAGAGGCAATTGGCTAGCCTCTTTCTAGGACAATCGGCCCCTGGCATCAGAAGGAAATTGTCTTAGGTTGCAGGATAAAATTGCAACAGTCGGAGCAGGAATGACGGGGACCTGGGGCATCTATGCGAGCAGATCCCCTGGTTGAAAGAAAGCTAGGGAATGAAGAGAGAGGCATGGATTTTAGGTTGGATATGGGAGCTTCTTTCTCTGTGTTAATCCAAAAATTGATTCTGGAAAAGCGCTAGGTCTGTAAATGTAGTAGGAGCGACTGGCCAAAAGGAAAAGGCATTTTTTTGCAATGCTGGAAACTGGAATTGGGGAAAAATGATGGGAATACATCAGTTTTTATACTTACCCAGTTTGCTAAGGCCCTTCTTAGGAAGGGACTTGCTGGAAAAATTGAATGCAAAAAGTTCTTTTGACCAAGGGAAAACGGAAATAAAAGTAACACATTAAACTCTGAAGTCTATCTATCCCTGGCAAGTCCAGAGAAAGCTCCAGATAGGACTCCCTGCATGGATGTAATTATGAACCAAGTGTGTCTGGGAGTTTGGGCTACAGGAATACCTGGGGGAGCAAAGAATGTAGTACCTGTAAAAAAAATGGATTTAAAGGAAAATGCTCCCAAGGTATGCTAAAAGCAATACCCACTAAAGGTGAAAGATGGAAGTGGAATGGCAGGAATAGTCAATAACTTTCTTAATTATGGACTAATCTACTAAGAGTAGAATGTGAGTCACAATATAACACTCCGTTGAGCACTGGTTCACGGTACTAGATTTAAAGGATGCCTTTTTCTGCCTGCCTGTGGCACCTGAAAGCCAGAAACTCTTTGCCATTGAATAAGAAAATCCTAACAGAGGACGAAAAACTCAGCTTACTTGCACTGTGTTACCACAGGGGTTCAGAAATTGCCCCACCATATTCAGAAACCAACTAGCCTGTAATCTTGAAGCTTGGAAAACCCCTTCGGGGAAAGGGGACACTTGCAATACGTAAATGACCTGTTGATAGCTACTCAAGAAGAAAAGGAATGTGTAGAATGGACTGTTAGTTTAATTTTTTTTTATTTTTTTGGGCTTTAATACTGTGAACCCAGCCTCTTTCCTTAGTAACAGAGTTTATTGCATCAAGACCATGGACACGGTATACTCCAGCCGACCACCCCTAGAAGAAGCAGAGGGCTGGTGTACAGACAGCAGCACCTTCGTCCGCCAGGGATATGCGGTACCTCACAGGATATGCGGTAGCAAACATCAGCCCAAAAGGCTGAAATCATCGCCTTGGTGAGAGCTCTTGAGCTGGCAAAAGGGAAAAGAATTAACATTTGGACAGATTAGAAATATGCCTTTGGTGTGGGGCACGCCCATGGGGCAATTTGGAAGGAGAGAGAACTCTTATCCTCAATTAAACATGCAGAAGAGCTAAAGTTGCCATTTTGCACTGTAAAGGACATCAAACGGGATACTGACATCGAAAGAGGAAATAGATTGGCTGACGCAGAAGCCAAAGGGGCAGCAGAATGGGCATCTGGGAGTCAAATTTTGGCACTAGTACCAGGAACAGAAAACCAGGCATTAACAAAAGTCTTAGAAAATGAAGTAGAAGATTCTGAGATCGATAAGCAATTAATTGAAGCTGTAAACGGAAAGTGTTACCTACAGGTTTAACACAAATAACTGATACAAATAACTTTGTATACCGTTGTTAGACAGGCATAAAAGTAAACCTCAGACAGGAATCAAACCCCAAAGAGGAACAACAGGGAAGGGAAATGTTCCTGGGAAACAGTGGCAACTTGATTTCTTTCAAACTCCCAAGAAAAGGGGGGGTTAGATGCCTACTGGTACTAAGAGACACCTTTTCCAGATGGCCAGGAGCATTTCCATGTAGAACTAACAAAGCCAGAGAAGCGTCCGAAGTACGGTTGAATGAAATTATACCGAGATTTGGTGTACCCTCAGTAATGTCATCTGACAGGGGACCACACTTCACTGCAGAACTGACCCAACAAGCCAGCAAAGTGCTGGGGCTTGATGGGCAACACCACACTCCATACATAGGCCACAGGCAAGTGGCCAAGTGAAAAACCACGAACCATTTGATAAAACAACAGATTGGTAAAATCTCTCAAGAAACCAATATGTATTGGTAAAACTAAGCCCCTTTTGAGATATTGTGTGGCAGGCCTTACCAAATGCCCTACGAAGGAGAAGATCTAACACAAGTAGGAAACCAATATTTGCAACAACATATTACAGCTTTGGGCAAGCAACTAGAACAAATCAATAAGAACGTTTTAGGCACTAGACCTTTTATTTGCCTCCCAAGGGGAAGTATGCACTTTAATAAATAGTAGTTGCTGTATGTATGTAAATGAGGCAGGACGAATTGAGACTGCTCTCTCTCTCTCTACATATATATATACATACGTATTTGGAAAAGACCAAGATCTTACATAAGGTAGTTCAAGATGACACCTCCTGGGGTTTTTGAGAATTATGCAACAAAACGACCTCTTGGTTACCCAACTTTTCTTGGCTTAAGCAATTGTTTAGAGGAATATTGCACTAGTATATGCTCCTTGGGAAGCCGGTTAAACTCTCTTCAAACACTGGACTACCCGTAAATTGATTGCTTCCTCTAACTGGCACTTATGCTATAGCTGGATCCTCTAAATCCCATTTTACTGCTTCTGCGTACTAAGTAGGTGACAGAAACTTTCATAGCCGGAGAGCAGAGAAGAAGGAGTTGTAGTTCTGTATAAAGAAAATGTTTGGAAGGTTTGAAGAGGTTTCCCCTGCTCAGCTGCCATCCCTATGTTAATCAGTTACCTGATCTTTTGCATTACAGCAAAAGTCTTGATTCACTTATTAAGGAAAGTTATTTCTGAAAATACTCAGCCACCTCTGTGTTTGCCAAACCTTTAATGGCACTGTGCAATACGCAGATTGCAGTGATAAATCAGGTTGCGGAATGAATGGCAACATAAATATTTGGCTCCAGATACAAAATGTCATTTATTTGGCCATTTTATTTATGGTAGCACTCCCCGCCCCTCCCATTCCCTCCCCCTCCCATTCCCTCCCATCCCCTTCCCTCCCCCTCCCATTCCCTCCCCTCCCCTCCCCTCCCCTACGCTCCCCTCCCCTACCCTCCCTTCCCCTACATGCCCCTAAACTCCCCTCCTCTACACTCCCCTGGTCCCCTCCTCTACACTCCCCTCCCCTACAGTCGCCTATACTCCCCTCCCCTACGCTCCCCTCCCCTCCCCTCCCCTCCCCTACAGTCCCCTATACTCCCCTCCCCTCCCCTACGCTCCCTTCTCCACCCCTGCCCTCCCCTGCCCTGCCCTCCCCTGCCCTGCCCTGCCCTCCCCTCCCCTCAATTCCCCTCCCTCCCTTTCCCTTCATTCCCTCCCCTTCCCTCCCCTTCCCTCCCCTTCCCTCCCCTCTTGTCCTTTTCTCTCCTTCCCTCTTCTCCTCCTCCTTCTTTCGTTCACAAGCTTGAATGCAGAAGGGGGAGAAGCGTAACTTCAAATCGCTTCGGTTGTTCTCGTAGCTTATATCACTGGCTGATTCGTGGGAATCCATCCGCAGTAATCAGAAGCGTTCCAGCTGCTGTGTTACCAGTCAAGCAACAGTCTCATACTGGGAATCACTGACTTCTTTCTGTGGCTTGGACAGGTGACTTTCAATTCCACCCTGGCTTGAACACGTCCTCTTGCTATGTCCCCACCTGCATTGCAGTTCTGCTTAGAAGCAGAAGCACGGTTTTGAAGTAGTTCCACTACTTCCATTTTCAATGATTTAGTTTGGCTAGCCAAGTGGTTTCTGTAAATAGAACACAATCAAGAGATTTTGGTTAGAAACAACTAACTGAGTGCTTCCTTTCCACATGGGCAATGAATGTTTACCCTTTCCTAATGGAGACTACAGTGTAAGAGATAATGACAGATCATTCAGAGAGCTTGGAAATATTCCTCGGGGATGCTTAGTCCAGAGGACCAGAGTAAATCTGGCTAAAGTACACCGTGGAATCACTCTGAATTACTTCCTAATTAAATATATATGCAGATAGAGTTAAAAGAATTAAAAAGAATTAAATAAAAAAGAATTAAAAAGAATTAAATATATATGCAGATAGAGAGAGAGAGAGAGAGAGAGAGAGAGAGAGAGAAACCTAACAAATTGCTATGCAGGTTAGCTTCTTGCTCTCTTTTCTAAAAGTTATAGTGAATACAGCATCTGGGTGTGTTACAAACATTACCCTCAGTCCACCACAGGTACACACGAGAGGTCAGTCTGCAGGTTCCGGAGGCACAGAAACTGCTCTGGCTTGATGTGAAGAGCCAAGACATAAGTTGCTGTCAGAGAAAAGATGCTGTCAAAGTGTGTCACTAGATGCTAGAGCATCTCTACCACCATCTCTACTGCATCTATATGCATCTCTACTAGAGCATCTCTACTTATCCAGTCTGGGTGATCTTACGAGCATTCTGAAGACCCAGAGGAGGGTCTCTTTGTCATTTCTGCTTTTATAGCCAGTGAAAATTCTTATAATTTTACACAGAGGGGACGAAAAACACTAAGAGTACTTCCAATCTTCACAACTTCTAAGCAAGTGGAGATGAGGTTGTGGAATAACCAAATAAACTGTTGATCTAGAAGCAGCCTAAAGATTGTCTGAAACCAGGGCCTTGCATTCTCCATTTTTATAGCAGTACTTGCCTTCAAGTGCACCATCATTATTTTATTACCTTTCTACCACTACAGAAATGCACCTGATTCTTTCACAAAACTTACGGGTGGTCATTGGAAATATTCATCAGCATTCATCTCGGTTCTCTTTTGGCCTGTGAAGCTTCTAAGATCAGAGATGAAGATCAGCTATAATATGGAGTTTTGGATCCTGCAAAGGAAAAGAAGAATCATACTGAAAACTCTTTTCAACCTCACTTGCAATCATCAAAGAAAAGAATACCAAAAGAATACCGCTTTATCATGGTAAGCATAAATTTGAGCCTAGGTCTCCTATAACTGAAGCGAGGTTAAACAGGTTCCAAACAAGGCTAAGGAGCACACCCATAATCATTTCCATAAAACTGTGTTTTCAAAAAAATGGCTTAAAGATTTAGATTTTCTTACAAGTGAAGAATGAAAAAAAAAAAGAAAGAAAGAAAAGAAAATTACCAGGACATACAGTTCTCCTCTAGCTTGCTTTGCTTCACTCAGAATCTGAGTCTTGAGTCACAGTCAGGGAGCAGCATTGTACAGAAATGCCAAAGCCTCCCCAGACTTGTTGTATCTTCATCAAGAAGGGCTTTGATACTGCTGCCTCCTCAGCAACATCAGCAATTTACTAGGAAAGTTGGTGTCCACCAGGTCAAATAGGAATAGGAAATCCCTCTTGCCACAACTTCACACTCACACCAGAGTTGGCAGGACAGACCGATGGGCAGAGAAGTATCTATAAGAGTGTTAGAAAACAGACTTGAGAACACATTTCCATCAACCCAGGAAAAATTACTTGCTCATCCCTTCAAACTGAACTCTAAGTAGAAGTAGGTGATGCCAAGCTGCATTCCTGACATCTATGCTGCTGTCCTGAATTTTAATGTGACGGGGTACTTTTAAGTCTCTTGTTTATGCTTTAGCACTATGGGAGGACCACAGCACACTCTGATTTGTCTACCCTTATTTGTTGATCGTGTGTAGGAAAAAGAGAACGCGCAGAGGCCCTCACCCATACGTTGGATCTGTCACTCTGTGCAGCTCCATCACTGAGCAAAGTACCAAACTTCATGCTTGTGTAAGGACTTTACACAAACGACAGAATACTAAAGTGAAGCCTTCACAATAAAACCACATTTTTTTCCTCAGCCAAGCATCAAAACACTTACAGAAGGGCATGGGCCCTCTCTATGCACCTCAAGGTGGGGTCCACAAATCCTCACGTGGTTTCATCACGTCCAGCACACTTCTCTGTCCCTCCTAGCTAAACTTGTACAGCGGCAGCTGTTCCCAAATTGCCATGGTGACATAATTCCATTCTGTTTATGAGGGCATCACAGTAGGCCCCTTGCAACGACAACAGAAAATTCTCTGTTGCTAATGCCTAAGTCTCAGAAACAATTAGAGAAATACCACTATACCCAAATTGACTTTAATTAGATTAGTTCAAAAATTATTCTCTGCTGCCATACATCTGTGGAAGGTGTGTGATAAATCTTTTCCTTAAGAAAGGATTGCAGACAAAAAGAGCTTGATTCTGATACGTTCCCCTTACTTTTAGAGCTGTTGACCTTTTATTTCCATGTAAGAAAAAAGAAGCTGAAATCGACAATTCTCTTCCTCCGAGTTGGGAATACGAAATAACCCCAATTATCCAGGAAGCCTTAGAAAGGAAACTATATATTTCCTTGATAAACACCTTGTTTCTTCTGAAAAATTTTCCAGTCCTTTGCAACTGCGGTGGTTTTAATTGGGGGGGCAGCCGAGTTCTACCACGGCCGCTCTCTCACTCCCCCTCCTCAAAGAGAAAGGGGGAGAAAATGCGATGCAGAGGGCTCAAGGGTTGAGATAAGGACGGGGAGATTGCTCAACAATTATCGTGACGGGCAAAGCAGACTCAGCATAGGGAGAGAGTAAGATTTGTGCCTATTTCTAACAAGCTAGAGAAGTGAGAAACAAAGGAAAGAAAGCAAAAACGCCTTCCCCCCATCTGCCCTCTTCCACCTCCTCCCCCCGAGCAGCGCAGGGGAACGGGGGAATGGGGGCTGTGGTCAGGCTCTAGCGCTTCGTCTCCACCGCTCCTTCACAGTCACTCCCTGCCCCTGCTCCCCATGGGGTCCCTCCCACGGGATGCCGTCCTTCCCAAACTGATCCGGCATGGGCTGCCCACAGGCAGCAGCTCTTCAAGGACTGCTCCAGATATGGGTCCTTACCACGGGCTCCATCCATCCCCCGGGAGCAAACTGCTCCAGCACGGGTCCCCCACGGGTGGGCGGCAGCTCCCCCCAGACCCCCTGCTCCTGCGTGGGCTCCTCTCCACGGGCTGCAGCTCCGGCCCGGGGCCTGCTCCTGCGGGGGCTCTCCATGGGCCGCAGCCTCCTCCAGGCCACATCCACCTGCTCCACCGGGGGCTCCTCCACGGGCTGCAGCGTGGAGATCTGCTCCGTGTGGGACCCATGGGCTGCAGGGGGACAGCCTGCTCCTCCAGGGGCCTCTCAACAGGCCACACGGGAACTGCTGCTGCGTGCCTGGAGCGCCTCCTGCACTGACCTTAGGGGCTGCAGGCTGGTTCTGTCTCATTTTGTCACTCCTCTCTCCCACTTGCTGTTGCCCAGCAGGGTTTTTCCCTCCCTTACTTAAATCTTCTGTCCTAGAGGCCCAACCAGCGTCGCTCCCTGTCTCAGCTCTGGCCAGCAGCAGGTCCCTTTTGGAGCCGTCTGGAGCTGGCTCTGATCTGACATGGGGCAGCTGCTGGGCTCTGCTCACAGAGGGCACCCCTGCAGCCCCCCTGGTACCAAACCCTTGCCACGTGAGCCCCATACACTCCCTAATACTGAAAGGCAGTGTGGAAAAGTGGTGAAGAATTTGCGTGAGAAAGAGCGAAGTGTGAGGCAGTGAGACATGGCTGTCTGTCAGTCAAGAGGCTTTGAAAAGGATCAAAGTGTTTGTGGAGAAAATATTGGGACTGAAGGGTGAAAAGCAGCACTGAACATTTATTAAACAGAACTGAAATGTTCCAAGTTTGGCCAGCACTGGCTATATCTGATGCAGTAAAGACCGTGACATTGAAGAGACAGATGGAGGAGAAGAAGGAAGGGCTAAACATCTGTTTTAAGGAGCAGTGCGCAAGTAGTGAGAAGCTGAATCAAATAGAAAGATCAGGGCTGGCGTGAGAACAGAGACATGCCAATCAGAAACCATCACACATGGTATGAGACACATGGTGGCCTGGAAAAACAAAAGGTAGAGGAGGGACCACTGCAACTCTCATGGAGAGTCCTGGTCCAGAGGATTGGGATGGAAACACATGGGAAGAGACAGACCTGTGCAAGTCTGGCTGGTAATAACAAGTAACAATAATGGTGTTAGGAAGGGCACTTCTGTCCCAGTGCAAGATGAGCTCTGTGGTACAGTAAGCCAGCTACAGAAGCAAATGTCACCCCCCAGTTACCAAGACCACCATAAAGAAAACCAAGGCTGCAGCTGCAGCCCAGAAAAGAACAGAGCAAGTCACTGTCACAGCAGGCTTCATTCACGTAAAATTAAAGCCATGAAAGATGATGGGTGCCCTAAAAATGGATATTGATGCTGATTAGCTGGTTAACCTGGAGGGACATCCTCGACTAACAGTATGGGGTTGTATGGGTCTTGCTAAAGCAGTAGCCTGAGGGTGAGACTGGGAATATCAGCAACTATTCTGATTTTATTATTTACTTTTCTTTTTTTTTTTGCTACAGCTTCAAGTTTTTTGAAAGGCATTTTACTTTCATTTCCTAATGGCACTTCTCACAACAGTTTTGTTTTAGCCTTTTCAAAGGGGTCTTTAAAAGAGATAAATACACATTTGCAGTAAACGTGTGTCTTTAGATAGTCATTACTGAAGCTAGACCTAAACATTACTTTTTATTTCCTTTCACTTCAATGTTGGATTGTAAAAATGGCATTTTGTTTTTATCTCTGCACTACAATCTGCTGTTCCCAGGGTAACTTCCTTTCTGAGAGGCTTGTCAAAAAGCAGGATGTGGATAAGATTAAGTGTGCCTTGAAGGATGAAGATTGTTGAGGAGAACCGCGACTTCATTATTCATTCAGATCTGGGTTCCCCAGTATAAGGGTGATGGGTATACTGGAGCAAGCCTAGTGAACATGCCACTACAGGCCACTAAGATGATTAAGCAAGTGGAGCATCCGACATGTGAGGAGATGGTGAGGTAGCTGGGATTGTTTAGCTTCAAGAAGGAAAGGCTCAGGGGAGATCTGATTATCAATGTGTACAAATAGCTAATGTAAACAAGATGGGCCCAAACTCTTCTCAGTGGTATCCAGGGACAGGACAAAGAGGTAGTGAGCCCAGGAAATTCTACTTAAACATACAAAAAAAATCTTTTTACTTTTTAGGTGGTAAAACACTGGAGAAGTTTGACCAGACAGCTTGTGGAGTCTCCATCCTTTGAGATACTTAAAACCTGATTAGATATGGCACAAAGACACCTCCACAGATCTCTTCCAGCCTTAACTGAAAGAGACTCTTACGATTCTGTTCTTCACTCTGCTCATGACTCTGATTCTACTCTTTTCCTTATTCGTCCTTCTAAAAATAACTTCTTTTGCATGTCACTTTCCCCATCTGTTTCCTGAATCCTCTCCCTGGAGCAATGGTAGACACACAGAAAAGCAGGATGGTACCTATGAAAAGAAATAGGAGAAAAGAGACCTTGTTAGTTTGGCCACATTAGTATTCCTCTCCTCCCTTTCTCCCCCCCCCAAACACTGCTGTAGTCACTGTCACCAGGAAGGCATCAGCAGGAGACATCACCTACTTAGGCACTTACCAACAGCTGGTAGAAAGGGTCAAGATAAACAATGGCCCAAAGGCCTCCTCAGAAATTCAGCAATACCACAACCATCTGCCACGTGCATGTCAACCAGCTTTGACAACATGGATGTTCTGCTGCCAGAGCATAGGGCCAAAGAGTTGTAACTTCCCCTGCAATCACCATGTTCTCAGCTGTGGGAACATCTTTCACTGCCACCATAGTCCCACTGCTTCCTTGTCCTGGGGCTGCACCTCCCAAGGAAGACCCCCAAAGTGAAAGGTGTGGGCCAATGCTCACCTCTTCAAGAACACCCTAACTACCCAGACCTCACAGATAGTCCTTCTCATCTTCATGCCCTTCCTTTCTCCAATGTTAACCCACTGGCTGCTGAGGAGGATGCCACTGTGGCAGTCAGGGGTCAGTTTGCTATTTTCAAGATTAATTAACCCCCTATTAGCCCATTTCCCCTGCCATCAGGCCTTGATCTGGAGATAACACAAACTTGAAGGCCACAGAGGTGCCAAGAAGCGGACTCCTCTGCCACAGTGATGTCAAAAGATGAGCTGTTTTCCTCCCTGGAAGAGATTCCTAGTTTTAGAAGAAGAGGTGCAGAATTTGCCCTTTCCCACCAAATTCTCCCTTTTCCAGCTCCACCCTACCACGTCATCTCATATATGACTGTCCCACATATTTGATTGTCTGGTACATCCCTTGTGAGACACAGAGGCCAGAACAGCACAACTGCATTCAAGGTGTTGGCAAGCCATGAATTTATGATGTTAGGGGATCCTGTTATTTCCCCTAGCAGTATAGTTCTGCCCAGGCATCCGTAATTCTCTCATGAAGTCGTCTCTTATTTAAAGCAGTGACAATTTAAGAGTATCTGTAGATCAGCTCAAGTTGGGTACCTCCAAGTAGGGACCCCGCTCGAGGCTTCCTCTGGGTTTTTATACCCGTAAAATCTTTGCTTCATCAGCTATAGTCCCATCAGTTGTTGGCACATGTACGCTATGCTCTATCAGATTGGCGGTTCTATGTTGCAGGGTGGAATGGTTTCTTTTATTTGCTGGGTACAGCTCTCATCCGGCGCAGTCCCCTGTCAGCAGTCCCCCTTACCCCCATCCGACCCCAGCACAATGCAGCTCAGTGCTGCTCAATCACCACTACATACCACGTTCAGGTTACTGGGAGTTCACACTGCAGCCCAAGACTTGACTAAATTTACTCTGCACTCTGCTGATGTCAAGCTACTAATGACAAGCAATAGCTGCCCGAATTCCTTACATACCAGCGGCTTGTTTCCCTTCCAATGCAATGGCATAATGGTGTCCTAATATTCCTTAGGTTTTATTTGCTTTTTTGACTGCTGCTGAGTGCAATGTTGATTAGTTTCATGGAATCTCAGGATCTCACTCCTGAGTGGTACTAACCAGCTCAGAACCCATCAGTTTACATACAAACCTAGAAATGCGTTTCACCTCCAAGCCACACTTGATTTATCAGCATTTAATTTCATCTGCCATGTAATTGCTCAGTCACTCAGTTTTGTGATGTTCTTCTACAATTCTCTAGTCTGCTTGTTTTCCTGCTACTTTAAATAACTTCATCCCATCAGCAAATCTTACTGCTTACTGCTTACATACAGTATTTCTGGGTTATTATTTATAAAAGTTACACAGTGCTGACTGACATGGAACTCTAGTGGTGATCTTCTTCAGTTGAAAGAACTCACCATTTATCCTTACCTCTGTATCTTACCTTTTAAACAGTAATATGTCCATACCAGCACCTTCCTTTTTAGTTTTTCCTTTCCTTTCCTTTCCTTTCCTTTCCTTTCCTTTCCTTTCCTTTCCTTTCCTTTCCTTTCCTTTCCTTTCCTTTCCTTTCCTTTCCTTTCCTTTCCTTTCCTTTCCTTTCCTTTCCTTTCCTTTCCTTTCCTTTCCTTTCCTTTCCTTTCCTTCCCTTCCCTTCCCTTCCCTTCCCTTCCCTTCCCTTCCCTTCCCTTCCCTTCCCTTCCCTTCCCTTCCCTTCCCTTCCCTTCCCTTCCCTTCCCTTCCCTTCCCTTCCCTTCCCTTCCCTTCCCTTCCCTTCCCTTCCCTTCCCTTCCCTTCCCTTCCCTTCCCTTCCCTTCCCTTCCCTTCCCCTTTCCTCTTTTATAACATTTCCTTGCAAAGGCTTTTGGAAATTCAGGTAAAATATATCAACCAGATCACTGTAATTTCCATGTCTTCTCAACCCTTCATTGAGCACCAAGAGTATTCTAAGGCACGTCTTCCTTTTAATAGCACCAACATTGACTAGGCAACTGGCGTTTCTCCCAGCATCTACTAATCATATATTCTGTTATTTCTACTATGTTACATGAAATAAGCATCAGGCTTAGAGACCTGCAGTTCCCCAGAACTCCACTGCAACCCCGTTTAAGATTTTGTGTCAATTTGTCACCATGAAGCCTTTGGATACCAAAAAAAGTTTTGATACCAAGAAAAGTTTTTGAAAAGTTTTAGATTACACACTACCATGAGCAATTCAGATCCTTCATTCCAGAGTTTGACAAGAGCCCCAGGCCCAGCCAGCTGGTTACTTTTAGGGTTTACTCTGCTCATCTCCATCATAACCTCTTGTACAATTACTCTAATTTCAGACCCTCTACCAAAAGCAGATCCTAAGAGGGATTCCTTGGATGTGAATCCTCCTGATTTCATCCACAGGAAATCTACCTTAATAAACTAGCAAGACTCAATCAAAAACTTGATCTTCAACACCCGTGTCAACTGTAGCTCAGGCAATCCCCAAGACACACAGCATGAATTATTCACCGAAAAGACGCCGCTTAGCTGCTTGAAAAATCAAAGCCAAAGCGTCTGGCCAGACGTTGTGCCAGACACGCGTTTGTGCCGAAACCAGGGCTGGTTTCCTGCCTCTCAACCTTCCGCTTCTACCACGGTCTGCTGCATCCACCCTGCCATGCGAGGCCTCGCGCAGTGCTCAGAGCACATTTCCAGGGCGCCCTAGGATGCTCTGGAAAGCGCGCATCACTTCCAGGGGTCCCGCTGCCCCTCGGCCTCCTGAGGGAGAGAAAGGCTGTGATGATGTGCCTGTAGGGCACAGAAGGAGAGAAATCACTGAAGGAGAGCATTTCCCTCAGCGGTTCCCTCAGCATCCTCCCTCAGCATCTCCCCACAATATCTCCCCACAATATCTCCCTCCCCTCGGCATCCCCCCTCAGCCTGGGGGTCGGCAGCTGGTGCTGGCAGAGGGGAGGCCGGTGCTGGAGGAAGGAAGGAAAGCCGATGCCGGTGGCGGTGGAGGAAGGCACTGCGGAGCTGGACAGCAACCTCCATCCCTCCGGGGCCCGCCCCACCCCGCCCCGGCCACCGCCCCGCCTCGGCCACGCTGGGGCAGCGCGCCACGCCGCCCGGGGGGCTCCTTTGTGAAGGGAGGGCGTTCTCGTTTATTTTATTTTTTATTTTTTTATTTATTTTTTTTTTCCACACCACGCCTTCTTTAAAAAGCTGGCGTCCGGCCGTAGCCCTCCGTCCGGAGGAGCGCGAAGGGGGGCGGCGATGGAGGAGGGCAGGCGGGGCGGCGGGAGGGGAGCCGCGGCCGCCCCAGGTTCTGGTGGTGATGGCGGTGGTGATGGTGGCGGCGTGCGGCGGCGGCGGCCCCACAACATGGCGGGCGCGGAGCCCTTCGGTGCCGTGCTGGGCGCCCTGCGGGACTGCTACGCGCAGGCAGCCCCGCTGGAGACCTTCGTCCGGCGGCTGCGGGAGAGCGGCGCCGAGGAAGCCGAGGTGGTGCGGGACGACGACGCCCCCTGCTACCGGACCTTCGTGTCCCAGTGCGTGGTGTGCGTCCCCCACGGCGCCCGCGACATCCCCCGGCCCTTCAGCTTCGAGCAGGTAGGAGGGACAAGGGCGCCGGACCTGCCCGTGGAGGTGCGGGGCTGCCCGGGGGAAAGGCGCTCCCCTCGCGGCCGGCACCGCTGGGGCTCCCCCGAGCTCCCCTCCGCGCCCCGAGGTGCTGGGGGGAGCCGGGGCTGCCCCTGGCGAGGGGTGGGCGGCACATGGCTGCGGTGGGACGAGGGGATGTGGGGCTGGGGAGCCGGGCTTTGAGCCCCTGCTGTGGGGTCGGGTGTGGAGAGCAAAGCGTGGCTCCACGGGGCGGCTAGGAAGGAGAAGGGCCGCTTTCCTCTCCCCGAGTGCTTCACGTACCAGTGCTTGGGCAGCAGAAATGGTTGGGAGAAGAGAAAAGTGCCGGGAGACACCGCAGGCATAAGCAGAACCGTGCCGCCGACCGGGGCGGCGCGGTCTGTGCCCGGTTGTGGAGTGTTGTATAAAGTTGTGAGCTGGGTTGTTTTGTTAAAACTCCTTTATTTTACGTAAAAGGAAATGGAGGCCTCAACCCTGGTGGTAGAGCCTGCGCGAGCGCAGGTTTAGGGGCAGAGCGAGCTGAAAGCCCTGAAGCTGGGTTGCTGAGAGAGGGGAGAGGAAAAGTGTCGGGTGCTTCCTGGGCACGAAAGTCAGGATCAAAGGATCAAAAGGGCAGGCGTTAGAAAGACTTCCTTAAAGCAGTCGTCTCAGGTGGCTGGATGTAAACACCTTGAGGTAGACTTCAGTCTTGTGCTGGTGTAGTGCTTGTGAATTGGTAATACTGCTTTGCAAAGGTTTAATGCTGAAGTCTAGGACTGCATGTATTTGGCGTGCCTGACTGTTTAAAGCATGCGTTGTCATTTGTAGAAGAGTTGTTGATTAAAAACTAACCTTCCTTCTTTCTTTCTTCAGTTATCTAGTCAGAGCGAAGTCATCTCAAGAGTCATGCAGAGACTGTGTGGGAAAAGAAAGAAGAATATCCTCACATATGGATACTCCTTACTGGATGAAAACAGTTCTCACTTCCAAATCATGCCACTTTCAAACGTATACAGCTATCTACCCAATACTGCAACAGAAACCATGCGTATCAGTGGCCTCTGGGAAACACTGCTGAGCAGGATAGGGGATGATGTGATGATGTATTTATTGGAACACTGTGCAATCTTTATGCTGGTTCCCCCTAGTAACTGTTACCAAGTTTGTGGGCAACCAGTTTATGAACTTATTTCACAAAATACAGACTCATCCCCAACGTTTGTTAAACAACGGTTTTCAAAGCATAAACGTAGTAGCTTGCTTAACTATACGCAGAAAAGGCTAACGTTTCATAGACACTATCTTTCAAAGTCACGTCAGTCGAAATGCAGGCCAAGACTTGAAGCTAATGTTTCCAGCATGAGAAATAAAACCAGCAATAATGTACAAAGCCTAGGGTCCAGTGCTCTGGAAAAACAGAGTAGCTCCAATTTATGTTTGTCAGCTACAGCACCGTCTTTAAAAAGGAAGCTTGATAGGGAACAACTGGAAGTCACAGCTAAGAGAGCAAGATTAGAAGAGAAAGAGAGAGAGGAACAGGCTTGTAATACCACTCCTGATGTAAACCAAAGTATTCCCAAGAGGTATGGAACCGGCTGTGTAGCATCACATTCTGTAAGTCTTATTAAAGAAAAATACATTTCTCAAAGAAGTAACAGTGATATGTCTCGTCCTTCTTTAGTTCACAGTTCTCGGCATGGGAAGAAGTCTGTGGCAGACAAAAGCTCTTTTCTGCAAGGAGTTGAGAGTAACAGACGTTTAAAGCCCAGCATTGAAATGCAAGTAGAATCCAGTAGAAAGAGAGTAGAGACACGCAGGCCTATACCTCGGTTGGATTGGATACCAATCGAACCGATGGAAAGTAGTTCTTCAGGACACGAAAAGCAGGAAAGTCCCGTAGCTCATTTGGCAGAGGAGTTACCAAATAAGGTTTTGCCATCTGCAATATACATTGACAGGAAGTTTCTTCTGTATTCTCGCAGGTATTGGAGAGAAGGTTTCCATAAATCCTTCCTATTGAATCGCTTGAAGGGTAGTCAGGCAGGTGTAAGACGGCTAATAGAAACGATATTCTTAAGCCAAAATCCGTTTGGGCAAAAGCGCAACCAAGGTCTGCCACAGCAAAAATGGAGAAAGAAGAAGTTTCCCAAACGCTTCTGGAGAATGAGAAGAACGTTTCAGAAACTCTTAAAGAATCATGGAAAGTTCCCTTATGTAGCTTTCTTGAGAAAAAATTGCCCTCTTCGGGTATCTGAAACCATTTTGAGAAAAGCCAAGCTGCTCAGTCAGGCACCTTTGCCTGGGGAAGCAGAGGCTCACAAGCAAGCAGAACAGCTTGGGAAGGAGCCTACTAAGCGTGTGACAAGCAGCAGATGCGAATCTGGTCACACCGACGTGCCCAGCAGCTTACCTACTCCTCTCGCAACATCTGCGTGCGGGGAGTCAGGGAGTGAGGAGCAGATTCCTGCAGAGGTGTCTGATTCAGTCCTCAGGGAGCTTCTCAAGGAGCACAGCAGCCACTTTCAGGTGTACGTCTTTGTGAGGGAGTGCCTGGAGCGGGTGATCCCCGCTGAGCTTTGGGGTTCAAACCATAACAAGTGCCGGTTCTTCAAAAACGTGAAAGCGTTCATTTCCATGGGGAAGTACGCTAAGCTTTCGTTGCAGGTGTTGATGTGGAAGATGAGAGTAAATGACTGCATGTGGCTTCGTCTGGCCGAAGGTACTTAACATTGCAGAATTAAGGGGTGGGGGGTCAGGTGGCTGGCCAGGTTTAGGGTGCGGAGGGGAGGGTATTGAATCTGGGTGCAGAGTCATTGGGTTCATTGCTAATAGCTGGAGCTGAGAGAGCAAACCTCATAGTGTTTGCCATTAACTGATGGTGGAGGAATACTTAGACCTGTCTTCTGTGTGCTGAGAATGTAAGTTTTCATTATTTTCGTTTAATTGGATGACAGTTTCATACAGAAACTAGTATTCAGAACCTGGACCTTCAGCGAAACTTGCCTTCTGCCCCCCAAATTACCAATAACTGTGACCTAGGCATGGAAGGAGCAAATGCAGTTTGCCTTTTGGTTACCATAAGCCATCAGAAAGCACTAAAACCAAATCCAGGTGCTTGTAGAGTCACGTGTATCTCTTCTCTGGGAGTAAGCCATCATCCCACAGCATTTTTTTTCCCCCCTCACATCTACCTTGTGAAAAAGACATGGGTATGGGACCTATGCAGTGCCTGTGGTCACCCACCATCAGTTACCTTTCTAGAGCCCTCCTTTAGGAACACGAGACCCTTACTGATCACAGCTTCAAGCTAGGCAGGTGGTGGTGCAGCTGTCATCAGGGCTGACCACCTTCCAAGGAGGGTGGGAGTGCCAGCTGATTGCATTGAGTTCTGTACGAATCCCTCCTGTTTGGTCATCTCTGGTGATGAAAGGTAAATTTTGCTTCCCTGAAGAAGCCTTTGTCCTAGGACAATTCTAGGCTGAAGCTGTGGTTTTGTGGTTGATTGCTGTGGGATCTCATGGTTACTGTAATTTATTTTTTTTGCATTTATTACATTCCGTTCTCCATCTATAAAATGTGGATTGCACTTCCTTAACTGTTACATTTACAGAATTTATTCTTGCCTAGCAATATGCTTGGATCCTATAGCAATCAGAGATGAAAATGGTATTCCTTTTTAAAAAGGTGCAGTTGGGTTCTGAAATTACTACAGGTCCTCTGTAATGAAGAAGGAAAATAAAGTCTGGTATTTGAGACCTGATGTCAAAAGTCAGGGAGGTACACGTCTATAAAAAACTTCTAATTCTAGCAAATACACAGACACAGAAACTTTGGCTCAAAAACACGCTTTTCAAAATGCTGAGGATTTAAATATTTCAAAAGGGTTTTTACTGTACAAATACATTTGGTTTGTAGTTACTTGGAATGCCTTACCTTTGAAAAAATTAATACCATCTTACTCAGTGGTCTGGTTCCAGGAAAAGCAACACATAAGCTTAACTTTAATTTTTTTGAAACTACTCCCATGTGCCTGAAGTTTAAACACACATTTAATTGCTTTGCTGTGTTGCAGGCGTTTTTCTCTCCAAAAGAAGTGGTGGTGGTTTCTTGTAAATCATGACTACAGTTCAGGGAATTGACAGCTGCTGTCAAAATATTAGAAAACTGGTGATGTAGTTCCAGTACAGCTATTTAACATGCTGATTTAATTTGTGTATTTCGTGGCCTGCACGTTATGACTTTTCAGTGGAAGAATCAGCCATTGTGTTCTTCATTGATGTTTTCTGGCTTCTACTGAAGTGAACACTCTTTTTATCTCTTTATGGCAGTCTTTTCTTAGGTGCTGTATATACATGAAAGTGTCTCCGCCCTGAAGAGCACAAAAATCAAGCAGGGTAGAGAACTGGAAATTTATTTCCATTTGTTAAGTTTCAGTCTTAATTGTCAGCTCTCTTGTGTCCAAATTTGGCTGTTTTTAACACATTTGTGCTGTGCAGCTAATTAATGTTTCTGCAGAGTCTCTTTAAACTACCCTGTTGCATTATGCTAAATTCTACTTCTAATTAGAAAAGTATTATTGAAAAGTTGCAAAAATTCAGAATTTGTAGGGTAGAGTTTTACTCTACACTTGGCCTGCCTGCATTTAGACATCACAAAAAAAGCCTGTGGGCTTAAATTTGATAGCAGCTAGGAATGTTCTAGCCTCATAATTTTTGTGCCATCTAAATATTATGAGTGCTGACAGACTTAGTCTGATTTTTGAACTGCAGCAATGTTTTATATAGGTTGTCTGAAATACCTCTTTCTCCAGCTCAGCCCAGTTTAACTCTCTCAATTATTTTTACAATATACCTAAGAATTTTCATTCTTTTGCTTATTTATTAAATACATATATATATATATTCTAATAGACTTTATTTCCATTTTATCCTTCGCTTCAAAATGATCCTGTCATTGTGCATTAAAGATCTTGCACAAGCAATGAAAGTAAGTCTTTGGGTTGCTGGTGGTATGTATTTGTATTATGTGCATCCATTTATCACTGCTAATTAGTTTCCATCTTTATATGTGAAGTTTGGGTCATGTTATTTAATACTAGTGAAAAATCAGAGCTGTGTCTGTGGAATTGTTCTTGCTTTTTTTTTTTCTTTCCATTAACCTCATGCTAAGAAATGAGTGTATGTGTGTTTTGTTTGTTCCGTTTTTTACTAATATAAGTAGTTGTTATTTGCTATAATGACCTTTCAATTGTTTGTTGAAGGTAATCACTTTGTTCCTGCTTCTGAACATTGTTTCCGTGAAGAAATTTTGGCTAAATTCCTATACTGGCTGATGGATACCTATGTTGTTGAGTTGCTCAGATCATTTTTCTATATCACCGAGACCATGTTCCAGAAAAACATGCTCTTCTACTACCGAAAGTGTATTTGGGGCAAGTTACAGGACATTGGAATTAGGTAAAATTAGAAAACTAATCAAACATTAATGAAATATATGGAAGTCTCATGTTTTGCACTGTGAAGTTACAATTCTGCTTTTATTTATTGCCCCTTTATCCTCCTCCCATTTGCTTAATTTTCCAAAGGAAAAATCGACCTGTGTTGGTAGTTTGCGTGGCTTGTAGATCCAGAAATGTTTTGTGTGAGAAAACTTAGGCAAATTTGAAATTCTTTGGTAGGAGAACAGAAACCTTTGCAATGATAAAATCAATTATGAGGAGGATTTTGTTTTGATAAGTCAAATTTTTACACCTTTTAACCATCAGTAAAGCATAGTGGCAGCATCCCAAAGTAACCTTGAGAAAGCTAATTTAAAAAATGCTGAATTTTCTTTAACTGCTTTAATTAAAAAAAAAAAAATCTGCTGCAATGCTCTGTCCATTATTTCAGACAGTAGCCTTGTGGGGATTTTTTTTTTAATTATTATAAGATTGAAGGGTTTAAAAGCTGCAGCTTCTTTTTTTTTAGTGCAGCTATGGAATTCCATGCTGCTTTTTTTGGTCTTAAATGTGTGAGTGTGCTTAAGTTAGCACCTTATTTAAGATCAAATCTTAAGCAATTGAATGAGAAAATAGTGAAAATCAGAAGACAGTTTTAATGAACAGTATTACGTGTACATCTCCAGAGTTTATATCTTCTGGGTTTTCATTATAAATTGCTGGTGTCCAAGAGAGCTCTGGATCTGTTGGAAATGAGCATGCCTGATGCCTTGTGTTCTGCCATTTTAAATGGTGCACCTTTTACATTTGATGGGGTCTGATGATCTCCAGTTTTGTCTGCGATTTTTGGTAATTTTTAATTCTTTTTACAGTCTCCATGCTCCCTGAGGTTAACACTGGTATCTCTCCTGTGCAACTGCCTTGCATGTGTGTTTGCACTTCATGGGGCCCTGGAGCTGTTTGCAGTTACAGCCCAGAATAAGCAAGTTAAACAGCAGCAGTAAAACACAATTTTCAACCCGGAATACTTTGTTTGTCTTGTCTTCAAACTAACAGCATTAGTGTTGTAATGAGTGTTTTATGTAGCTTTAATGTACTTCACAAGCTAATGGTTTTTTGTGTAAAGTACCACCCAGCAAGAAGTCTTACAGGTTAGGTATAATGCTCTTTTTAACGGGGTGTATGGTTAAAAGAAGACAAGTAGTTTTGGTTTTAGCCCCTTCTTTCCTATCACCAATTTCCCCCCTCCCCAAAAAGAAACCCAGTGTATAAGGACAAGGTGCTCTGACATCAAGGGACCCTAATTTGGGCTGATCCTGCTTTTTCCTATTTCTTTCCTATTTCTATTTCCACCACGCAGAAATCAGCGCTTTCAGCACTCTTTTTTAGAGTGTGCTGTGTAACATGAGGTTACTGATCCAGCTGACTGCGTTCAGACAGGTGGCAAACTGCCTATTTCACATGGGCGGAGAAAATGTGGGATTTAGAGGTAGTGGGAAACAGCTGTTTAGGGCTGCCTGTGTCGCCTTGGCCATTTCTAGACTCTCAGGGCACCATCCCCTCATTCCCAAGCAGCATTTTCAGGAGCTTCTGATGATTGAGTGCCACAGGCTGTTGAGCTGCTTCCATTTTCCCTGGAGGAAAGAATATCTGGCTTCGGTTGTTTCCCTGATGACTGCTCTGCAGCTGTCCTGGTTCTTTCTCCTCTCCAGCTGGAGCTGCTCTGGTCAGATTGCTGTCAGGAAGCCAGGTGTAGCCACTGATGCCTTCCCACTTATTTTTGTCCTCCAAAGGAGGAGAGAGGATGGATGAAACAGACCAGGACTTCGCTCATGGGTTTGCCTTTGCACTGCATTGTCCTCAGGGTGTAAATCCTTAACAGTGCTGTGAAGGCGAACTGAGCATGGTTCAGTGGCCACTACATCAGTGTGTGTTCAAAATCATCAGCGCTGCTATAAATGCCGTGAAATAAGCAATGAGTGTTGATGCAGGCAAAACGACCTCAAGCTCCACAACTGGCCAGAGGTAGTAATAGTGAAGATCTGCAGATAGCTGGCCATGGCCTTCACTTTCAGAGGAAGTCATATTTTTAATAGAGATGGATTTTGGGGTGGTGGTGTTTTGTTTTTTAATCCATTCCAGTGTCATCAGTGCAAAGGGATGGAGGCTTGATTTGGTTGTTTCTGTTGAACTGATGTTCTTTATTTTATCTTGGTGATCTAGCTAATGCTATAATGTGTGCATGAAGTCCTGTAGGTTTAGGAAAGAAGTTAACTCATAATGACTGATAGTGCTCTCTAGCTATGTACACGCGATCTGTCCTTTCCTCTGTACTTTGGGAATTTTATTCCAAGTTTGAATACAAATCTAAAACACTTGCTCAGCTTGCTGGCCCAGGATGCCTCTGTGTTCCTTTTGGCATGCACTGTATCACTTGGACCCTGACAGTCTCGAGCACCTGGATCTTTGGCTTATATGTGGGTTGTGTTGGCATGCACAAGAGAAATATTTGTGTGCTTCATCTGCATGCTTGGCTTCTCAGATGCCTCCTAGAGCATGCTAACTAGTTTTTCACCATCTATCCACCATCTTTTGTGACAGCATGGCCTCATTTTGCCAAAGCAGCCTGTGGGCTTCTGTGGGATATGGAAAATAGGAATGCAAATTTAGAGTTGCATCCTTTGCTCTTCAGGGATTTGAATTCTCATTTTACTTCCTGGGGGTCTATCCTAGCAACTGGGCTGTAGGGCTTTGTGAAATGGCACATCCTTTCCTTCCGAACAATACAAGCAGTGTAGGACACTGATCCAAGTCTTATGTTGCAGGTAGGGCGCTTTAACCATCTTAAGTAAAAGCAAGGTCTTTGTGTCACCTCCTTTTCCTGCCTTACTGCGTGGGAGGAGAGTATTGGTTTGGACTAAGCTACACTGAGCTGTAAATCCTGAGGGGGGTGGCTGTGAGGGGCAAGCACATTTCCCAGTAAGATAAATTTGTGACTTGGGAGTGTTCAGTTCTTTATGGTGTTCTGCTGGTTGCTTTAGCTGACGCCTGCTCATAAGGTCAATTCTTTTGAATCCTGTTACTGTGTACCTAAAAGCCCTAAATTTTTTTTATCTAGTATCTCAGTTCTCTATATTTTTTTAATAGGTAGTAGGTCTCCTAAATGTCAGTAGAACACTGTGTAAGTCCTTCTATGGGTCTCTCTTTACATAGTATTCAAAAAGTCCTATTCAATTTGGTTTATATCTTTCAAGCTTCTGAAGCAATGTAAAATGTCTATCTGTGGTTTTATATTATAAAAAAATCATAACGTTCAAATATACTTGCCTAATTTGTGGATAATTTTTTATTTGTGTTAATTTAGGTGGTTTTTTTGTTACCTTAATTTGCATCAGGAAGAAATATATGCTCTATTATTATATTGCATTGTCATTAAGATAACCATGGAACTGTTCTGAAATTCAGATTTCCATGTCAGTTTCTTTAGAAATCTGTAATTATCTTCTTAGTAAAATGTTTGGGTTCAGTTACCATTAAGAGATGAAACATTTTAACTTCTATTGCATTTCCTATTGCTTACACTCAATGCGTATTTATTTTTTTAGAAACCATATTGCCAAAGTACATCTACGTCCTTTAACTTCAGAGGAGATGGAAGCGATCCATCAAAAAAAATACCTTCCTATGGCGTCAAAGCTCCGTTTCATTCCCAAAGTCAGTGGATTAAGACCCATAGTCAAAATGAGCGGTGTTGTTGAAGCACAAACGTTGAGCAAGGAAAGCAGAGCAAAGAAGGTGTTTATTTTTCTTATTGTTTTATGTGGATTTGTTAGATGTGAGTTGTTTTTTTTTTGTTGTTAATATAAAACTAGTGGTGAACTGAGACATTGAAATCAGAAGGACTGAATGTGCCTACCCATTGCAACTTAGCATAGCTTCTCCTTTCCCACTGCTTAGTTGTCATTACCCTCCAATTCCAGAACTGCATACTTCTGCTTGTAAGCCTGCCTTAAGGAGACGAGTCTAACAGAGTGGCATGGCCTGCCCACTGAACGTGTTTTCTCTCTCTTCTCTTTCCATCTGTTTCTCTCAGCTCGATGTGTCTGATTGTGGTGAACATTGGCCATCCAGGGGGTTGAAGGACAGAAAACTCAAAGATATCCCGTACTCGGTGTTCAGAACTAACGCGTTGCCTTTATTTGGCACACCAGAGGGTGAGGGACAGATGGGTCTGGCCTGTTGGGGTTTCCCTGAACGCCGATTGTGATTGTGCGTGTTGATGGCTGTTCACAAAATAATCCATTTAACAGGCCAGGTAACTGCAAGATACAGTGGGAGCCCAATTTCACTCTCTCCCATGACTAAATTGTTTTTCCTTAAGGCTGAGTCCCATGTAGAGCACAAGATGAAACACTCCTCAGATGGGTGGGAGTTCAGTGGCTACTTAGTACCTGTGGTTCAGTGTGTGATCCCAGACCGTACTTTCAGGACATCAACTAAAAGCTGTTCTGAAGTGGTTACTTTCATCATAGTCTTTCTGTGGCTATCCTACTGTCAGATTCCAGAGCATGCTCACAGTTAATTTGGGAATAGCTGTAGTGCTTTAAAAGGTTCTGTTGCTCCTATAACAGATTGGCATGAAGGATGACTTGAGACCTGAATGCACTAAAAAAAAAAAGGAGGTTCAAAGTTAACCATGGTAGCTGGCCAAGTGGCTTCATAGGAGAACATCACAAAGCATGGTTAATGATTTTCAGATATCCAAGAAAAGCTGTAATAATGTTGTGTTGCTTCTGAGACAGCAGACAGACACAAAAAGAAAAGTGTGCTGTGCAAAACATCATATTGAAGAATTTGGGGCTTACAACCTACTGGAAGTAATGTGGTTTTTTTGTTTGTTTCTTTTTTTCCAAAACTTTCTTGGCTGCACAGTTTGTTTCTGTCACGGCCTCTTATCTTGCAGCCTGTTCCAGTTTTTCATCCTGTCCCATATCCAGCTAGTCTCTGCTCTCCAAATTTCTCCAGGCGTTTAAAGTGTAGGAGGAAGAGCAGCTTCAGGTTCTTTCTATCTGACAGTGTTCCAGGCTTTGGAATTTGCAAACCAGTCTAGAATTGTAGGGGTAGACTTTGCCAGCTTCTGTAGCTCAGCACTGGAATGTGTCAAGATGAATTGTCAAGAGATAATCTCTCAAATGTCCAGCAAATCAACTTCTGGCTCTTGGGCAGCTCTCAAACGTTGCTGCAAAAAAACATGGTGAGATAAGTCCAGTTCTGTGAGTTTGTCCTCAAATCAGCGTAAATTTTGTTTTGGTTTAAAGGTTTTATGTAATTGCTTTTCATCCTTCTTCCCTTTCTGTTTGAATCTGTGTATGTGTATATATGTATTTTTATATATACACACAGATGCATATATATTTAATGGAAAGCCCGAAGCACTGGGTGTGAGGAGGGTTCTTAGTGATCTGTTCTGTTTGAGAATATATAATTTTTTACTGCATTCTGCAGATATTCTAGCAGACCCTCAGGCTTTGCGAAGATGTTGATAGCTCTGTGGATTAGATTTGTTCTGGGAAGTTGAGAAACTGAATGGAATTTCTGCCGACATTAAAACAAGGAGCCACTGAATATTGTGACTCCAAGTCCCTCAGGACTAGTTCAGGCTAGGTTTTGAACTCTAAAGCCTTAGTTGTCTCTTATTGATTTACCCACACACACCCATACGGCCATCACTTTAGTGAAAAGGTGTTAAAGCAACCATTTGAGACATGCTCTTAAGAAAGAAAGGAGGAACTTCTCTCCTGATAATTTGTTCTTGCTGCTTCTATTTATCTTTGAGCTACATCTCTACCCTTCTGCCTGTTTTTTCTTAGGAACACGCCCTATGCTGGAAAAGAGATCACAGGGTTTCAGGAATCACTGAAATCCAGAATCACTGGATTCAGGAAAATGTCTTAAATTTCAGCAGTTTTTTTTTGTGGACTAGTCAAAAATATTTTGCAAGATCAGCCAATGAATTAACATAACTACTTACCTTATGCAAAACAGTAAAGTTGGATCATGTTGTTCTGCAGTCAGTGACAATAGCACACTAAATGTTTTTTGTGTGCTCAAGTTTTTCCAGCTTTTTGCTAACACCTGTAATTGATTTTTTTCAGTGTAAAAGTAAATTTCTTCAAATGAATTGATAAGCTTCCAAAGAGTAGTTTAAATGCAGTTGTGTCGTGATCATGACAATACTACTGAGATTAAGAAACCTTTTATATTCTGTGTATACATTTTGTGGGACTTATCCAAAGTTCTAAAAATTCATTAGCATGCAAGTGTGCAGGTTTACTTTTTTCATCTTAAATTTGTATTTCACTATTCCCGTAGATGAGAGAGTTAAATTTTTGCTAAAGTACCTGCATAAATTGTCCCCGAAGGCTCAACTGATGATGCAGATGGATTTAGCTTAAGGTCTCAGGCACGTGTTCTTTTTGCCATTCTTGTTGTGGTGGTGATAATCTCCAGTAGAGAGAATGGATGATATTTAAGAAAACTTACCTTAGAACTCATGGTGGTTTTATTTTCTGAAATCCGTCCATTTATGTCCATGACTGTTAGACCTTGATTGCCAAGAGTTAAGTACAGGGGAAAAAAAAGGGGGGTGGGGATTTAAATGTATTCCCCAAAACAGCTGTGAGTCTGTTTTGTCACTTCCAAGTAGTTACTACCACTATATTCAGGCTTTCTGAAAACTGTATTTGACCAAAAACGTTCAGTAAATACACAATTTTCCTCTCATATTTCATCTAAATGAGAAATGTACGTATTGCAGAGAATTTAGAATGTTTCAACACACTTCAGGGTGATTCTTTTTCATCTCTTTAGCTGAATCACTACAACACGCAACTTAAAAATCTGTTTAGTGTGTTAAATTATGAACGAACTATAAACACCAGTGTTATCGGCTCTTCAGTGTTTGGGAGAGATGATATCTACAGGACATGGAAGAAGTTTGTTAAAAAGGTTCTTAAATCAGATGGTGAAATTCCTCATTTCTACTATGTAAAGGTACGCCTTTTCTAATCCAGTATTCAACCTAAGTTTGCAAAGTCAACTAGTGCAGATCTTTTACAACTGAGATAGCTGTGATGTAAGTGCATAATTTTTTTTTTTCAAAGTCAGTTTTTGTGCATACTTAACATAGACTGGTTTGTTTTTTTCTCCTGCAGTAGTGCTTCCTTTACTTTGATATTTTTCTGTTCATCTTTCTGTCATGTAACAGTTCTTGCTTTTGGACATACACTCTGTTTCTGCAGTTACATTTACTTGAGTATAAAACTGGGACAAAAATGTAAAGTTGAATAGGATTTTAGGGACATTTTCTCAAATTAAAAACAGGAAAAATTGGGTGTACGCATTTGAATAAATTTAGTGTCTTGTGATAAATAGGTGCCTTTTCTCTCCATACGATCAGTGTCTTAAAAATAAACATCCTAGCTCTAGTGTCTCTCCAGCAAATTTACTCTCCTGCTTGAAAAAAATGAGCACTTGTCATATCTCATTATTTGAAGATTTTTTTTAATTAACACTTGTGTTAAATAATGTCTAGCTGAAGCACAAAAAGTTGCATAGCTTTGAGTTGGTGTGATTTATATAAAACTATACAGATTTATGATAATACAGTGAGGCTTCTCTTCCAGGTGTCATGTCCTAAAATTATTTTCAGAAGTTGTTTTTTTAACTTTCAAACGAAAGAATCGTGTTATTGACATAATTCTTTTATTTTTTTTGCTTCTTCAGAAGGTTTTGAATTGTGACAATGACAAGAAAAAGCAAAGTTAAAATTGCAATATGAGATTTAGAAGAGGCAAAACATTTAGGTTTTCAGCTTTCCAGGAGTCTGTAAGATGTCATCTTCATGATTGTATGGAGAGGAAGGTTTCTTAAAATATCTAAATATATAAAAATGTTAGCAGTAAACTTCAGTTAAATGATTGAAAGTTAAGTGTAAGTTTTAGGGCTGCATGTGCAACTTTCAGTATGCTACCTTTCATCTCCACTAGTATTTAATCATGAAAAAGAGTGCTACGCAGTACAGATGAGTGTAGGACCTGCCCTACCTTCTTCTGCTAATAACAAGGATTATTCTGAAAATGATGGCTTGGTTGTCCCCAGCAAGGGAAAACTCGCTGATGGCTGAGGAAAGTATTTTCAGTTAAGCAATGTCACACATGTTAAGCTTTGTCACGCATTTGGAAATAATGATGTAATTTCACTCCTATGTGTTGCTTCAGCCGTGTTTGTATACTACAACAGTGACTTTTTTTTTCCATACTGCCACAGCATTTATGGTGATATTGGTGAATATGGAACATAAGATACGGAGCATAATGGAAGCTATTTCTTCTGTTTCAGGCTGATGTGTCCAGGGCTTTTGATAGCATTCCTCATGATAAACTTGTGGAAGTGATTTCACACGTCTTAAAACCTGAGAAAAAAACTGTCTACTGCATACGGCGCTATGCAGTGGTTATGATCACTGGAAGTGGAAAAGCCAGGAAATTATATAGGAGACACGTATGACTTGCTACTTTCTTCTACGTGCTGCTGTTAATATGTTTCTGTCCAAAGAATATGTTTGTTTATAGCTTTTTTTGTGTGTGTGTCTAAACTTGAATTAGGTAATTACTTCATAAAACATTTTAATACTGTTGGAAATTTTCTGGAGGGAACAAAACTGCTTTTTACGCTTCAGTGTTGAACAAAGAAAGAAAAATGTGTTGTGGGAACAGAGACACGAGAGAGAAATTTCGTTTTAACAGATCTGTTAGATTAAAACAATGCAGTAAGAGTGGGCCTTTGATCTTCACTGAATAAATTCTGTCTGCTAATGAATCTTCTATTTTGCTTTTGTCATTTATTTGTTTAATATACAGGTTTCTACTTTCAAGGATTTTACGCCAGACATGAAGCAGTTTGTGTCCCGGCTTCATGAGAGTACCTCATTGCGAGATGCGATAATAGTTGAACAGGTAAATATTAGGAGGCTTCTTTTCATCTGAAAGGGAAAGCTGCAGAAGTAGTAGAGGAGGATTTAGGGTTTCTTTTTGTTTGTTTAAATGAATGTACATATTATATGGTGATGTGACCTGTCTTCTAGTTAACAAGCACTTTCCACAGAAAAATTCAGTGTTTCTAACAGGCTTTCAGTGGAAGTGATGCCTGAGGCAAGAACTCTGACAAAATGTCATTCTGGACTTCTCCCGGATTTTCTCATTTCTGTCCTATTCTGTTCTATTTGAAACATAGTTTTCTTTTTTTCATTCCTAATGAATTTCATTACTTGTTGCAGAAGTTTTCAAATGAAGTAAAGAAAGGCTTCAATGCATGCTTTGTCCAAAATGTACAGAAGTAAGAAACTGGAAAGTGTATTCTAAGCGAAGCAACTAAGGGAATAGATATGGCACCCCGAAGAGCAAGCTTCACTTAACAGAAAAATGACTTTAAAAAATCAACTTATTTTAATGATTACTTGCCAAGGCTGATTAGAATGAACTCTTCTTCACAGGAGTTAGTGCAGTATAAAACAAGATCAACTCTTGTATTTTTTGTTTGAAGGGATTACTTTAACTCAGAAAGTATGTTTAAAAATTATATATATTTTAAATTGACTCCAGCTAGCAGTGTTGCAAGAAGCAATCATCCTTCTGTTGTTTAAATTCACGTGCTTCAGAGAAGTGTATTAATTTCAAATGATGTTTGTTCTCAAGACTTCCTTCAGTACAAGGAATGTGACAGGCATAGAAATAGATGATGTGCCCAGTCAGTTTCTTAATACATTTTATTGCTTGACATCATGGTGTTCCATGATAAAAACCTAAAGATCCTGAGCCCAAGATGAGCAAACAGTTTTCTTCCTTACAGGCTACTCTGTCAAGTTTTTCTTCACTTGCCAGTGGAGAATTAGGAAGTAGAGTAATTAATGCTTCTAACATACAAGTAAAATGGTAGTGTACAATTTACATAGAGCTAGAATGTACAGTGTGAGTGGTGCACAGTTCCAGGATCCTGCAAAATAGAGAGAGCCTAGTGAGTACGTGGATGAAAATGAAAACCAGCTGTATGTGTGATGTGTATTTTGTTTCGTTCTCCTTCCAGTGGACATCTAATTTAGATAACTGTTAGATACTAAATGAACAGCAGCTGTCTTTTTCATTTGTGTGTGTGAGATTTAAAAAATAAAAAAGTGTTATGAGAAAAATGCCATGCCAGCATGGATCTCCATGCCCCGAATGCATCATGATAGCATTTCAATACTGTGTTCTCACACAACTTTCAAAAACTGGGTGCATTTGTCAGATGGTTAATCTATGCACATAGGGAGTTGTTTTGCTTTAGGTCTCGAGCAGTCATTGTTAAAGGGATATAAACTGCTCTAAACGAAGCTTTTATTACATGTTTTTAACACAAAAGGCTTCATAAATATTGAGTGGGCTGTCATGCATGGATCATTTCTAATGCTGGGCAAAGGATTTGTTTTGCAGCAGAACTGGCAAGTGAGTTTATCAGTAGTTGTGGAATCAGAAAGAACAGGACAGAAGAATGATCCTCTGGACAGAAAGTGACTAAAAGAGGGAGGTATCATATTGTTGTAATACAGTACAATAATCAACACTTTAAAAAGTGTTTTAGATGTTGTATTTGACTACTTCCCAAGTAACACCAATCAAAACTGCTTTTCTCCTAAAGAAAACCAACTGAAACCTCCATTGTTCATCTGTTGGATGTGAGTGGCTTTTTAGGGTGTATATTCAGATTTTAATTTTAGGTGTTTGCTTTGTTTCTTACCTTAGGCTGTAATAGTCTAGTTAAAATCTCTAACTTTTCAGGAAGGTTAATATGCATCTTTTCGGTTTATACTATATTTTTAGTTTCAGCACATTTCTAAAGTACAAGTCTTGTTTTGTTTTTTCCCATTTCTAGAGCTTAACTTTCAATGAGACAAGTGCCAGTCTGTTTAATTTTTTTCTTCAAATGCTAAATAATAACATCCTGGAAATTGGGCGCAGGTAAGAAAAAAAAATAGTTTGTAGTGTAAGTTTTTTGTTGTTGTTACCTTTTTTTCTGCTAAATGGGATACCTTTAACTGACTCAGGGAATTTTTGATAGCTGTCTTTTAAAGATTTTTATTTCGCGTTAATTTGAAATCTATTTATCAATTTAATTTAAGCTTTATAAAAGCATGAAGGGTTTAGACTCACTTATATTTGAATAAAATTTGTCTTTCCCACGTGGATGATGTTAATTATACAAAGAATGCATCATTCTGTAGATCTGTAACCTTGATTTAAAACTGCAGACATAGTTCAAAAGAAAAATACTTTAAAAAAAAAAAGTTGAGATCCACAGAGGTAACCAGAAGCAAGGGAACATTCAAGCAATCATGCAAAAGCATTGTTAGGCCTTTTCCTGTAGTGCAAAATGAAACCTTTTCTCCATGGCCTTGCTATTTGGCAAGTTGCAATAAAAATACAAGGTAAGAACAAGAAGAATTAAAATATCTGGCAACTCCAAAATTAGGAGTTGGGTGTTATTACAGAGGGGGGATGTAACACAGGTTTCTTGTGTGCCTAGAAATGCTGATCTGCTATTTACATTTTGCCTCTAGGTGGCAAATGTGTACCAAGTCTTGAAACCAAGTACTAATATTTTTATTTCTAAACTCAGAGTGAGATATATTAGGATGAATAGCTTCTTCCTTTTGAAAGACTAACTTTAGAATAGTTATACTCTCAGGATAGAGGTAAGGGGAAAAAAAGGGGTTCAAGGATGCAAATAGAAGAGCATTTGTAAATTTTTCTAGTGTAAACTTTTCTAGCATTAACTGCCTGACAAGTTAAATGTGGTTTACAGTAAAGGTCAAAAAACTAGCCAGGATGCAGAAAACTAGTTCATGTGCTTTATTGGGCTAAACAATAAGGAATTTTCCTAAAAGTAAAGAGAGATTTATTTATGAAATACAACACACACACACACACGAGCGAAGAATCTTTTCCATGGCCAGATCATGCTATGCTGGTATAAATGAAGAATAAGCACCTCAAACAGCCTGACTTTAATTATATCATATAGTTAAACATTCTTATTCTGACTTCTGTGGGTGAAAGAACTTTTTAAAGAGAACTTAGCAGGCTTTGATAGTGATGAATGTTTATTTTTGAATTCAATGGAGATGTCTATTGCTTGTAAGAAAAGCTAGAACTTCTCCATATCAAAATCTACCAGAATTTAATTCCTGTTGTAGGTGTACATTGAGCTTCATTCTGTGGATTTTTAGTGAGTACTTACTAGGAGCTGTTTGGATGATAATTAAAAATATAGTTTGAAAGATTTGTCTTGTACTTTACTTTTCTTGTACAAGAACACTTGTTTTGAAGCTATGCAAGAAATGACATAAAGAGTTATAAAGTTTAGATGAAATGTGGCACCGCAGCTTCTTTTTATAAAGGAGAAAAGTCTTTGTGGTTTGAGATCAGTTGTAAGTTCCTTTCATTTAATGACAATTGTCTACTGGACTTCGTTAATAAGAAAGAAAAATGTGCTTTAGTTGTTTTTTGTTTGTTTGTTTTCCTACTGCTAACCTTAAAACCTTATGGTCTAGAGCCATATCTAGATTCTTAGAGGAAAGAAAAAAAATTTAGGTAAGGTTAACTAGCAAGCTTTCAGCATGTTTATTATTGAAATATATGTTATACTTGAAAAAATTAATGTTTAATGGCTATTGAAGTCTTTTTGTTGCATGTTCTGATTCCTTTTTTTTTTTTTTTTGCTTCTATTGTAGTTACTATTTACAGTGCTCTGGAATTCCACAGGGCTCCCTTTTGTCAACCTTGCTTTGCAGTTTGTGCTATGGAGACATGGAAAACAAATTATTCCGTGGGGTACAGCAGGATGGGTAGGAAAATTTGGATGCTCTTTGTCTGCTCTGTTATAGTGGTGCATAATGTATAGTGTGTGTATATATGCTACACATTTTCTCAAGTTTAATTTTGAATTTCAAGGATTTCCAACTCTCCAGCAGGAGTGTGGTGCACATAAAGATCTGTGCTGCTTCAGTGACACTGCAGCTGTTTTGTGGGGGAATCTCTGTATTTATTCATAAGATTGGGAGGCAAAGAGATGAAAAAAGTTTTCCTAGATCTGTGGGTGGGAGACTTACAAAGAGCACAGCATTTAGGAATGGGGTAAAGGCACGTTGGTCCTTGTTAGAAGCCCCTGTGTGGCTCTTAGTACATCTTCTAAGGCCCTGCTTGTGCTTGCTCCTTAAGACCTTTGCAGAAAGTTCTGCCTCTTCATTAGACATAAAAATTTAGGGTCCCTTTTGTCTCCATATGAATTGATCGCCAGCTGAATCCAAGATTAAAGTCTTTCAGCATGAGCTGGACTTTGGTGACACCCCTGAAGCTCATCCCTGTTCACACAGCTTTCTCCGCTGCTGTCAGTTCTGTCCTAAGCAAGGTGAAAGAAGTGTATAGGGGTACTCTAGAGAAGTGCATCAGTCTTGCAGTATCTCTTCTTGGAAGGCTCACTGGTTAATAGAAAGACTAAGAATTTTAAACATCTTTGTACACAAGTAATACAATTCTTTTCATAAGCTTTAGGATGCTTTGATGATATGAATGTGAACAGATACCTCTTTTGCTTTTAAAGGATGCTGTCTATGTGTATTGAACCTTAGAAACCATGATTCAGAAGAATGCACTTGTTATGTAGCAGCTGGTTTTATATAATGCAGTTTTTAGAATGTTACATATTTGTTGGATGATTTGGATAGCTTCATTTGGCCTTTACGTGTAATGCTTCCACTTCACTGTCCAAAACCAACCAACCAAACAAAACCGTCACCGCTGCCAACAACAAAACAAAAATCAACAAAAAACAACTGGCTATTGACTTGGATAGACAAAGGTGTAGCTGATCTGGTCATGGTGATGGCATATTCCTGCTCTGAAGAGGAGACTGGACAAGATCTCCAGAGCTTCCTCTCTAATCGATCTGTTAGTTAGGATTTATCAGAAAAATGTGGGCAAGATTGGGGCTTACATTCTGTTGAAAAAGAAAATTCCAGCCTTTACAGTGGTAGACTTTTGTCTGACTGTTTTACATTCAAGTTACAGCTTCATAAATTACCACATGTTAAATGAAGATACAGAGTTAGAGCACATCAGATACCTCATATCTGCCAGTATACCTGGTACTAGACCTCCTTTCCTTGCACTGTCTTTCTCTGAGTAGTGGGCTAGGACATTGTGAAGTCTACCATTGAAGAGTGTAAAATGCTGCATCCAAGAAGCTAGTTTGGGAGTACCTTGCGTGCTGGAATTTCCTGTCATATTTCATGTAGCCCACCCCTTTGCTTTTTTTTCTCAATTTGTTATTTTTGGTAAGAAGCAGAACTGAGAATTTCTTCATGAGACCTGCTTTTGGAAATCATTAACCTTTATGTTCTTACGAATTAAAATGGGCAAATTGATTCTCTGAAGAGTACGACAAAGACTTGGAAGGATTACATATCCAAAACTAATGTCATTTTCTTCTTGATTACAGAGTACTAATCCGTCTCATTGATGACTTTTTGCTGGTTACACCACATTTAATGCAGGCAAGAGCTTTTCTAAGGTATGCTATTAATGACGTTAAAAAAAAAACTAATAAGCATTAGCGCCTTATAGGTTATTCACTTTGATCTCCTTTATACATGCCTGTACATATAGGTACGTTTGATTTTACTTATTTTTGATTTAACTAAAAACCTGTTGCAGCTCAAATGGTTGGAGATCTTTGCTGAGGTTTTGACTCTGGACCTAGCTGCTGACTGAAGGAGCTTCAGAAAATCTTAGCATCTGCAGTGCAGTCAGTTGCTTCCTGCTTTTCATAGTTGGAAGGATGCAGCTTTGTGATCACCCTGTAAGGCAATGGGGAAATCAATCAAGTACAGTTTGAAGCACTAATAGCATTAGACAGTGGAATAGTGTGCTTTGAAGACTTCATTTATCCATAGTTCCTCTTCAGAACAAAAGGAAATTTCTAGGTATGTGTGGATCTACAGTCCTGGAAATAATAGAACTAATACACTGGGAATGCCTCAAGCTATTAATCTCTAGAACGGCTTTTCAACATAATGCAACTCACATTAGCATTGCAGATATTCTCCGCCTTGCCCTTTGAAGTTATCAGCATCTTTGTTCTATGTCACGTCCTGCAGCAGCTTTGTTGGTTTTCTGTGGACAAGCAGCCTCTTCTGTGAGAAAACCTCTTTCTGGAGCTGCTTTTGCAGGTCCTATGAGCTCTCTGCCACAAAGGAAATAATAGCAGTTTTTCTAATGTAGTGTTAGAACTGGGGAAATCAATTACTCTCCAACAATAAGAGCCCACCTCTTCCTCTCCCCTTTTAAAAGTGTGAAGCCTGCACATGAATAAATCACCAAGTAAGACAAACTGCTGCTTGTCCATGAGATGACACTGCTGACCCAAAGCGTGATAGGTAATCAGCAGACTTCCTGGCAATAGAGATACTTGGGCAAAACCTTGTGCAGAAAGATCAAGATTTTTCATCAGATAAATGAGGTTCCAGTTATCTGGATTCTCCTTGGTTTTGTGTACCTTCAGAAGCAATTAACTCTTCATCTGTCTTTATTCTAGTAGTTTTAATGTCAATGTTTTCTGTGAGTGTGGTTGTCCCAAATATTTAACAGCTTAAGTTTTTCATTTGCATTAACCTGTACAAGCTTTTCTTCTCCATTATACCCATATCCTTAAGCTCTTTATTTATTTATTTACCTCCAGTAACTTCAGTTTTGTATATTTCTAGCTATGTTCATTAACCTAAAGAGCTGGTTGTGTTTCTCTTTATTCTTGGCTTTCTGTCCTTTCATGTAAGATTGTTTGCATCATGCTTGGGGGGGGGGGGGGGGGTTGTTTGTGGATTTTTTGGTTTTGTTTGTTGTTTTTCTTTTTTTTTTTTGGTCAGGGCTTAGGCTAACTGTTTGTGTTTGTTTTAGGACTCTAGCAATGGGTATACCTGAATATGGCTTTTTAATAAACCCCAAAAAGACAGTGGTGAATTTTTCTGTTGACGATATCCCAGAATGTTCCAAATTTAAACAAGTGCCAAACTGTCGTTTGATCCCATGGTGTGGTTTATTATTGGATACACAGACACTTGAGGTTTACTGCGATTACTCCAGGTAATATAGTTGTATATTCCAGTATCACTGTCTTATACACAATGCAAGAAACATGGGAGTGTCTTGTGAATAGCGTAATTGAATTAACTGCAAAATAAATTTTACGATTCTGTTTCTTATACAACAGCTTAAACATCTTATTCTGCTGTGCAGCCAGTCACTTTCTTCATTCCATCCTGGTGGAATGCAGGTAAAGTTAACCTCATCGAATGTGATGCAGGTCTCTAGTGGACAGAAGTCATGTACCATATGGTGACTACATGGTTTCTGAGAAATTCTGTTTGATCACCTCAGTTCAGCTTCTTTCACCATTATGCACAAGCACACTAACTGTTCTGGACTTGTGTTATTTTATGTACCTTACTAAAAATAATAGTATTACATGAACTACATGATTGTGACTAATTTTTTATACACCAGAGGGGTGAGTAATCCTTTCAGCACCAGAAGGTGTTCCCTCTGACGTACTTCAGATGTTAGTGTAGGGGAGAAGTAACCTGTCTTTAAACTGGCATCCTTGGGTATATACACAAAGCAGTCTGACTGAACCAGCATAAAACTCAAGGTGGGAGAATGTTTCCTGCTGAAAAGCTCTGTAGACCCTTTTCACAGACTACTGGTGTTAGACATTTCTTAAAGATGAACAGTAGTAAAGAGCTGTTTAAACTGAATGATAATATTGTTATGATGTTAATCATTTTTAATATAAACAGCCCATGAATATGCTTAAGTGAGGAATTAAGAGGATGTTTTTCATTGCCCAAGTGGTGAGGTTCTTCAGCAGTCTTCCAAAACAGAAAAGTTTAACAGAATACTGAAGCTGTTTTCTTAGAAAGGTCTCCTTGGCTTTGATAAGCTCAACATAAGTAATTGGAACACAAGGGTTGTTGGGCCAAGGTAAACTGAGCCAGCTTCCAGCCTAAACTCCTGTATTTCATGGGTCACAGAGTATTACCTGGTTATTGCTGGAGTGAGTAATAACGGTCTGGCTAGACCATGTCTTTTAGAAATAAAACCAGTTTAAGAAAAGGCCCACGACCTTTAATTTATTTTTATTTTAAATAACAAGGCAATTTTTTCTTACCTGATGTACTGAAGTAATTCCCTAGATAATAGCCTTAATGCCACAATGTACAGTCTGTTTCTAATTTGGATTTTGTTATAGTCATCCTTTTGCAGTTGGCTCATTGATTACCAGACCATTTCTGTAAGATGAGAAGTTAAATGAGCCTCATTTTACAGAATTCAATCTAGTCTCTTAACCTATGGAGTCTAATTATTTTCTTTTCCTTTTTTTCTAGTTATTCCTGTACTTCTATCAGATCAAGTCTTTCCTTCAATTCAAACAGAACAGCTGGGAAAAACATGAAATACAAATTGCTTGCAGTCCTTAAACTGAAATGCCATGGTTTGTTTCTCGATTTACAGGTGGGACTATGGAAGTGAATGTTTGGAAATGTTTTGATCAGTGATAAAGACCATTAAAGTGCTTTGAGTTCTGACCTAACAGTTGATTTTGAAAGATTATACATATACACTTAATTTGGAAGTCTTGGCATCAACTAACATGTGGGGTCTCAGCACCTTCCAGAACTGAGCCCTCTGTTTCGAGGCTATTGTTGCTTACAATCATAAAATCATTGTTGCAATCATTGTTGCTTACAGTATTGTTGCTTACATCATAAAAATCGTGGAAGTGTATTGCATAAAATGTTTTCCTCTAGATTTCTGTCATCTTTCGCTGTTGAACAAATAATACGGTAACACGAAAATATTCCTATGGCTCTATTTCTGTTCTGTTCTAGATCAATAGCCTTAAAACAGTTTACATTAACGTCTACAAGATATTTTTACTTCAGGCTTACAGGTAGGTCGCTGTGTCTTGTGAATGTTTCATGACGCTCTCCTGACACATAGAGGAGCTATGGATTAGCAAAAAATATGCCATGAAAATGTGCAGTGGTAAATGTAGTAGTAAGTCACGTTTTTCTTGTCTCAGGCCTGTTCTTACATAATACAAGATTCAGGTAGAGGATTGTATTTGTACGCGTGTTTAAGTGACATTTCACTAAATGAGTTTTCAGTGTCTCAGGGTATTTACAGCTGATCTCAAGAACAATTTGTTTTGCCCGAGAAAGATGATGAGAAGCCTTATTACTCATAAATCAGTTTATATTTAGAACTTCTTATCTGTGAAAATCATACTGAACTTCGACCTGTATAGCTCTGCCTTAAGTGAAGTTTCATCCTTACAAGTTAATTGCAGTTTCTTAGCTGTTGATAATGTCTTAATTACTTCTTAGCTGATAAAAATGTTGTTGGCTTTTGTGAGGTTTTTCTTGACTGGCAGAGGAAATGAATACTTTGAACAAAAATGAAGGGAAAGAAATCACAATTGTTAAGCAGGTTGGGAGAAAATATTCATCTCTGTGTGTCAAAAACTTTTCAGTGGCTGCTCCAACTGAGATAGGAGAATCCCTGGACTAAGAAGTAGCATAAAGATCAAGTAGTGCCCTGCTTCACGGGTCTAAAATCCCTTTATTTAGGCTCTTTCTGGTGGATGCTTATGTTGTTGCCATGGGTTTCTTATGCTCTAAGAAGTCTTTTCCTTTTTTTTTTTTTCTTTGGTTAAACACAACCCTGTTGATGACAACAGGAGGTAATAGGCTTGTGTTTGTACTGTTTTCTGATTGAGTTTAAGCCTGTTATCAGCTTCTGAATGCCAAGCAATGAAAAGGTCAGTTTCTTGTTTCCTCTGATTTGTGACTGAAGAAGTTAGTCCATTAAGAGTTATTGCTCATTGTTTTAGCACCAAAAAAAAAGTGCAAGAGGTGTTTCCCTCTTCACAAACATCATGTGTTGCTCTTTTGTTAGGCTTCTACTTGTTAGGAAGTGACACTTTAGTTTTGTTCTTAAAGTCACCTTGGTCTGCATTACCCCATCTGTATAATTCCTATGTCCAAGAAGTGTAATAGGGCTTATCTAGTGCAGCACCGATACCTTAAAATCTTTTTAACACATCTGTTTTGGCCGATGTAAGATTTTCTAAGTTGTTGCACGTGATTAATTAGAGTTAATTCTGTTTGCTGTTACGGTGACACACTAACAAAGGTCTTTACCTTAGTATACCTTTAAAACACTGTCTGGCATTCTAACAGTGTGACGCAGTGCAATAATTATGTTTATACTTTAAATATTTAAAAGTAAACACTTCAAATCCTAAACATTTTAGGATTTCTTGAAGTAATTATGCTTTTGTTGTGTTAATTTAATAAACTTCCTGAGTATATACATCAAGTAACTACAAAAAAAAATGATGTTGTATTAATTCAATATATTCCATGTAAGCCAACAGTTTTAAAATATGTCCAAACTAAGGTGTAAGGGAGCATACAATACAATTCATTTCCATAGAATTAGTTTCAAAATAGACAAGCGTGAGTATCCTGATCTGTGGTACACTAAATCATTTGGAAGTCTGTTTTCCTGAAGAATGGGATTTGGTGGTGGTGATTTTTTGTCTTTCCTTCCTCCCCTTCCTCTCTCAAATTGTGTGTGTGTTCTCTGGCAGAGTGGTTTGTGGTAATGGAATTGGTGAGGATGTGAGTTTAACTTTTCCTCCACATAAGACAATCATTGTGGTCAGAAGAGAGTTCTGTTACTGAAAGAGGTAGCTTAACCTCTTGTTTCAGCACAGAATTTACAAGCAAACATCTTAAGCATGTGACACTCCAGGGATTTGTATATAGGAGATTTTTCATATGCTAACAATGTTGATTTGGCTAAAGGCTATTTGGTGCTTTTAAATGTTGTAAAATGCCTAAGTTACATGGTCATAATTTCATTTGAAATTGGAAATGACTTCTGATTAAATAGGCTGTTTTTGCAAACAGGTTCCATGCCTGTGTTCTTCAACTTCCATTCAACCAGAAAGTTAGGAACAATCCTGATTTCTTCCTAAGAGTCATTGCAGAGAATGCATCATGCTGCTATTCTGTGCTGAAAGCTAAAAATCCAGGTACAGTATGTTAATAGCAGTGAAGTAGCTTATTTTTGTTTTTAGGATACACATTCAAGGCTATTTATTTATCTTGATCGTTACATTCTGAGATAAAGATCAATAGTGAAAAACATAGAGTGCATAATAAGAATCACAAACCAATTTTTTAACTTTGCTTCCTAAAGATAATAAATTGTTTCAGTTTTTAGTCCTCTGCTTACCTAGCACACTTCATTGACTGCAAAGGCTTTTAGTAAATAAACAAACAGCAACAACAAAACTTGATTTTTATAGAAAGAAAGGGGAGGGTCAGACATATTTCTGAATACACATAATTTTCAGTATCTTCCTGTTCTGTCTCTAGGGTTTACTTTAGGTAACAGAGGTGCATCTGGCATGTTCCCTTCTGAGGCAGCAGAATGGCTCTGCTATCATGCCTTCACTGTCAAACTGTCAAACCACAAAGTTGTTTACAAATGCTTGCTTAAGCCCCTGAAGCTCTGTAAGTATTCAGTTACTCTTACAGTTTAAATATGATTGGTTAATTGTACTTGTGATCTAATGGATTTTTAAGTTTTCTTATCGTGAAATGTTGTTCTAAAATGCACAGTAACAAGCTTTCTGATCTTAATGAAATCTATTACATTTAAATAGGCAAATTAAAGTGGTATGTTTTTTCTGCATTGCATGTTCTAGAGCCTTAAGGGGCACACGTTGTTACTTGGTGCTCATCAAGTTAGTGTAGTTCAAAAACCTTAATATGACCGGGTGGGTTGATCATATTCTCAGCAGGCTTAGTTAAATGAAATACAAAGGTTCAGATTTTTTTTTTTTTAAATTAACTCCAACAAAATAATTTCCTCCCACAATGTAAACTCTTACCCCTGAAAATGTCACTGGGGATGCTTTAAAAGAGAAGCACTTGCTGTGCTCTGTCACGTTGTCACTGAGTTGCCTTGTCAGGCAAGTCTCTGACTCTTCTGCATGGTGAAAGAAGTTGTCTGTGTGCCTGGCCTCTGAGCAACTGCATCTCCTTGACCGGTCATGTAGTCTGTACCCAGGTTAGGCACAGAAATAATACAATTTTCAATTCTAAGATATTAAAAGTGAACACCAGAAGCTTTTTCTGAAGCAGTCAATACTGCTGTTGGGTTTAGCTTCAGTGAAGAGCAGGTACAGCCACTACTCCAGAGTGTCTCAGCAGTGACTGTATAATTCTCACTCTGAGACATTGCTTGGGCTTTTTTCCTTACATAATACTGAAAAATTCTTCCATCTGGTTTCAGAATAACCCCTATGTCATCTGCAAATGTATTGCAAGCTTCCCTTGGTACCTGTGCTGACGCACAGTGCCTCAAAAAGAGAGCAGCTCTGGTTTTGGAAGTAGGCATTTCCTTCCTATATCAAAGACCTGGGGGAAAGCCTGAATGCACACAGTCTTGGTTTTGTTGGAACAGTGTGACAAAGAAGAAACCGGAACATTCACAGGAAACAAGCTGATGGCTGTGACTGTACCAGGCATGTTCCTGGCAGCTATGGACGTGTCCTCGGCACTTTGTTTGGAGCAGTTCTAACCTAAGAAGGGAAAGCTCACTATCTGTCAACATCAATCCTCTGGCAGTGAGAATTGCCCTTGCAGAAACTGAATAACCTTGTTTATTAAATTCCTGGGGAGGACTATTTAATGTACTTGCTGTGTGTTGCGCAGGCGGAGCAGGGAAGGTTCAAAGGCAAGTAGAAAGTTAGGGTGGCATTCTTAAGAGTAATTTCCAGCCGCTCTTCCATGAACTTTACATTCTCCAAGGCTGAACCTGTTTTTCACATCCTTAATGTCAAAACAACTCTGTTTGTATCTGCAAGGCACAGTTTCTTTTGGAAATATCAGACTTCAAGTACGCTGCTGAATGACTGCTGAAAGGGTTCAGAGACTTTTGCCGAATAGCTACCTAAACAGGTAGCAGCTTGCGAGCTGGTTTAACTATGAAACTTGTAAGATGGAAGCTTTTGCTGTGATCAGTCAACAGATCACTGGGGCCCAGGTAACTTGGCTGCCAATCGGAGAAATCTCCATTTGCTTATAGCCCCCTGGCGTCTTACCTGTTCTTCCAGTAGCCCTGTTCCACCTTCTAAGCAGCAAGGGTTCGTACACTGCTTGGTGAAGCACTTCTGTAGTTTCTGCTTATATGAAAAGCCTCCAGAATGGCTATCAGGTAATTTGGCAGGAGGGCTGCTGTTTGGGGGTCAGTTTGTCATGCAGCTTGAATACTTACGTACCAGTGACTGCAGTTTGAGTGGTGCTTTGACCATGTGTATATTTGCTTCCCACCTTCCTTCTCCCGTCCTTGAAGAGCTGGTTGAGGTTTCAAACTGTTTTTTTGAAAAAGAATTGAGAAGGCACCAGGTGATGAGTAGTAGGGAAGGTGAGGCATCAGTCTGTTGGTACTGTAAAGCTGTACAAAGACGCCTTGTGATCCGTGGTGATAAGGCGTAGCTTAACCTTGATGTGAACATGCATCTTTATCTCCTTGTCACTGAGAACTCTGATCGTAGATAAAGATTTATTTTTCAGTCACCTGAGCATACATGTTTATATTTCTATTCTCTTCCAAATGAGTTTATTAAGATACTGAATGTGCTGGAACCTACTAAAAATCCATTTGAAAAGACTTTGACAGGTAGCTTTCTGCTCAGTCTCATAGGTTTTGTTTCGCCTGCATCAGATTTTTTTCTGGGTAACGTTGTTATTGTAATCAGAACACCATGCTGTAAAGACATTTGGACCTGAGCGTAGTGTAGAAATACTAGAGCTGATTTAAACACTGTATTTTTAAGTTCTGTCTTACTTCTGGAAAGCAGGCAGCATGTGTGGATTTCAGAGAAGCTGCGACAGCACAGTCGTTGGTTCTCAGGTGCCTTCCTCTAAGGTGAAGCTAGTTCAATATCTCTGTTTGGCACAGCAATCTGTAGCACGGAGATAACTAAGGCTGGTAATAGCACCTGTGTTGACTGAACAACTACATTTTTTGATGTCATTTTGGAGTTGTATCAGCTATATAAAACATATTGGACCTGTGAGACTGTGTCAATTGATGGAAATTGATATAAACTTAATTTTTTACTTGTGTCCCTGCACATGCGTTTCCATTATTTTCCCTGGAAATCAATATTAAACTTACGGGTTTTTGGGAGGAGGTTCTTCCCCGTGTTCCAAAACCTGTTAAATATCAACATCAGTGACTTATCAGTACAAGTTGTCGTCATTCTTCAGAGTTAAGCACTTAAAACATAGTTACTGTTTAACATCCCTCCTATTATTACCAGTTGGGAAAGGAGCAAGAGTCTTTTCTTTTCATGATAAGATAGGAATACGTAATCTTTCTAAATAGAGAGCAAATGTTTATTGAGCACTTCTGCCTTTCTGCACCATTGACAATTTTACCAACCGTTTAGGTAACGGACCTAAACTAGGATTGCTAGGTTGCTAGGATTTTGTGTGCTCTTTCTAATCTTTAAAAAGTCTTTTTTATTGTCTTTACTTCTATTGACCGTAGACTTCGATGATCTTTATTTCAAAACTGTTACGTACTGTTGTAAAAAATTTGTTCCTGATTTAAGAGCCTTGTTTAGTCTCCAAAATTTTCCACCTTTAGGGTGGCTTCCCAGTTAACATATCTGGTCTTACAAGGAAACGTGGGGGAAGAATCTCTGTAGTCACTATTAGAGCACCAGGTGCTTTCTCCATGTGATTTTATTTTATTTTTTCCTCTCTTTATATATGTCAGTTCAAAACATAGGCTACTTTGAAGATGTATCTGAAAGTAGGGGGGGGGGGGGGAGTTTGAGAATACCTTCCTCCTGTAGATACACATTAACAGCTAGATAATGACCTGTCCCTTTTCATGACCATTGTTTAAAATAAGCTCTTTCAGAGTAACGTTTCTTTGACAAAAGATATTTTTTTGTGGATATAGTTATTGAGTAATTGGTCTTGCACTTTTCAAAAAAAAAAAAAAAATAATTAGATACAAGCAAGTGTTCTAAGGACATACTAGGAGGAATTTACTCCTTGGTTTTCCATAGTTAATGTTTTAATTAATGCTTTTTAACCTTTTTATTTACTAGCAATTACCTGCCCTGTTTAAGGGCAGAAGAAGAACAACACATTTTACTATAGCCTTTTTATCCTTGTATTCCAGGTGTTCCAATTTTTCTATTGGATTGAGTTAGTATTCATTTCGTGACTTACTAGCATTTTGCCTAAGAAAGAATTGATAGTTACCTGCATTAGTAATGTATTATTTCCGACCTTCTTGTAGGTATGATGCAGCTATTCAGGAAGATCCCAAAGGATACTAAGGCACTACTGAAGACAGTGACAGAACCATCTATTTGTCAAGATTTCAAAGCTATCCTGGACTAACTGATAAAGGTTTATTTCATAATCCTTCCAGGCTTAAAAATAAATGCTCTGTCTTTAGATGACTTTTCTGTAGTTTATTTTGGTAGAGTGGACTGAAAGCAAGTTTATTGGGAAACTTTGTGTTTTTCTCAGATACCATCCAACAGCTTTAAAAGAGTAGATTATTTTGCTAATATCTTTGTTTGGGTTTTCCTGTAAGTTCATAGGCTGTTTGAAGTACAGCCTGTGAATGTGACTTGGTTTCCTTCAGTAATTTCCATCTTTTTGATGAAGATGTCTTTAAGTTGTCTGTAAAAACAGATTGACTTTTTTTATTGAGTATTGTTCCTGAAGAACTGTTCTTTGCTGCTGTGTTGCAGACTATTTTATAATAAATTGTTTGGGTAGTTGCAAAATTCATGCTTGTCTCCAGTACCTTTATTTTGTAGTAATCTTCAACATATCCCCCCTTGTCCCTCCTCCCAGTTTTTCTGCGTCCTGAAAGACGCTTAGTGGCACAGGGCAAGTGCATTTTATGGCAGTGCCTAGCAAGATGTACAGATTAGAGATTTTAGGCTTTGGAGAGCACAACTAGTACATTCCAAAATTTCTATATCTAATCTGGTTATGTATAATATGCTTAATCTGTTTTGAGAGCTTGCTGATATTTTAATGCAGTGATGAATTTATAACTACAAAACCAAGAGGAGTCAGAGTTATTGATTAGATAATAGAAGAGTAATCTACTTGGTATATTTGTGTTTCCTGTTCTTTATTTAGGCTTATCTTTCACTCCATAATGCTACTGAAGTACTGTCTAGCCCTGATTTTGGTGTGTTGTGCAGGGCTGACTTTTGCCCAGTGACTGCCCTGTCAAGCCTGCACGTGTTTTTTTTCTTCCCCAGGCTTGCATGTTGAATTTGCAATGTTATAATGTAGAGCTATTTTATTATGATAATTCGTAAAGAAATGCGTAAAGGGTAATGCTTGCAATTTTCTGAGCCAGTGTTTGCCTTTCCCTGTAAATACTTGCTAAGTCATCATTTTTAAGCAGTAGGTGCTGTTTCTGAAGGCTGTGAACAGCTGCAAATACCATTTAGAAATCACTATTTCATTTTAAAATATTGTCCAGTTAAGAAGGCAATGGAAATCAAAGCTGAAACTAGTATGTATTTAGTAAATGGTAAATCTGGAAAGTTGAAAAAAAGATGGCAGTCTGTACTGGCTGCTACAAGGACAAGTAGGAAAAAATACTTGTGAGCACATGTTTAAGGAATAGATTAAATATAGAGCATTAAATCTATGTTATTGCTAAAATGAGTGGTCTCTACTGTATGAAGGGCAGAAATATTCCATAGAGCTGCTTCTGTAATGAACAGTTTTAAAAGAAATAGTGCAATATATTATGATGGTAAAATATTTTCTACTTAATTGGTAGCAAGTTAGTATGTTAAACAGCAACTGCTGACAGGAAACATTTTGATGGATTTAGTAACTTCAGCTTGGAAATATTAAAAGAACTTGGTGAGGGGACCATTCTGAACCTGTGATGTGGGTTTCCAACAATCATTGGAAGGCTGGGAAAGTCGGAAGACTTGAGGAGTGGGGGAAATGTTGAGATTGCTTCAATATTTACTAGAAGGTAAGTAGAGAGAGTAAGAGCTAAACTGCCCAGTGTAACTGCGTTGTGCAACCTGTGTTCTGAGTCAGCTTGTCGGAGACTTTTTCAGCCGCTTTGGGGAAGAAGAGTGATTGGGTTTATTTTTTTTGACACAAACCCCTGGAGAGAAGGTTGCAGCATCAACATTCGTCCATCCAATGTATCTTTCTTCCCTCTGTTTCCTGCTGTGAGAGGATTATGGACTGTGAACCTCAATTTGAGGTAGGTATGAAATTTTGCAATGTGGGGAACACCAGTGTCCCAGAAGGAATATGCTCTTCTCTGTCCATTCCCCTCCTATCTGTTTCAGGTTAATTTGCATGCTTTCTCATTTCTAGTGCTCTTGCAATGCTCCTTCTGATGCTTTTTTCAGTTAACAGATACTTGAGGTATGTATTATACAAATACATGCCTTAAGGCTATGGATTCTGCTGAAGGCTGAACGTCGCAATTCCTCTTACTGTGTCCATTACAGATTTGCCCTTGAAGAATTCAGGCTCTACTTAGAGCCAAGAGACTTCTAGCTTTGAGGAAAACGCTTGTCTGTCAGGACAGTTCAATTTGACAGTACAGTGTTATAGCTCTGATGGGATATGAAGATGTAAGATTGGGAGGGGGGTGATCACAAGTAGAAAGTGCTTAGGATGGAAACTTTGAAACAGGTTCAGTTTCATGTTTGCATGCACTTGCTTACTCAAGTAACAGTCAGTCATGGTATTCCAGAGAAAAAAAGTGCCCTTAAGGTGCTGGCCCCTTTATATGAACAGGAAGGGGAAGACTGTAGCACTAATTTTACTGAAATAAGGCTACAGTTCTGTCGTAGGAATTTTGGTAGAGGTCACGTCAGAAGTGCTCCAAGAACAGGAAAATGGTGTTCCTGCAGGAGTTTCTTAATGGATTTTTACATGCCTACTTCAGCTAAACAGCAACTTTACCTAGTGCATTTCCTTACTCTGAACTGTAGTTACTAGAGCTGAAAAGTCCCAGCCCCCGGCTCCTGTCCCAGACAGCTGCGTGTCCAGTGACCCATGAAGTCTCCCTTCTGGGGAACAGGAAGAAGGAGCTCAGAAGTCAGGAAGTTCAAAATTCTCACTGTCTGTGAGTCTTGTGACAGTGATTTATGGACTTTAGAAGCTGTTATATATGCGGTTTAATTATTTTCTCAGCATGTGTCTGTATGAGCTGGATGGGATTTTTGTTAGGAACAGATCTCTGACCAAATTCCTAGGCCTGTTGCATATATGATTTTAATGGACATCTAACTATCTGCAATCAAAGACATGAATATATAGTGTAGACTTTAAAAATATTTAAAATGAAAATTTAACTTTTACATATGTTCAGATTTGTTTTTATTGGGATGATTCTTTATGAGTTGTAAAGACTTCCATAATCTTTCAAATTTAACGTGCAACAGGTAATTAATTGTCTGTTCTAGGCCTAATTTCCCCTGTTTTCTCCCCTAATTTAACTTTCTGATGCTCCTAAGCTTGCTTTAGCAATTAACCCTTAAAAGCAATCAACAGCTTGCAGCTTCTGGATTCTTCTCACAGAAGCCACCCCTATGGCCCCCTGCTACCAAAACTTTGCCACGTAAACCCACTACCCCTGACCAGGTCCCTCTGTGTGGCATCCCTTCTCTCCAGCATGTCAACTACACCGCAGAGCTTGGTGTCATCAGCAAACTTGCTGAAGGTGCACTCAGTGTCACTGTCCATGTCACTGGCAAAGATGTCAAACACTGCTGGTCCACCACAGACCCCTGAGGAACACCACTGGTTACTGATGTCTACCTGGGCATTGCGCTGTTGACCACAACTCTTTGAGTGCGACCATCCAGCCAGTTCCTTACCCACCACCGAGTGGTCCATCCATCAAATCCATGTCTGTCCAATTTAGAGACAAGGATATCATGGGGGACAGTGTTAAAAGTCTTGCACAAGTCCAGGTAGATCATGTCAGTTGCTCTTCCCCTATCCACCGATGCTGTTACCCCACTGTTTATGTAAATGTATATAAAAATGTATCTTTATGTAAAGATATTTATGCAAAATTAATTACTCAGGTTTTCTTAATGTAAGTTTTTTAATTTCTGATGCTTTATTGTTGCTCTTTGCAATGCTTGAAAATACAGAATAATCATAAAATTACCAATAATTATTTTATGATTATTAAGTTAATTATTATTAAATCATAATCATGACGTAACTACTAAAATAACTACTATTTAAATGCATAAAGGGATTTACAAAAAGTAAAGTCTAGTAAGCAAGTGGAGTCCTTAGTCTTCACAAGCTTCCATTCCAAATCTCAGGGAGGGGTGGGGAGTGTGTCAGTGAATGGAGAATGTAGTTTCTTGTGTTTTAATTTGTATGTTGCTGATCATAAGGAACAGTCTGTCTGTTTACAAGGGAAGGGAAGGAAGACAGGACACTTGCAATAACTGGCAGGCTTTCCAGGTTTAAAATCTGGCTGGACAGAGATGTGAAGTTGGTAATACATGAAAAAACTAAAGCTAAGGGGACCGTACTTGTTGGTAGGTAGGATTCGGGGCACCATGTGGGTGGGACAGTACTAATGTAAGTGTGAAATTGGTTGAAAATAAAGCAAATGGGAGCACTGTTTATAGAGTGCTAATGAGTGGCTGTAAGCAGAACTACATGTATCACTCAACTAACACGGTTTAGCGCTACATCTAATCACGTCTGACAAAGGCTGCCATCTTTCCTTACAGACAGGTGCAATGTTTTTTTTATTTTTTTGGATGAGAAAAGTTTCTGTTAACCTCCTGACATGAAAACACTTCTGGTGGTAGAAAGCTCGGGTCCTTGCTTCTCCACGTTCGTTTGATCAGCTGGAAGAGTGCTACCAGAGGTACGAATATGCAAGGAAGGACAGCTAACAGCACACAGATGGCCTGTACCCAAGGTGGATAGGCTTTCTCCTCCTTCACAGGGAAATCTTCCTATGGAGATTTAAAAAAAAATTAAAATTAAAAAAAAAAAAAGGTAGGAGCACTTATTTTGCTATGATTTCCATATGCATTTTCTTGTGTTGTTATATTAAGGATAGCAGAAGTTTTATTCTTGCTCTACACTACCATTCAGTGACCATGTACTCTGGATACCCTTCTCATGAGTCTAAACATAGCTGTAATTTATTTTTTTTAAATTTGCACCCTCCCTTGATTAAGATCTGAGCTTATTCCAGTCTATGCATGTATTCATATTATGAAGGTTTATGCCTTGCTCTGAGGGTGACTGCAGTCTATGTGCAGTTTAAGGCCAAAATCAGTCTTCAACCCCCTGCCCAGGATGTATTTGAGAGGAATGCAAAAAGCTGCAACTGACATGAATTGGCCCCATCCAGATTGAAAGTTCTCATCATCAACATCTCCTTGGTGCTGAATTAACCAACGCTGTTCTTGGACCACTGCCTCTGTCCCTGTCAAAGCTGCACAGTCTTCATCAGTATTCATCAGTGTATTCATCAGTGCCCCCAGAGACCTGTTAGGTCTCCTGGGGAAATGTTTTTATTCCCAGTATATGTTATGCATCTCTGAAGCTGTGCTCATACACATGCACTCCCTCTGAACCCAATGTAGCTGTGGAGTCTCTGAGAGACATTTCACTTCAACAGTTCTCTGCATTACCCACATCTGTAAGAAACATGGAGTGTGGTGACGCAGGATTTCACGGAAAGAGGCCTTTGTTAACAAGAAAGCCGTTTTAGTATTTGTAACCTCATATCTCTGTGCATGCTGCAGCCTTCTCACTCTGAGCATTTCCTCACTGCAGACTACATTATGTAGGTAATTAGTAGCAGCAATGATTTTAAAGAATCTGGTAGGGGAGAAGAGCGTGTAGCTCGTTTCTGTTAAAAGTTTAAATATTTGGGAACGTACATGTTTAGGGTTCCAAGCTGTGTAGGTTGGTGGCTTCTGTATTTGGAGAGTAACAAAGGCCACAAAGACGATTACCAGGAGCAGAGGGCTAATAAACCTCCATGTGATCTGCCAGTAGAGGTTTAGTTTTCGTCCAGTCATCCATTTCACATCTTCACTGAACCTTTAAAGGGGAGGCACATTTATGAAGATGTCAGAGCTAAGTGGTAGCAATTTCACTTTTTCTGTGTTTTTCCTAAAAGTTTTAAACACACGGTACAGCTCCCTGAATCTTTTCTATTCCATATCCCTCTTTAATAACCTGCTGTTGGTGTTAATAATATCAATAAAGTAGAGCTTCTTTGATTCTTAACAGAGATGAATGTAACTCTGTGAGTTTACATTACCTGAGTGCCTAGTTTAAGGCTTGCGAGGACAAAAAAGTGATGAACTTATTATAGCAGCTCTGTAGAACTATTCAGACCTTTAAAAAAAAAAAGGGCAAAATTGCCAAGGGGATAAACACAGTTTGTTAGAAAAAAGCCTGAATTAACCAGCACGAGATAAATCAATCAGTTGACGGAGAAAGTTATTGCAACTTGAGCCAGCTTCTTCTGCAATGTGTAGTGGTGGTTATAAAAGATAGGTCGATGTACAAATATATACCTCTTAGATTTGTAAACAGAATGGGCAGTAAATACATGGTTCCAGGTTTGGTAGTTTGTTACAACATGATAACCTGTATCTACCAACTTGGAAGGAGTTTCATAATCCAGAATAGTAATTACGGTGGCATTTTTTAAAAACTGGAGATTTTATAAATTCTCTTTTGGGTTTAGAAAAACGTGAATTAACTATGCCCCTGTCCCATAACAGCAAAGAAGGAAAAAGTGTGCATATACTAGCACAACAGAGAAAATACAGGTGCTGTGAAACTCAGTCTGTGAAACCAGATTTTATTGTTACTTCTGCACTATGTAAGATTGAGGATAGCTGCATGTGCAGCCATAGGAATGTGTGAAACTGGTTATGTCACGTGGGAAATGCTCCAAGGATCTTAACAGTGGATCTTGAAAACAATGCAGGAATTTTAGCTGTAATTGAGGAGGATTTCTCTTATATTTAAAATCATAGCCTCTGGTAAAACTGAAGTTGAAATGATACCAAAACTCCGAAATGCAACAGCACTGATCAAACTTGAGTTTAGTATCTATATAGCATACAAACTGATCCACAAAAAAATCAGGACATTCACGATCGCTGTGCCAGAGCAAAAATTGGAAAGGCCAAGGTAAAGTCCCAACAAATGCCCGAGAAAATAGGGGAAAAAGAAAACAAAAACCCACACCACCTGATATTTGTTGAGAGCTGAGGAAATTTCTGGACTGGAAGGATTCTGATTAGAGAAGATAGGTTTAATCTCAATCAAAATGAGAAAAGGTTTCTGGCATTTACAATTACAAAGTATGCAGGAAAGATTTTAAACTAAAGAGTGACTTTAATCTGTCTTCATGTCTAAGGAGATTCTCAACATGCTGGCTGAACACTTTAATTTCATATATGTAGAGGATATTTGAAAGGCAATGAAACTCTGCTACGGCTGTTGACTTTCCAGCTCTAAGACTAGGATTCTGCCTTCCAGAAGTGCTAAGCAGAGAGCAGCGTCCCTCTTATTTTACAAATATAAGAGACTTGAAGCAAAGAATGGTAAGGACATTCACAGAACTGGTAAGTGCTGCAGAAATGTCAGTATTGTGTATCTCTACGTAACATGGATGGATTGAGAGAACGCCTCCTATGAGAAAAGAAGTCCATGTTTCCAACTTACCTTTTAATTTTATAGACATACACAACCCCAATCACTTCAAAGAACGCGATGACTAGAAGAGGCAGTGAGCCTGCATAGCGGTCAAAAATGTCGATCCAGTAACTCCCTGAACTCAGCGTAAAACAGAGAGCAATAAGGAAGGAAACTAGGCATATTATACCTGAAGGAAAAAAAAAAAAGGCATCTTTGTTACTGGAGAACCAAACTTAGTAAGAATATTTTTGTTCTAAATTATTTTTGCTCTTGCTCTAGTGATTTTTATTCTCTCTTCCTGTATGGAGCTAGCTGATACCACCTCCCAAACTCCGTTTTCCTGTGTGGTGGCCAAAGGCACCCCTGTGACTTGAAACATCCTTAACTTGTTTGAGGTCCAAGCAGGTGGTCTGTGCCTTGCCCTGTGTTAATTTTTGAGTGCTGCCTGTTGACTGATGTAGTGAGCTTCAAGTGCCCTCATTTCCATGCAGCCATTGGTCTGCACGGGCAGCGGGGTCCTGAGATGGGTAAGGGTCCAGAGCTAAGAGAGTGGACCCCCTTATGTCCCCAGGTGTAACTGTATGGTTTAGGCTTCACTGTACTGCAATACAGTCAGTTCCCCTCTAGAGAAGATGTGGTATTGGGGGTAATTCAGAGAAAAAGGAGAGGAAGTAGGTGTCCGTGTGCTGTGTTATTAAGGGCATCTAACTCTGAGATGGGCTTTGGTTCAATGTGGCATAAAATTGGCTCCAGGAAGCTCAACAATTCAAAGATCAGTTTCCGAATTGAATGGTTACCTCATCAAGTTGTGAATAGATTTGTTTTTAAATAAAAATTTGCAGAGTGAGAAGGATGTAATTTAGATGCCACAGGAAGGCCGTAGTAAAGGAATGACAGCAATGTTCCACATATGAATTTAAAATGGTATGTTACCAGAAGTGTTAATCCATTACTTGAAACTACCAAAATTTGTCTAGACCAATTTCACAGCAGGATCTCTCCTGTTCTTCTCTTCTGTTTCCATTTGCTAGCATAGGCTTTTACATTCCAGCCAAAAAAGCCAAAATAAACGTGTTCAACTCAGGAGTGGATTGGATTTGGTGAGTGTCTCTGGTTGAAAAGATTCCACCTTTGGTGTGCAGACAGGACATTAAGCACTTATTCCTTGGTTTCTGCTCTCATGTGTTCACCGTAAATGTGAAATTTAGCAGCAGCACAACCCTGAATGAAATAGGGGTGAGTGACCTATCGCACAGCCACGACAACATGGTACGTGGTAAGTTCGTGCACAAATCGTTGGGGCAGACTGGCTGATGCAATTTGCTGCCTTAAAGTGATTTGTTTAAGTGCCAAAGGCCTCAGTGGAGACAGGGCTCTTCCTGATGTTTGCAACAGCTCTGAGCGAACTGGACTCCAGACCTGGCAATTTAACGAGTGCGCTCAGACTGAAACAGCTCTTGCAAACTAAGGACAACGATGACAAGGGCAATACCCTACTGGCAGCTGGTGACTTCTGCCATAACTGCTACCTCATCTGTGTGCTTATCTTCTGCAAATACAATCCACTACCTTTCCCAGCGCTGTACAATAGCTAAGTTAATATTGCAAATTCTTAATCCCTTTATGATATTTATTAAACAGTTGGTCAGTTGTGCCTCTGTGCAGAAGCCGCCTCCTTTGAACAAAGCGAAGCAAATACCTTACCAGATAAAAGCTCTTTAGGTATTGATTTAGATATAATCTGAAGCTCTAGAAGAGGTGTGAAGACTCCCTCGATGTTTCCAAACATGGAAGAAAGGCCCAAGCTGAACAACATTATGAAAAACAGGATGGCCCAGGCCTGTGAGCCTGGCATTAGGATGATGGCTTGAGTGAACACAATGAAAGCCAGGCCAGATCCTGATACACTCTGCAGAATTCACAAATAAATTAAAAAAGAATAAACACATTATACATGCCTAAATGTAGCTTGAGGCATAGAGTTATAATGCACTCTTTGTATCTTCCCTTCTGAACCTCAAGACCAGAATTTCAGTTAGCATGATTTCCCAGGATACATGGACTAATTCAAGTACCACTCTTTTACTTACAGCAGGAATAACTGGGAGTGCTACTGCTTTTAGGGTTTGTGCTAGATGAGATAATCAGGGTGATTGTTTCTAGGCAGTAAACCCCATTAAGCTGTACAGCTAATAAATGTGTTTCTAAAGGTGGCCTCCTAAGGCCAGAAATAAATAAATAAATTGAAAAAAAAATATTTATACCAGACTACATACAAATACCATATTTGACGATCAAAAAGTTGTGTAAAATCAGTGGGAATGGCGAAGCTTTTTTAACTTTGTCACCTCTTATATCGTATCCTTCCCTGGAATCAAGCATGCTGGTCGGGCTGGGGGGAGCTATGTGTATGACAGGCAACACTTGAGGATAGCGTTTGTGGGGGTGGAAATGAAGAGCTCCATTTTAATTTTAAATAGTCTATCAGAGATGAATAGACAATCATAGAGCAGAACTTTAGAGGTGGGTTCAAAGAAGAGAAACATCTGTGAGTATTCACTGAAATAGCAATTGTTTTGTTAAGGCCATCTTAAATATTTTTTTAAAAAACCTATGGTGGAATAGCTGCTGGAAATAAAAAAGATGCAAATAAATCTTATTGCTGCTCTAGGAGTGAAAAAGTTGAAAAAATTTTGAATACAAAACAATCCAGCATTGCCATGACAAAAAAAAAAAAAGGCAAATTTCTTTGAATTCAGGGCAAAGATGTTTAAATCTAAGCAGTAAAAAATGCTAATGTTACTCTATTTTGGAAGTAAAATATCTCTAAGTCTAAAGGGTGATAGTCTTTATGATAAAGACTAAATCATAAAGGGTGTAATCAGAGGAAGACAGACAAAACTGTAACTGGGTCAGATCAGGGCTGGAGTGCCTTCTTTGGACTTCTCCATAAGTAAAATATACTATTTCACCATAATTGTGTTTAACACACAATGTTGTGATGTTGTGCATTAACATACTCTAACACATGTGCATGCTTTTGTCCTAATAATTTTTTCCCTTCAAGCTCCTGTCTTACTCTGTCCTCCAAACAGCCCTAATCTTTGGTAAGGATTTGTAACGAGAATGCAAATGTGTGAATAGTAAATGACAGCTACAGCACTGGATGGGATTACTGGAACAAAGGGAATAAGATTGGAGAAGAAAACAGAAGAAACAGCTGTGTTAGTGACAGAGAGAGAGCTTTAGGATGGTTGAGAAGGGAAAGGAGAGGATCATGATGTATTTTTGTTGTTGTGTATTTAAAACAAAACTGAATAAAAATATTTTCAGATCCTGTGTAGAGAGTGGAAAACTAAAGGGGAGAACACAGGAGGGAATAGGAATTTGGAAAAGAAGACGGATAAGATACCTTCCTGGTGGTCATATATGTGATCAAAGGCAAACAGTATTTTAACAGTTTTTATACCTTAATTGCCAAATATGGATTTAGCAAACTTCCATTCAGCATCCTTTTTGTATAATCGTTCAGCTAGATATTTTCTCTGTTCTGCTTATTCCCCTGACCCAAAGTAGAACTGAATTCGGTGTCCACTGAGTATGCTTCAGGTAGGAGGACCTTTGAAGACTAGTTCTGTGATAATAATATATTATTTTGAATGCTATGCCAGATAGCTTTGGATTCACGTTGTCCTACAGCAGTGTTGAAATTTGACATTTCTATTTTTTTCATGATTATATGGCATATGTTCATTACAAGTAAAGTACAAGTACTAGTAAGAAAAAGAAAGACACCAATCCTAATTTTTTTTAGGGGTTATTTTGTTGGAAGCAATTATAGTACCTGATCAAGAAATTCTTGAAGGTCACAGCTTTTCAGTTTTAGTCCAGCAATTTTTTCTGGATATGATGAATTCAGGAACGTAATCCAGTCTGTATAGTTCTGTCGCATGATGCTTTGTTCTGGAAGATCAAATTCATTGATGATACTGATAATATTCCTGCCAGAGAAGCCAACGCATGGAAATGCTATGACATGCATTCAGATGTTAATAGAAAGTTGTGTTTACTTTCGGTGCTTTTATTTACAACAAAAGAAAAATATTAAATATGGATCTGTATGTAAATATAGAGATCCATATTGAAAATAGTAGTAATCATAATAGTAATAAATTAGGAGAAAATATTCATTAATTCTTTCCTGCAGATACAAACTCTGAGTACCTCATGCGGATGCAGTATCTAAAATGTATTTTTATTTTTATTTTATGATATGTGAAAACCATTTCCACCACTTGTGTTTAATAACTTACTGAATCCTGTGGAATAGAAAAAGGTGGTTTTTAACTACTCCTAATGCTAGTCTGAGATGATCCTTAATTAGTGTTGTTTTATACACTAATTCCAATGTATTCTACTTTTTTTTTTTTTTTTACTTCTTACAAATGCTACCCCTGATCATTCTTGCCACAGTGCCTTGACTCTTTATATTTTTCCATGTCTCCATACAGATGCTTTTCCTTTTCAGTGAGAAAAAAAAAAAAGCTCTCTAAATGCATGTTTTCAAGTAATGCATTATCTGTTTAGGTGTTGAAACCACAGCATAGCACTGGAAATGGAAGTTTCTCACCTGTCCAAGCAGTCCCAATAGCCTGTGGTTGCTTTAAACCCCAAAACAGAAAAGACTGGGATGGAAGCATAGAGGGATGTCAAGCTGTTCACAATTGCTACTGTCACAGCATCCTTTTCACAGTCATTTCTAGAAACAGAATTCAAACAAACAACGTGGCTTAAATAGGCAAAATTTACCCTTCCTCCCCCATGATATAGAAAATAGTTCTGTATTTTTAGCCTACAGTACAAATTGTTAATCTATACAGAAGGTATTTGCTGAGCATAAGAAAAAAAATCTGTTGTAGCTGGTGAAATAGATCTCTAAAACTTATTATTCTCTCACATTTCTGCAAATGTTGTTTTTGAAAATGGCTCTTTTTAGATTTTTTCCTTTTTTTTTTTTTTTTTTTTTTTTTACCCAGGGAGGAAAAAAAAAAAAAATCTAATTTGGCCTTTTGGGAAGGCGGCAGATACTAAGATCCCTTAGAAATATACCAAAGAAAAATTTTCAAAAATTTTAGAAAAATGCACGAAATGCAGCAAGAATTTATCAACTTGTAAAGGTTACGGTTCTACTTACTTTGGGGGATTGTAGCTTGAGAACGCAATAAGCCCTCCAAAAGCCAAAGAGAGAGAGAAGAAGATCTGGGTGGCTGCATCAAGCCATACACGGGGATTTTTCAGAACGTTCAGCTGAAATAAATGGAATAAATGCATGCATTTAGTTTGAATTATTTTTTTTTTCTCACTGCACTCATAACTGGTCTCCTGTTTCACTTGTGTGAAATTGTCAGTTGTGTTGCAATCTAACAACGCTGCAAATGGGAAGTAGTACAAAATATGTCAGTAGAGCAGGTGTTTTTGAAGACATAATTTGGTCTATTTAAAGGAATGTACTAATTATAGAAACTTTCATTTTAAAATTACCATTAAAATAACTGTATGTCTCTTCTGTCTGATAATATAAATGTGTTTCTATATGACAGGCAGTAGGCACACAATAGGAACAGTACATTACATTTTTCCTCAGTGTATTTCTTTTTGTTAAAACACATACTGGGTATCTTATAGTTTAAGAATATTATCTTCCTAAAACTGTACAAACTAATACTTAATCTTCATTGCTTTGCAGCAAATTGATTCCACAGTGAACATCTTAAATCCAAGGTACTGTGAAAACAGCATTAAAAAGCAACAGGACAACATAGGAAAAAGGAGAAATTGATATAGGGAAATTTGAATTTTGATTTACGAAGAGGAGATGTGATAGAGGAAGCTAACTGAGAAAATCCATGATTGTTGAGTTACAGAGAATAGTATTCCATTTTAAATAAATATTGTAAGAAATTTCAATATTAACATCAGTCTAAAAAAAAAAGATGAGGTTAGTAATGCAGAAAATGTTGAATGTTTTGAATAAACTCTTCCTGCAGTTGGCTAAGTAGCACCAAGTTCATACTTTATAAGGTCAATTACTTTCCAATCCCTTATCAAGAAGTGGGAAGAGAAAACAGAATTAGCTAAGAATGAATGTTTTAAAAATCAGTTGCCCCAGAAGTAATACTCGGGCTGTCAAGCGTTTCACTTTGCTTTATGTCACTCTGAGCACTGATCAGTCAAATTGTCACCCTAGATATCCAGACTGAACTACATGCGTTCTGTGTTGTGTCTGCATGTCTGGGCTGTTGATCCTGCAGATGACCACTATCACATGTAAAGATAAGAGTGTGCCCCAAAAAAAGTTAGTAACGTTTTGGGTTTCTCTAAAGCTGGTCTGAGCTTAAAGAATGAGAACAATGCATTCACCTCAATTTGGATAGATGCAGCGAATGCCGGTGCTGCAGATACTTTCTCCAGAAGCGTGCAGGAGAACTGGTATTAAGTTTTGTACAGCATTGTATAACAAGCAGGGATGTGTGACCATTACCAGCTGAAATGCTTTAGCTTGGGTAAACAGACTATTTTGAACATATATTTTGGAAGATTTTAACCAAACCCTCCAGTGCTCGCTGGTAGGACCTCATGCAGAAGCAGATTGCTATTGCCGTGCAGAAACAAAATATTTGTGTTGCTACCTGGCCTGGACAGTTTGATTATGGTCAGTGGTCAGTGTGGAGAGATGCAGCTGTTACAAATCTGGCTTCCCGATTAGGGACTTTGGGTATTGAGTTTGGAGGTAGTTTAGTTTTGTGCTAGATGCAATGCGTTAACTAACACTGTAAAGTATGTAAAGTACTAATGAGCCCCAGAGTTTAAAGAAACTGTGGACAGGCAAGTGCCAAATAATGTGTCCAGCTCATTGTACTAATGTACACGTGCCTGAACATTGCTGGCCATTATCATTAGGCCTACC